>NC_084572.2:19972500-20572500 GCF_033978685.3 Nerophis lumbriciformis | reverse complement strand
AAACCAAACATGCAATCCGTTTAAAAATGCCTGTAATATTGAATTTGTGTGAATTTTACTAGAATCAAGTATTTTGGTAAGGTTTACAAATACAAAAATTAGGTTTTACTCATAATGACAGTATCACTGCCACACTCAATATGACAGTTATTTAAACATAACTCCTAAACCAAACATGCTAAATGGCTAATAATGCCTGGGGAAATGTATCTTTGTGAGTTTTACTGGAAACAAATGTTTTGTAAGGTTTGTAAAAACACATGTTGTTGTTTTTACTCAATATGATTGGATAACTGTCATACTAAATATGAAAGTTATATACACATAACTCTGAAACCAAACATGCCTTGTGTCTAAAAATGCTTGAATTTTGAATCTATGTGAGTTTTACTAGAAACAGGTATTTTGGTAAGGTTTACAAATACAAAAATTACGTTTTACTCATAATGACAGTATAACTGCCACATTCCAAATGACTGTTTTTTTAAGCATAACTCCTAAACCAAACATGCTAAATGGCTAATAATGCCTGGAGAATGGTATATTTACTGGAAAAAACATTTTGTAAGGTTTGTAAAGACACAAGTTAGTTTTTTTTAACTCAAAAAGAAAGTATAACTGTCTTACTAAATGTCAAAGTTATATAAACATAACTCCAAAACCAAACATGCATTATGTCTAAAAATGCCTGCAATGATGTATCTATGTGAGTATTACTAGAATCAGTTGTTTTTGTAAGTTTTGCAAATACAAAATATTGGTTTTACTCACTATGACAGTATACTGTCACATTCAATCTGACAGTTATTTAAACATAACTTCTAAACCACACATGCAAATATATTAATAATGTCTGGAGAAATGTATTTTTGTGAGTTTACTGGGGAAAAAAAATATTTTGTAAGGTTTTTAAAGACACAAGTTAGATTTTTTTACTCAATATGACAGAATAACTGTCATACTAAATATGAAAGTTATATAAACATACTTTCAAAACCAAACATGCATTATAATAAATAAATGATAAATGGGTTATACTTGTGTAGCGCTTTTCTACCTTCAAGGTACTCAAAGCGCTTTGACAGTATTACCACATTCACCCATTCACACACACATTCAGACACTGATGGCGGGAGCTGCCATGCAAGGGGTGAAGTGTCTTGCCCAAGGACACAACGGACGTGACTAGGATGGTAGAAGGTGGGGATTGAACCCCAGTAACCAGCAACCCTCTGATTGCTGGAACAGCCACTCTACCAACTTCGCCACGCCGTCCCATTATATCTAAATAAAGGCCTGTAATATTGTAACTAAGTGAGTTTTACTACAATCAGGTACTTTGGTAAGGTTTACAAATACAAAAACTAAGTTTTACTCATAATGACAGTATAACTGCCACACGCAATATGACAGTTATTTAAACATAAATCCTAAACCACAAATGCTGAATGGCTATTTAAGCCTGGCGAAATGTGCCTTTGTGAGTTTTACTGGAAACAAAAAAAATTGTAATGTTTGTAAAGACACAAGTTAGTCTTTTTTTACTCAATATGACAGTATAGCTGTCTTACTAAATATGAAAGTTATATAAACATGCATTATGTCTAAAAATGCCTGTAATATATTTCACCTGAATTATGTATTTTGGTAAGGTTTACAAATAAACAAATTAGGTTTTACTCATAATGACAATATAACTGCCACAATCAAAATGACATTTATTTAAACAAAACTCCTAAAACAAACACGCTCAAAGACTAATAATGCCTGGACAAATGTATATTTGTGAGTTTTACTGGAAAACAATAATTTGTAATGTTTGTAAAGACACAAGTTAGTTTTTTTTTTACTCAATATGATGGTATAACTGTCATACTAAATATGAAAGTTGTATAAACATAACTCCAAAACCAAACATGCCTTATGTTTAAAAATGCTTGAATTTTGAATCCATGTGAGTTTCACTAGAAACAGGTATTTTGGTAAGGTTTACAAATACAAAAAATAGGTTTTACTCATAATGACAGTATAACTGCCAGTTCAAAATGACAGTTATTATAACATAACTCCTAAACAAAATATGCTAAATGGCTAATAATGCCTGGAGAAAGGTATCTTTGTGAGTTTTACTGGAAAAAATATATTTTGTAAGGTTTGTATAGACACAAGTTAGTTTTTTTTACTCATTATGATGGAAATATTCTTTATGTTTAAATCCTGCAATATTGTATCTATGTGAGTTTTATCAGAATCAGGTATTTTGGTAAGGTTTACAAATACAAAAAATAGGTTTTACTCATAATGACAGTATAACTGCCACACTCAATATGACAGTTATTTAAACATAACTCCTAAACCAAACATTATTAATGGCTAATAATGCCTGGAGAAATGTATCTTTGTGAGTTTTACTGGAAAAAAAATATTTTTTAAGGTTTATAAAGACATAAGTTAGTTTTTTTTACTCAATATGATGGCATAACTGTCATACTAAAAATGAAAGTTATATAAACATAACTCCAAAACCAAACATGCATTATGTCTAAAAATGCCTGTAATTATGTACCCATGTGAGTTTTACTAGAATCAGTTGTTTTTGTAAGGTTTGCAAATATTACATTTTGGTTTTACTCACTATGACAGTATACTGTCACATTCAATCTGACTGTTATTTAGACATAAATTCTAGACCACAGATGCAAAATGGCTAATAATAACTGGAGAAATGTATTTGTGTGAGGTTTTTTTGAAAAAAAAAAAACTTTGTAAGGTTTGTTTAGACACAAGTTAGTTTTTTTTACTCAATATGATGGAAATATGCTTTATGTCTAAAAAAATCCTGTAATATTGTATCTATGTGAGTTTCATCAGAATCAGGTATTTTGGTAAGGTTTACAAATACAAAAAATAGATTTTACTCATAATGACAGTATAACTGCCACACTCAATATGACAGTTATTTAAACATAACTCCTAAACCACACATGCAAAATGGCTAATAATGCCTGGAGACATGTATCTTTGTAAAATGTACTGGAAAAAAAATAGTTTGTTAGGGTTGTAAAGACACAAAATAGTTTTTTTTTTACTCAATATGACAGTATAACTGTCGTACTAAATATGCAAGTTAAATAAACATAACTCCAAAACCAAACTTGCAGTCCGTCTAAAAATGCCTGTAATATTGAATCTATGTGAGTTTTACCAGAATCAGGTATTTTGGTAAGGTTTACAAATACAAAAATTGGGTTTTACTCATAATGACAGTATAACTGCCAGTTCAAAATGACAGTTATTATAACATAACTCCTAAACAAAATATGCTAAATGGCTAATAATGCCTGGAGAAAGGTATCTTTGTGAGTTTTACTGGAAAAAATATATTTTGTAAGGTTTGTATAGACACAAGTTAGTTTTTTTTACTCATTATGATGGAAATATTCTTTATGTCTAAATCCTGCAATATTGTATCTATGTGAGTTTTATCAGAATCAGGTATTTTGGTAAGGTTTACAAATACAAAAAATAGGTTTTACTCATAATGACAGTATAACTGCCACACTCAATATGACAGTTATTTAAACATAACTCCTAAACCAAACATTATTAATGCCTAATAATGCCTGGAGAAATGTATCTTTGTGAGTTTTACTGGAAAAAAAATATTTTTTAAGGTTTATAAAGACATAAGTTAGTTTTTTTTACTCAATATGATGGCATAACTGTCATACTAAAAATGAAAGTTATATAAACATAACTCCAAAACCAAACATGCATTATGTCTAAAAATGCCTGTAATTATGTACCCATGTGAGTTTTACTAGAATCAGTTGTTTTTGTAAGGTTTGCAAATATTACATTTTGGTTTTACTCACTATGACAGTATACGTCACATTCAATCTGACTGTTATTTAGACATAAATTCTAGACCACAGATGCAAAATGGCTAATAATAACTGGAGAAATGTGTTTGTGTGAGTTTTTTTTGAAAAAAAAAAAAAACTTTGTAAGGTTTGTTTAGACACAAGTTAGTTTTTTTTACTCAATATGATGGAAATATGCTTTATGTCTAAAAAATCCTGTAATATTGTATCTATGTGAGTTTTATCAGAATCAGGTATTTTGGTAAGGTTTACAAATACAAAAAATAGATTTTACTCATAATGACAGTATAACTGCCACACTCAATATGACAGTTATTTAAACATAACTCCTAAACCACACATGCAAAATGGCTAATAATGCCTGGAGACATGTATCTTTGTAAAATGTACTGGAAAAAAAATAGTTTGTTAGGGTTGTAAAGACACAAAATAGTTTTTTTTTACTCAATATGACAGTATAACTGTCGTACTAAATATGCAAGTTAAATAAACATAACTCCAAAACCAAACTTGCAGTCCGTCTAAAAATGCCTGTAATATTGAATCTATGTGAGTTTTACCAGAATCAGGTATTTTGGTAAGGTTTACAAATACAAAAATTGGGTTTTACTCATAATGACAGTATAACTGCCATATTCAATATGACAGTTATGTAAACATAACTCCTAAACCACACATGCAAAATGGTTAATAATGCCTGGAGAAATGTATCCTTGTGAGTTTCACTGGAAAAAAAAATATTTTGTAAGGTTTGTAAAGACACAAGTTAGTTTTCTTTACTCAATATGACAGTTTAACTGTCATACTAAATATGAAAATTGTATTAACAAAACTCCAAAACCAAACGTGCAATCCGTCTAAAAATATCTGTAGTATTGAATTAATGTGAGTTTTACTAGATTAAGGTATTTTGGTAAGATTTACAAATACAAAAATTAGGTTTTACTAATAATGACAGTATAACTGCCACACTTAATATGACAGTTATTTAAACGACACATGCGAAATGGTAAATAATGCCTGGATGAATGTATATTTGTGAGTTTCACTGGAAAAAAATAAATTGTAAGGTTTGTAAAGACACACATTTTTTTTTTTACTCAATATGACGGTATACTGTCCTACTAAATGTGAAAGTTATATAGACATAACTTCAAAACCAAAATTTTATTTTGTCTAAAAATGCTTATAATATTGTATCTATGTGAGTTTTAGTAGAATCAGTTGTTTTTGTAAGGTTTGCAAATACAACATTTTGGTTTTACTCACTATGACAGTATATTGTCACATTCAATCTGACTGTTAATTAAACATAAATCCTAAACCACAAATGCTAAATGGCTATTAATGCCTGGAGAAATGTGCCTTTGTGAGTTTTACTGGAAAAAATAAAACATTGTAAGGTTTGTAAAGACACAAGTTACTTTTTTTTACTCAATATGACAGTATTGCTGTCATACTAAATTTGAAAGTTATATAAACATAACTCCAAAACCAAACATGCATTATGTCTAAAAATGCTTATAATATTGTGTCCATGTGAATTTTAGTAAAATCTGTTTTTTTTAAAGTTTGCAAATACAACATTTTGGTTTTACTCACAATGACAGTATACTGTCACATTCAATCCGACTGTTATTTAAACTTAAATTCGAAACCACACATGCAAAATGGCTAATAATGCCTGGAGAAATGTATCTTTGTAAAATGTACTGGAAAAAAAATAGTTTGTATGGTTTGTAAAGACACAAAATAGTTTTTTTACTCAATATAATGGTATAACTGTCTTACTAAATTTGAAAGTTTATAAACAAATCTTCAAAAACAAACATGCAATCCGTCTACAAATGCCTGTAATATTGAATCTATGTGAGTTTTACTAGAATCAGGTATTTTGTTAAGGTTTACAAATACAAAAATTAGGTTTTACTCATAATGACAGTATAACTGCCACACTCAATATAATAAATGATAAATGGGTTGTACTTGTATAGCGCTTTTCTACCTTCAAGGTACTCAAAGCGCTTTGACACTACTTCCACATTTATCCATTCACACACACATTCACACACTGATGGAGGGAGCTGCCATGCAAGGCGCTAACCAGCACCCGTCAGGAGCAAGGGTGAAGTGTCTTGCTCAGGACACAACGGACATGACGAGGTTGGTACTAGGTGGGGATTGAACCAGGGACCCTCGGGTCGCGCACGGCCATTCTTCCACTGCGTATGACAGTTATTTAAATATAACTCCTAAACCACACATGCAAAATGGCTAATAATGCTTGGAAAAATGTATTCTTGTGAGTTTTACCGGAAAAAAAAAAAAATTTTGTAAGGTTTGTAAAGACACAAGTTACTTTTTTTTTACTCAATATGACAGTATAGCTGTCTTACTAAATATGAAAGTTATATAAACATAACTCCAAACCAAAACATGAATTATGTCTAAAAATGCCTGTAATATTTTTTATACATGAGTTTTACCTGAATTATGTATTTTGGTAAGGTTTACAAATACAAAAATTAGGTTTTACTCATAATGACAATATAACTGCCACATTCAAAATGACATTTATTTAAACATAACTCCTAAACCAAACATGCTCAAAGGCTAATAATGCCTGGACAAATGTATATTTGTGAGTTTTACTGGAAAACAATAATTTGTAAGGTTTGTAAAGACACAAGTTAGTTTTTTTTACTCAATATGATGGTATAATTGTCATACTAAATATGAAAGTTATATAAACATGACTCCAAAACCAAACATGCCTTATATTTAAAAATGCGTAATTTTTGAATCCATGTGAATTTCACTAGAAACAGGTATTTTGGTAAAGTTTACAAATACAAAAAATAGGTTTTACTCATAATGACAGTATAACTGCCACATTCAAAATGACAGTTATTTAAAGATAACTCCTAAACAAGATATGCTAAATGGCTAATAATGCCTGTAGAAAAGTATCTTTGTCAGTTTTACTGGGGAAAAAAAAAAATTGTAAGGTTTTTAAATACACTAGTTAGTTGTTGTTTTTTTACTCTATTTGACAGTATAACTGTCATAATAAATGTAAAAGTTATATAAACATAACTCCAAAACCAAACATGCATTATGTCTAAAAATGCCTGTAGTATTGTATCCATGTAAGTTTTACTAGAATCATATGTTTTTGTAACTTCTGCAAATACAAAATATTGGTTTTACTCACTAGGACAGTTTTAAAAATAACTGTCACATTCAATCTGACAGTTATCTCTCCTAATCCAAACAAGCTAAATGGCTAATAATGCCTGGAGAAATGAATCTTTGTGAGTTTTGCTGGAAAAAAAATATTTTGTAAGGTTTGTAAAGACACAAGTTTTATAACTGTCATACTAAATATGAAAGTTAAATAAACATAACTCCAAAACCAAACTCGCAATCCGTCTAAAAATGCCTGTAGTATTAAATCTATGTGAGTTTTACCAGAATCAGATATTTTGGTAAGGTTTACATATACAAAACTTGGGTCATACTCATAATGACAGTATAACTTCAATATTTGATATGACAGTTATTTAAACATAACTCCTAAACCACACATGCAAAATGGCTAATAATGCCTGGAGAAATGTATCTTTGTGAATTTTAATGGGAAAAAAAATATTTTGTAAGGTTTGTAAAGACACAATTTCCTTTTTTTAACTCAACATGACAGTATAACCGTCATACTGAATTTGAAAGTTATATAAACATAACTCCAAAACCAAACATGCATTATGTCTAAAAATGCCTGTAATATTGTATCCATGTGAGTTTTACTAGAAACAGTTGTTTTTGTAAGGTTTGCAAATACAAAATATTGGCTTTACTCACTATGACAGCATACTGTCACATTCAATCTGACAGTTATTTAAACATAACTACTAAACCACACATGCAAAATGGCTAAAAACGCCTGGAGAAATGTATCTATGTGAGTTTTACTGGAAAAAAAGAATTCGTAAGGTTTATAATGACACAATTTTTTTTCTTTTTACTCAATATGACAGTATTACTGTCATACTAAATGTAAAAGTAATATAATTATAACTCCAAAACCAAACATGCATTATGTCTAAAAATGCCTGTAATATTGTATCCATGAGAATTTTACTAGAATCAGTTGTTTTTGTAAGGTTTGCAAATATTACATTTTGGTTTTACTCACTGTGACAGTATACTGTCACATTCAATCTGACTGTTATTTAAACATAAATTCTAAACCACAGATGCAAAATGGCTATCATAACTGGAGAAATGTATTTTTGTGAGTTTTAATGGAAAAAAACATTTTTGTAAAGTTTGTATAGACACAAGTTAGTTTTTTTTACTCAATATGATGGAAATATGCTTTATGTCTAAAAAAATCCTGCAATATTGTATCTATAGGAGTTTTATCAGAATCAGGTATTTTGGTTAGGTTTACAAATACAAAAAATAGGTTTTACTCATAATGACAGTATAACTGCCACACTCAATATGACAGTTATTTGAAAATAACTCCTAAACCAAACATGATTAATGGCTAATAATGCCTGGAGAAATGTATCTTTGTGAGTTTTACTGGAAAAAAATATTTTTTAAGGTTTAAAAAGACACAAGTTAGTTTTTTTTTTACTCAATATGATGGCATAACTGTCATACTAAATATGAAAGTTATATAAACATAACTCCAAAACCAAACATGCATTATGTCTAAAAATGCCTGTAATATTGTATCTATGTGAGTTTTACCAGAATCAGGTAAATTGGTAAGGTTTACAAATACAAAAAGTAGGTTTTACTCACTATGACAGTATACTGTCACATTCAATCTGACAGTTATTTAAACATAATGTAACTCCTAAACCACACATAAAAAATGGCTAATAATCCCTGGAGAAATGTATCTTTGTGAGTTTTCCTGAAAAAAAAACAATTTGTAAGGTTTGTAAAGACACAAGTTCGTTTTTTTTTTACTCAATATGATTGTATAACTGTCATACTAAATATGAAAGTTTTATAAACATAACCCTAAAACAAACATGCATTATGTATAAAAATGCCTGTAAAATTCTATATATGTGAGTTTTACGAAAATCATGTATTTTGGTAAGGTTTACAAATACAAAAAATAGGTTTTATTCATAAAGACAGTGTAACTGCCACACTCAATACGACAGTTATTTAAACATAACCCTTAAACCTCACATGCAAAATGGCTAATAATGCCTGGAGAAATGTATCTTTGTAAGTTTTACTAGAAAAAAATATTTTGTAAGGTTTGTAAAGACAAAAGTTCGTTTTTTTTTACTCAATATGATGGTATGAATGTCATACTAAATATGAAAGTTATATAAACATAATTCCAAAACCAAACTCCTAAACCAAACTTGCAATATGTCTTAAACTGCCTGTAATTATGAATCTATGTGAGTTTTACCAGAATCAGGTATTTTGGTAAGGTTGACAAATACAAAGCCTGGGTTTTACTCATAATGACAGTATAACTGCAACATTTGATTTGACAGTTATTTAAACATAACTCCTAAACCACACATGCAAAATTGCTAATATAGCCTGGAGAAATGTATCTTTGTGAGTTTTACTGGGAAAAAAAAAAAATTGTAAGGTTTGTAAAGACACAAGTTAGTTTTTTTTACTCAATATGATTGTATAACTGTCATACTAAATATGAAAGTTATATAAACATAACTCCAAAACCAAACATGCAATCCGTATAAAAATGTCTGTAATATTGAATATATGTGAGTTTAACTAGAATCAGGTATTTTGGTAAGGTTTACAAATACAAAAATTAGGTTTTACTTATAATGACAGTATAACTGCCACACTCAATTTGACAGTTATTTAAACATAACTCCTAAACCACACATGCAAAATGGCAAAAAAGGCCTGGAGAAATGTATCTTTGTGAGTTTTACTGGTAACAAATATTTTGTAAGGTTTGTAAAGACACAAATTAGTTGTTTGTTTTACTCAATATGATGGTATAACTGTCATACTAAATATGAAAGTTATATAAAAATAACTCCAAAACCAAACATGCAATTCGTATAAAAATGGCTGTAAAATTGAATTTATGTGAGTTTAACTAGAATCAGGTATTTTGGTAAGGTTTACAAATATAAACAATATTTTTTTACTTATATTGACAGTATAACTGCCACACTCATTATAACTTAACTCCAAAACCAAACAGGCATTATGTCTAAAAATGCCTGTAATATTGTATTCATGTGAGTTTAACTAGAATCAGTTGTTTTTGTAAGGTTTGCAAATACAAAATATTGGTTTTACTCACTATGACAGTATACTGTCACATTCAATCTGACAGTTATTTAAACAATAATCCTAAACCACAAATACAAATTGGTTATGAAATTTATCTTTGTGAGTTTTACTGGAAAAAAATATTTTGTAAGGTTTTTAAAGACACAAGTTAGTTTTTTTTTTTTACTTAATATGACAGTATAACTGTCATACTAAATATGAAAGTTATATAAACATAACTCCAAAACCAAGCATGCAATCTGTCTAAAAATGCCTGTATTATTGAATCTATGTGAGTTTTACAAGAATTAAGTATTTTGGTAAGGTTTACAAATACAAAAATTAGGTTTTACTCATAAATACAGTATAACTGCCACACTCAATACAACAGTTATTTAAACATAACTCCAAAACCAAACATGCATTATGTCTAAAATTCCTATAATATTGTATGTATTCATGTGAGTTTTTAGAATCAGTTGTTTTTGTAAGGTTTGTGAATACAACATTTTGGTTTTACTCACTATGACAGTATACTGTCACATTCAATCTGACTGTTATTTAAACATAAATTCTAAACCACAGATGCAAAATGGCTAATAATAACTGGAGAAATTTATTTTTGTGAGTTTTACTGGAAAAAAAAAATATTTTGTAAGGTTTGTATGGACACAAGTTAGTTGTTTTACTCAATATGATCGAAACATGCTTTATGTCTAAAGAATCCTGTAATAATGTATCTATGTGAGTTTAATCAGAATCAAGTATTTTGGTCAGGTTTACAAATACAAAAAATAGGTTTTACTCATAATGACAGTATATCTGCCACAGTCAATATGACAGTTATTTAAACATAACTCCTAAACCAAACATGATAAATGGCTAATAATGCCTGGGGAAATGTATCTTTGTGAGTTTAACTGGAAAAAAAAATATTTTGTAAGGTTTGTAAAGACACACGTTAGTTTTTTTTACTTATAATGACAGTATAACTGCCACATTCAAAATGACAGTTATACAAACATAACTCCAAAACCAAACACGCAATCCGTCTAAAAATGCCTGTATTATTGAATCTATGTGGGTTTTACTAGAATCAAGTATTTTGGTAAGGTTTACAAAAACAAAAATTTGGTTTTACTCATAAATACAGTATAACTGCCACACTCAATATAACAGTTATTTAACATAACATACCTCCTAAGCCAAACATGCTAAATGGCTAATAATGCCTGGGGAAATGTATCTTTGTGAGATTTACTGGAAACAACTTACTAGAAAAATAATCTTTTGTAAGTTTTGCAAAAACGCAAGTTAGTTTTTTTAATTCAATATGACAGTATAACTGTCATACTAAATGTAAAAATTATATAAACATAACTCCAAAAATGAACATGCATTATGTCTAAAAATGTCTAAAATATTGTATCAATGTGAGTTTTACCAGAATCAGGTAATTTGGTAAGGTTTACAAATACAAAATTAGGTTTTACTCATACTGACATTATTACTGCTACATTTAGTTTACATTTACATAACTTCCTAACCACACATGCAAAAAGGCATCCTTGTGAGTTTTACTCAAAACATATGCTTTTTTAAGGCTTGCAAACACAAAATGTAGTTTCTTACTCAATATGACAGTAATATTCTTAAAATCCTAAGGTAATGCGAAATAAGCAATAAAAATGTTTTTCAATATAATTCCTAAATTAAACATGCAACATGTCTAATAATGCCTAGAGACATGTATCTTTGTTGGTTTTACTAAAAAACATATATTTTGTAAGTTTTGCAACGACGCAAGTTAGTTTTTTTAATTCAATATGACAGTGAAACTGTCATACTAAATATGAAAGTTATATCAACATAACTACAAAACTGACCATGCATTAACTTTCATATTTAGTATGACAGTTATACAATCATATTGAGTAAAAAAAACTAAATTGTGTCTTTACAAATCTTACAAAATATTTGTTTCCAGTAAATCTCACAAAGATACATTTCCCCAGGCATTATTAGCCATTTAGCATGTTTGGTTTAGGAGTTAGGTTTAAATAACTATCAGATTGAATGTGGCAGTTATACTGTCATTATGAGTAAAACCTAATTTTTTTATATGTAAACCTTACCAAAATACTTGATTCTAGTAAAACTCACATAGATTCAATATTACAGGCATTTTTAGACGGGTTGCATGTTTGGTTTTGGAGTTATGTTTATAAAACTTTCATATTTAGTATGACAGTTATACTGTCATATTAAGTAAAAAAAACTAACTTGTGTCTTTAAAAACCTTACAAAATATTTTTTTCCAGTAAAACTCCTAAAGATACATTTCTCCAGGCATTATTAACCAATTTGCATTTGTGGTTTAGGAGTTATGTTTAAATAACTGTCAGATTGAATCTGACAGTATACTGTCATAGTGAGTAAAACCAATAGTTTGTATTTGCAAACCCTACAAAAACAACTGATTCTAGTTAAATTTACATGAATACAATATTACAGGCATTTTTAGACATAATGCATGTTTGGTTTTCGAGTATTGTTTATATAACTTTTACATTTAGTATGACAGTTATACTGTCTTTTTGATGTAAAAAAACGAACTTATGTCTTTACAAACCTTACAAAATATTTGTTTTCCCAGTAAAACTCACAAAGATACCTTTCTCCAGGCATTATTAGCCATTTTGCATGTTTGGTTTAGGAGTTATGTTTAAAAAAACTGTCATTTGGAATGTGGCAGTTATACTGTCATTATGAGTAAAACCCAATTTGTGTATTTGTAAACCTTACCAAAATACCTGTTTCTAGTAAAACTCACATAGATTCAAAATTCAAGCATTTTTAGACATAAGGCATGTTTTGTTTTGGAGTTATGTTTATATAACTTTCATATTTAGTATGACAGTTATACAATCATATTGAGTAAAAAAATTGTGTCTTTACAAACCTTACAAAATATTTGTGTCCAGTACAACTCACAAAGATACATTTCCCCAGGCATTATTAGCCATTTAGCATATGTTGTTTAGGAGTTATGTTTAAATACATTTGTATTGCTTTTTTCGCTTCACACTCGGCTGCGAACCTGGGATGGGAATCAGCACCTCCAAGTCCGAGTCTATGGTTCTCTCCCGGAAAAGGGTGGAGTGCCATCTCCGGGTTGGGGGGGAGATCTTGCCCCAAGTGGAGGAGTTCAAGTACCTCGGAGTCTTGTTCACGAGTGGGGGAAGAGTGGATCGTGAGATCGACAGGCGGATCAGTGCGGCGTCTTCAGTAATGCGGACGCTGTATCGATCCGTTGTGGTGAAGAAGGAGCTGAGCCGGAAGGCAAAGCTCTCGATTTACCGGTCGATCTACGTTCCCATCCTCACCTATGGTCATGAGCTTTGGGTCATGACCGAAAGGACAAGATCACGGGTACAAGCGGCCGAAATGAGTTTCCTCCGCCGAGTGGCGGGGCTCTCCCTTAGAGATAGGGTGAGAAGCTCTGTCTTTCGGGGGGAGCTCAAAGTAAAGCTGCTGCTCCTCCACATCGAGAGGAGCCAGATGAGGTGTTTCGGGCATCTGGTCAGGATGCCACCCGAACGCCTCCCTAGGAAGGTGTTTTGGGCACGTCCGACCGGTAGGAGGCCACGGGGAAGACCCAGGACACGCTGGGAAGACTATCTCTCCCGGCTGGCCTGGGAACGCCTCGGGATCCCCCGGGAGGAGCTGGACGAAGTGGCTGGGGAGAGGGAAGCAGACTTCCCTGCTTAAGCTGCTGCCCCCGTGACCCGACCTCGGATAAGCGGAAGAAGATGGATGGATCGATGGATGGATGCTTTGTTCGCGTTATCTAGGATTTTAAGAACATTACTGTCATATTGAATAAAAAACTACTTTTTGTGTTTGCAAGATCTAAAAAAGCATATATTTCGAGTAAAACTCCCAAGATGCATTATGTCAGGCATTATTTGTCAATTTTCATGTGTGGTTTAGGAGTTATGTTTAAATAACTGTCATATTGAGTGTGACACTATACTGTCATAGTGACAAAACTTATTTTTTGTTTTTACAAACCTTACAAAAACAACTGATTGTAGTAAAACTCACATGGATTCGATATAAAAGGCATTTTTAGACATTTTGCATGTTCGGTTTATATCAGGATTTTAAGAACATTACTGTTATATTGAGTAAAAAACTACTTTTTGTATTTGCAAGCCTTAAAAAATCTTATGTTTCGAGTAAATTTCACAAGTTTGCATTGTTTTAGGCATTATTAGCCTTTTTGCATGTGTGGTTTAGGAGTTCATTTTAAATAACTGCCAAATTGAATGTATCAGTTATACTGTCATTATAAGTAAAACCTAATTTTTGTATATGTACACCTTACCAAAATACCTGATTCTGGTAAAACTCACATAGATAGAACGTTACAGGCATTTTTAGACACAATGCATGTTTGATTTTGGAGTTATGTTTCTATAACTTTCATATTTAATATGACCGCTATACTGTCATATTGAGTAAAAAAAACTAACTTGTGTCTTTACAAACCTTACAAAATATTTTTTTCCAGTAATCTCACAAAGATACATTTCTCCAGGCATTATTAGCAATTTTGCATGTTTGGTTTAGTAGTTATGTTTAAATAACTGTCAGATTGAATGTGACAGTATACTGTCATAGTGAGTAAAACCAATATTTTGTATTTGCAAACCTTACAAAAACAACTGATTCTGGTAAAACTCACATAGATTCAATATCACAAGTATTTTTAGACCGATTGCATGTTTGGTTTTGGAGTTATGTTTATATAACTTTAATATTTAGTGTGACAGTTAAAATGGCATATTAAATAAAAAAAACTATCTTGTCTCTTTATAAACCTTACAAATTATTTTTTTCCAGTAAAACTCACAAAGATACATTTCTCTAGGCATTATTAGCCATTTATCATGTTTGGTTTAGGAGTCATGTTAAATAACTGTCATATCAAATGTTGCAGTTACTGTCATTATGAGTAAAACCCAATTTTTTATTTGTAAACCTTACCAAAATACCTGATTCTGGTAAAACTCACATAGATTCAATATAACAGGCATTTTTAAACGGATTGCAAGTTTGGTTTTGGTGTTATATTTATTCAACTTTTATATTTAGTATGACAGTTATACTGTCATATTGAGTACAAAAAAAGCGATCTTGTGTCTTTACAAACCTTACAAACTCTTTTTTTCCAGTAGAACTTACAAAGATACATTTCTCCAAGCATTATTAGACATTTTGCAAGCATGGCTTAGGAGTTATGTTTAAATAACAGTCAGATTGAATGTGACAGTATACTGTTATAGTAGTTTTTTACTCAATATGCCAGTAATGTTCTTAAAATCCTGAGATAATGCGAAAAAAGTAATAAAAATGTTTTTCAACATAATTCCTACACCAAACATGCAACATGTCTAATAATAACTGGAGACATGTATATTTTGTTAGTTTTACTAGAAAATGTATCTTTTGTAAGTTTTGCAACGACGCAAGTTAGTTTTTTTAATTCAATATGACAGTATAACTGCCAAACTAAATGTAAAAGTTATATAAACATTACTCCAAAACTAAACATGCATTATGTCTAAAAATGCCGAAAATATTGTATATATGTGAGTTTTACAAGAATCAGGTAATTTGGTAAGGTTTAAAAAAACAAAAATTGGGTTTTACTCATAATGACAGTATATCTGCTACATTCAATTTGACAGTTATTTAAACATAATTTCCTAACCACACATGCAAATAGGCTAATAAAGGCTAAACCAATGCATCCTTGTGAGTTTTACTCGAAACAAATGCTATTTTAAGGCTTGCAAACACAAAAAGTAGATTTTTACTCAATATGACAGTAATGTTCTTAAAATCCTGGGATAATGTGAAATAAGCAATACAAATGTTTTTCAACATAATTCCTACACCAAACATGCAACATGTCTAATAATAACTGGAGACATGTATATTTTGTTAGTTTTACTAGAAAATGTATCTTTTGTAAGTTTTGCAACAACGCAAGTTAGTTTTTTAATTCAATATGACAGTATAACTGTCAAACTAAATGTAAAAGTTATATAAACATTACTCCAAAAATGAACATGCATTTTATCTAAAAATGCCTAAAATTTTGTATCTATGTGAGTTTTACCAGAATCAGGTAATTTGGCAAGGTTTACCAATACAAAAATGGTGTTTTTCTCATAATGACAGTATAACTGCTACATTCAATTTGACAGTTTTTTAAACATAACTTCCTAACCAAACATGCAAATAAATGGGTTATACTTGTATAGTGCTTTTCTACCTTCAAGGTACTTAAAGCGCTTTGACAGTATTTCCACATTCATCCATTCACACACACATTCACACACTGATGGCGGGAGCTGCCATGCAAGGCGCTAACCAGCAGCCATCAGGAGCAAGGGGTGAAAAGTCTTGCCCAAGGACACAATGGACGTGACTAAGATGGTAGAAGGTGGGGATTGAACCCCAGTAACCAGCAACCCTCCGAATGCTGGCACGGCCACTCTACCAACTTCGCCACGCCTAATACAGCCTAAAACAATGCATCCTTGTAAGTTTTACTCGAAACATATGCTATTATAAGGCTTGCAAACACAAAAAGTAGTTTTTTCCTCAATTTGACAGTAATCTTCTTAAAATCCTGAGATAATGCGAAAAAAGCAATAACAATGTTTTTCAACATAATTCCTACACCAAACATGCAAAATGTCTAATAAAGCCTGGAGACATGTATCCTTGTTAGTTTTGCTAGAAATATAATCTTTTGTAAGTTTTCCAAAGACGCAAGTTAGTTTTTTTAATTCAATATGACAGTATAAAAGTCATACCAAATATGAAAGTTATATAAACATAACTCCAAAACTGAACATGCATTATGTCTTAAAATGCCTGTAATATTGTATCTATGTGAGTTTAACCAGAATCAGGTAATTTGGAAAGGTTTACAAATGCAAAAATTGGGTTTTTGTCATAATGGCAGTATATCTGCTAAATTCAATTTGACAGTTATTTAAACATATCTTCATAATAACACATGCAAATAGGCCAATAAAGCCTAAAACAATGCATCTTTGTGAGTTTTACTCGAAACATATGCTATTTTAAGGCTTGCCAAAACAAAAAGTAGTTTTTTCCTCAAAATGACAGTAATATTCTTAAAATACTGAGATAATGCGAAAAAAGCAATAAAAATGTTTTTTAACATCATTCCTACACCAAACATGCAAAATGTCTAATAATGCCTGGAGACATGTATCCTTGTTAGTTTAACTAGAAAAATAATCTTTTGTAAGTTTTGCAAAGACGCAAGTTAATTTTTTTAATTCAATATGTATAACTGTCATACCAAATATGAAAGTTATATAAACATAACTCCAAAAGTAAAGATGCATTTTGTCTAAAAATGCCTGTAATATTGTATCTATGTGAGTTTAACCAGAATCAGGTAATTTGGAAAGGTTTACAAATACAAAAATTGGGTTTTTGTCATAATGACAGTACATCTGCTAAATTCAATTTGACAGTTATTTAAACATATCTTCATAATAACACATGCAAATAGGCCAATAAAGCCTAAAACAATGCATCTTTGTGAGTTTTATTCGAAACATATGCTATTTTAAGGCTTGCCAAAACAAAAAGTAGTTTTTTCCTCAAAATGGCAGTAATGTTCTTAAAATACCGATATAATGCCAAAAAAGCAATAACAATGTTTTTCAACATAATTCCTACACCAAACATGCAAAATGTCTAATAATGCCTGAAGACATGTATCTTTGTTAGTGTTACTAGAAAAATAATCTTTTGTAAGTTTTGCAAAGACACAAGTTAGTTTTTTTAATTCAATATGAGAGTATAACCGTCATACCAAATATGAAAGTTATATGAACATAACTCCAAAAGTAAAGATGCATTAAGTCTAAAAATGCCTGTAATATTGTATCTATGTGAGTTTTACCACAATCAGGTAATTTGGTAAGGTTTTCAAAATACAAAAATTAAGTTTTTCTCATAATGACAGTAAAACTGCTACATTCAATTTGACAGTTATTTAAACATAACTTTCTAACCATACATGCAAAAAAGGCTAATAAAGCCTAAAACAATGCATCCTTGTGAGTGTTACTCGAAATATATGGTATTTTAAGGCTTGCAAACACAAAAAGTAGTTTTTTACTCAATATGACAGTAATATTCTTAAAATCCTGAGATAATGCGAAAAAAGCAAAAAAAATGTTTTTTAACATAATTCCTACACCAAACATGTAATATGTCTAATAATGCCTGGAGACATGTATCCTTGTTAGTTTTACTAGAAAAAGTATCTTTTGTAAGGTTTGCAAAGACACAAAATGTTTTTTATTTATTTAATATGACAGTATAGCTGTCATACTAAATATGAAAGTTATTTACACATAACTCCAAAATTAAACATGCATTATGTCTAAAAATGCATGTAATATTTTATATCCGTGAGTATTATCAATCCGTTATTTTGGTAAGGTTTACAAATACAAAAATTAAGGTTTTACTCATATTGACAATGTAACTGCCACATTCAAAATGACAGTTATTTAAACATGACTCCTAAATCACATGCAAATTGGTTAATAATAACTGGAGGAATGTATTTTTGTGAGTTTTACTGGAAATAAATAATTTGTAAGGTTTATAAAGACACAAGTTTTTTATTTTATTTAATATGATGGTATAATTGTCATACTAAATATGAAAGTTATATAAACATAACTCCAAAACCAAACATGCAACCCGTCTAAAAATGCCTGTATTTTTGAATTTGTGTGAGTTTTACTAGAATCAAGTATTTTGGTAAGGTTTACAAATACAAAAATTATGTTTTACTCATAATGACAGTATAACTGCCACATTCCAAATGACAGTTTTTTTAAACATAACTCCTATACCAAACATGCTAAATGGCTAATAATGCCTGGAGAATTGTATTTTTACTGGAAAAAAAACATTTTGTAAGGTTTGTAAAGACACAAGTTAGTTTTTTTAACTCAAAAAGAAAGTATAACTTTCATACTAAATGTCAAAGTTATATAAACATAACTCCAAAACCAAACATGCATTATGTCTAAAAATACCTGCAATGATGTATCTATGTGAGTATTACTAGAATCAGTTGTTTTTGTAAGTTTTGCAAATACAAAATATTGGTTTTACTCTCTTTGACAGTATACTGTCACATTCAATCTGACAGTTATTGAAACATAACTCCTAATACACAAATTCAAAATGACTAATAATGCCTCGAGATATATATATCTGTGTATTTTTCTGGAAAAAAATATTTTGTAAGGTTTGTAAAAACACAAGTTAGTTTTTTTTACTCAATATGACAGTATAACTGTCATACTAAATATGAAAATTATAAAAACATAACTCCAAGACCAAACTTGCAATCCGTCTAAAATTGCCTGTAATATTGAATTTTACCAGAATCAGTTGTTTTTGTAAGTTTTGCAAATACAAAATACTGGTTTTACTCACTATGACAATATACAGAAATGTGCCTTTGTGAATTTTACTGGGAAAAAAAATGTAATGTTTGTAAAGACACAAGTTAGTTTTTTTTACTCCATATGACAGTATAACTGTCATACTAAATGTAAAAGTTATATAAACATATCTCCAAAACCAAACATGCATTATGTCTAAAAATGCTTATAATATTGTGTCAATGTGAGTTTTAGTAGAAACTTTTTTTTAAAAGTTTGCAAATACAAAATTTTGGTTTTACTCACAATGACAGTATACTGTCACATTCAATCCTAATGTTATTTAAACATAAATTCGAAACCACAGATGCAAAATGGCTAATAATGCCTGGAGAAATGTATTTTTGTGAGTTTTACTGGACAAAAATATTTTGTAAGGTTTGTAAAGACACAAGTTAGTTTTTTTTACTCAATATAATGGTATAACTGTCTTACTAAATTTGAAAGTTTATAAACAAATCTTCAAAACCAAACATGCAATCCGTCTACAAATGCCTGTAATATTGAATCTATGTGAGTTTTACTAGAATCAGGTATTTTGTTAAGGTTTACAAATACAAAAATTAGGTTTTACTCATAATGACAGTATAACTGCCACACTCAATATGACAGTTACTTAAATATGACTCCTAAACCACACATATTGGCTAATAATCCTTGGAAAAATGTATCTTTGTGAGTTTTACTGGAAAAAAAAATATTTTGTAAGGTTTGTAAAGACACAAGTTACTTTTTTTTTTACTCAATATGACAGTAAGCTCTCTTACTAAATATGAAAGTTATATAAACATAATTCCAAACTAAAACATGCATTATGTCTAAAAATGCCTGTAATATTTTTTATACATGAGTTTTACCTGAATTATGTATTTTGGTAAGGTTTACAAATACAAAAATTAGGTTTTACTCATAATGACAATATAACTGCCACATTCAAAATGACATTTATTTAAACATAACTCCTAAACCAAACATGCTCAAAGGCTAATAATGCCTGGACAAATGTATATGTGTGAGTTTTACTGGAAAACAATGCTTTGTAAGGTTTGTAAAGACACAAGTTAGTTTTTTTTTTACTCAATATGATGGTATAACTGTCATACTAAATATGAAAGTTATATAAACATAACTCCAAAACCAAACATGCCTTATGTTTAAAAATGCATGAATTTTGAATCCATGTGAGTTTCACTAGAAACAGGTATTTTGGTAAGGTTTACAAATACAAAAAATAGGTTTTACTCATAATGACAGTATAACTGCCACATTCAAAATGACAGTTATTTAAACATAACTTCGAAACAAAATATGCTAATTGGCTAATAATGCCTGGAGAAAGGTATCTTTGTGAGTTTTACTGGAAAAAAAATATTTTGTAAGGTTTGTAAAGTCACTAGTTAGTTTTTTTTTTTTACTCAATTTGACAGTATAACTAACTGTCATATTAAATGTAAAAGTTATACAAACATAACTCCAAAACCAAACATGCATTATGTCTAAAAATGCCTGTAATATTGTGTCCATGTAAGTTTTACTAGAATCATATGTTTTTGTAACTTTTGCAAATAAAAATATTGGTTTTACTCACTAGGACAGTTTTAAAAATAACTGTCACATTCAATCTGACAGTTATCTCTCCTAATCCAAACATGCTAAAAGGCTAGTAATGCCTGGAGAAATGAATCTTTGTGAGTTTTGCTGGGAAAAAAATATTTTGTAAGGTTTGTAAAGACACAAGTTTTATAACTGTCATAATAAATATGAAAGTTAAATAAACATAACTCCAAAACCAAACTTGCAATCGGTCTAAAAAAGCCTGTAGTATTGAATCTGTGTGAGTTTTACCAGAATCAGATATTTTGGTAAGGTTTACAAATACAACACTTGGGTCATACTAATAATGACAGTATAACTGCAACATTTGATATGACAGTTATTTAGACATAACTCCTAAACCATACATGCAAAATGGCTAATAATGCCTGGAGAAATGTATCTTTGTGAGTTTTACTGGGAAAAAAATATTTTGTAAGGTTTGTAAAGACACAAGTTACTTTTTTTTACTCAATATGACAGCATAACCGTCATACTAAATTTGAAAGTTATATAAACATAACTCCAAAACCAAACATGCATTATGTATAAAAATGCCTGTAATATTGTATCCATGTGAGTTTTACTAGAAACAGTTGTTTTTGTAAGGTTTGCAAATACAAAATATTGGCTTTACTCACTTTGACAGTATACTGTCACATTCAATCTGACTGTTATTTAAACATAGCTACTAAACCAATGTAAAATGGCTAAAAACGCCTGGAGAAATGTATCTATGTGAGTTTTACTGGAAAAAAATAATTCGTAATGTTTATAAAGACACAAATTTGTTTTTTTTTACTCAATATGACAGTATCATACCAAATGTAAAAGTATTATAAGCATAACTCCAAAACTAAACATGCATTATGTCTAAAAATGCCTGTAATATTGTATCTATGTGAGTTTTACCAGAATCAGGTAATTTGGTATGGTTTACAAATACAAAAAGTAGGTTTTATTCACTATGACAGTATACTGTCACATTCAATCTGACAGTTATTTAAACATAATGTAACTCCTAAACCGCACATAAAAAATGGCTAATAATCCCTGGAGAAATGTATCTTTGTGAGTTTTCCTGAAAAAAAAAAAAAAATTGTGATGGGTGTAAAGACACAAGTTAGTTTTTTTTACTCAATATGATTGTATAACTGTCATTCTAAATATGAAAGTTGTATAAACATAACCCTAAAACCAAACCTGCATTATGTTTAAAAATGCCTGTTTCTTCATCTTACTCGTCGTCGGCGTCGCCATGGCTGTATCTTCCGCTTTCTTCTGCTTTGTCTCCTTGTTGTGTGCGCAGTTGTGCACTGCACTCTCTAAAAGCCCTGGATGTTATTGGCACACATGCATGTACAGTAGATGGCAGTATTGCCCTGTTTAAAGAGTGTCACAACATTGCTGTTTACGGCAGACAAACTGCTTTACAGTAGACGAAAACGTGACTGCTGTTGTTTTGTGTTGTTACCGCGCTGGGAGGACGTTAATGAAACTACCTAACAATAAACCCACATAAGAAACCAAGAACTCGCCCTCGATCATTCTACAGTTATAACGTGATTGGGCAGGCATGCTGTTTATATCGTGGGAAAGCAGATGTGAATACAGGCTGTCCTCACTCAGATCAGCCTGAATTTCGGGAGATATTCGGGAGAAAATTTGTCCCGGGAGGTTTTCGGGAGAGGCGCTGAATTTCGGGAGTCTCCTGGAAAATCCAGGAGTATTGGCAAGTATGCCTAAACTACACATACAAAATGGCTAATAATGCCTGAAATAAGGCATTCTTGTGAGTTTTACTCGAAACATATGCTTTTTTAAGGCTTGCAAACACAAAAAGTATTTGGCTTCCTCTATATGACAGTAAAGTTCTTAAAATCCTGAGATAATGCGAAATAAGCAAAAACAATGTATTCCATCATAATTCCTACACCAAATAAGCAAAATGTCTAAAAATGCCTGTAATATTGAATCTGTGTGAGTTTTACTAAAATCAGTTGTTTTGGTAAGGTTTACAAATACAAAAATGAGGTTTTACTCTTTATGACAGTTATTTAAACATAACTCCATCCATCCAGCCATCCATTTTCTTCCGCTTATCCGAGGTCGGGTTGCGGGGGCTGCAGCCTAAGCAGGGAAGCCCAGACTTTCCTCTCCCCAGCCACTTCGTCCAGCTCCTCCCGGGGGATCCTGGGGCGTTCCCAGGCCAGCCGGGAGAGATAAGCTTCCCGTTTCCTGGGTCTTCCTGGGTCTTCCTGGGCCTCCTACCGGTCGGACGTGCCCGAAACACCGCCCTAGGGAGGCGTTCGGGTGGCATCCTGACCAGATGCCCGAACCACCTCATCTGGCTCCTCTCAAAATGGAGGAGCAATGGCTTTACTTTGAGCTCCTCCCGGATGACAGAGCTTCTCACCCTATCTCTAAGGGAGAGCCCCGCCACCCGGCGGAGGAAACTCATTTCGGCCGCTTGTACCCGTGATTTTGTCCTTTCGGCCATGACACAAAGCTCATGACCATAGGTGAGGATGGGAACGTAGATCGACCGGTAAATCGAGAGCTTTGCCTTCCGGCTCAGCTCCTTCTTCACCACAACGGATCAATACAGCGTCCGCATTACTGAAGACGCCGCACCGTTCCGCCTGTCGATCTCACGATCCACTCTTCCCTCACTCGTGAACAAGACTCTGAGGTCCTTGAACTCCTCCACTTGGGGCAAGATCTCCTCCCCAACCCGGAGATGGCACTCCACCCTTTTCCGGGCGAGAACCATGGACTCGGACTTGGAGGTGCTGATTCACATCCCAGTCACTTCACACTCGTCTGCGAACCGATCCAGTGAGGGCTGAAGATCTTGGCCAGATGAAGCCATCAGGACCACATCATCTGCAAATAGCAGAGACCTAATTCTGCAGACACGAAACCGGATCCCCTCAACGCCCTGACTGCGCCTAGAAATTCTGTCCATAAAGGTTATGAACAGAATCGGTGACAAAGGGCAGCCTTGGCGGAGTCCAACCCTCACTGGAAACGGGTCCGACTTACTGCCGGCAATGCGGACCAAGCTCTGACTCTTGCAAAGGGAGCGAACCGCCACAATAAGACAGTCCGTTACCCCATACTCTCTAAGCACTCCCCACAGGACTTCCAGGGGTAAATGGTCGAATGCCTTTTCCAAGTCCATAAAGCACATGTAGACTGGTTGGGCAAACTCCCATGCACCCTCAAGGACCCTGCCGAGAGTATAAAGCTGGTCCGCAGTTCCACGACCAGGACGTAAACCACACTGTTCCTCCTGAATCCGAGGTTCGACTATCCGGCGTAGCCTCTTCTCCAGTACACATGAATAGACCTTACCGGGAAGACTGAGGAGTGCGATCTCACGATAGTTGAAACACACCCTCTGGTTCCCCTTCTTAAAGAGAGGAACCACTACCCCGGTCTCCCAATCCAGAAGTACCGCCTCCGATGTCCACGCGATGTTGCAGAGTCTTGTCAACCAAGACAGCCCCACAGCATCCAGAGCCTTAAGGAACTCCGGACGGATCTCATCCACCCCCAGGGCGTTGCCATTGAGGAGCTTTTTAACTACCTTGGCATCCTCAGCCCCAGAAATAGGAGAGCCCACCACAGATTCCCCAGGCACTGCTTCCTCATAGGAAGACATGTTGGTGGGATTAAGGAGGTCTTCGAAGTATTCCCTCCACCGATCAATAACAGCTGCAGTAGAGGTCAGCAGCGCACCATCCTCACCATACACGTTGTTACAGTGCACTGCTGCCCCCCCCCCCCTTGAGCCGGCGGATGGTGGTCCAGAATCGCTTCGAAGCCGTCTGGAAGTCGTTTTCCATGGTTTCTCCAAACTGCTCCCATGTCCGAGTTTTTGCCTCTGCGACCGCTGAAGCCGCACTTCGCTTGGCCTGTCGGCTGCCTCTGGAGTCCCATGAGCCAAAAGGACCCGATAGGCTCTTTCTTCAGCTTGACGGCATCCCTCACTGCTGGTGTCCACCAGCGGGTTCTAGAGTTTGGTGCCACGACAGGCACCAAACTCCTTGCGGCCACAGCTCCAATCAGCCGGCTCGACAAGAGAGGCACGGAACATGGTCCACTCAGACTCAATGTCCAGCGCCTCCCTCGTGACATGTTCAAAGTTCTTTCGGAGGCGTTCCCAGCAAACCCTCACAATGCGTTTGGGCCTGCCAGGTCTGTCAGGCATCCTCCCCCACCATCGCAGCCAACTCACCACCAGGTGGTGATCGGTAGAAAGCTCCGCCCCTCTCTTCACCCGAGTGTCCAAAACATGAGACCGCAAATCCGATGACACAACTACAAAATCGATCATGGAACTGCGGCCTAGGGTGTCCTGGTGCCAAGTGCACATATGGACACCCTTATGTTTGAACTTGGTGTTTGTTATTGACAATCTGTGACGAGCACAAAAGTCCAATAACAAAACACCACTCGGGTTCAGATCCGGGCGGCCATTCTTCCCAATCACGCCTCTCCAGGTTTCACTGTTGTTGCCAAGATGAGCGTTGAAGGCCCCCAGTAGAACGAGGGAATCACCCGGTGGAGCACTTTCCAGTACTCCCTCGAGTGAATCCAAAAAGGGTGGGTACTCTGAGCTGCCGTTTGGCGCGTAAGGCCAAACAACAGTCAGGACCCGTCCCCCCACCCGAAGGCGGAGGAAAGCTACCCACTGGTCCACTGGGTTGAACTCCAACGTGCAGGCTTTGAGCCGGGGGGCAACAAGAATTGCCACCCGAGCCCGTCGCCTCTCAACGCAAGCATTATAACTCCAAAACAACAAATGCTAATAATGCTTGGAAAAATGTATCTTTGTTAATTTTACTAGAATAATAATCTTTTGTAAGGTTTGCGGACACAAGTTTTTTTTTTTTTACTCAATATGACAGTATAACTGTCATACTAAATATGAAAGTTGTATAAACATATCTCCAAAACCAAACATGCAATCCATCTAAAGATGCCTGTATTATTGAATCTATGAAAAATAGTTTTTTTACTCAATATGACAGTATAACTGTCATACTAAATCCATCCATTTTCTTCCGCTTATCCGAGGTCGGGTTGCGGGGGCAGCAGCCTAAGCAGAGAAGCCCCAGCCACTTTGTCCAGCTCTTCTCGGGGGATCCCGAGGCGTTCCCAGGCCAGCCTGAGACATAGTCTTCCCAATGTGTCCTGGGTCTTCCCCGTGGCCTCCTGCCGATCGGACTTGCCCTAACGAAAAAAGCAATAAAAATGTATTCAAACATGTGAAATGTCTAAAAATGCCTGTAATATTGAATCTATGTGAGTTTTACTAGAATCAGTTGTTTATGCAAGGTTTGCAAATACAAAAATTTGGTTTTACACATAATAACAGTATAACTGCCACATTCAATATGACAGTTATTTAAACATATTTCCTAAACCACACGTGAAAAATGTCTAATAATGCCTGGAAAACATTATTTTTGTGAGTTTTACTGGAAAAACATAGTTTGTAATGTTTGTAAAGACACAAGTCAGTTTTACTCAAGATGACAGTATAACTGTCATAATACATATGAAAGTTATATAAACATAATTCCAAAACCAAACATGCATTATGTCTAAAAATACCTGTAAAATTGTATCCATGTGAGTTTTACTAGAATCATTTTTTTTTGTCGTTACTAAATCCATCCCTCCCAGCGAGGTGACATTTCACGTCAGAAGAGCTAGCTTATGTAGCCGATGATCGGACCGCCAAGTGCCCTGCCTTCGGCTGCCGCTCAGCTCACACTGCACCCGACCTCTATAACCCAGCCCATGAGTGGTGAGCCCATTGGAGGAGGGAACCACGTTGCTTCATTGAGCTGAGCCAGCCAACAGGCGCTCGCCATCGTGCCCCACCTCTGGGCCTGGCTCCACAGGGGAGCCACGGTGACCCGCGTCCGGGCGAGGAAAAATCTAGGACCTCGATTTGTACTTTTCATAAAGGTCTTTGAGCTGCTCTTTGGCTGATCCCTCACCAAGGACCTATTTGTCTTGGGAGAGCCTACGAGGGGGCATAGAAGCCCACAGACAGCATAGCTCCTAGGATCAGTGGGACACGCAAACTCCTCTACCACGATAAGGTGGCGGCTCAGAAAGGAGGTTATATAAACATAACTCCAAAACCAAACATTCATTATGTCTAAAAATGCCTAAAATATTGTATCTGTGTGACTTTTACTAGAATGAGTTGTTTTTGTAAGGTTTGTAAATACAAACATTTGGTTTTACTCACTATGGTAAATGGGTTATACTTGTATAGCGCTTTTCTACCTTCAAGGTACACAAAGCGCTTTGACACTATTTTTCCATTCATCCATTCACACACACACACTGATGGCGGGAGCTGGCATGCAAGGCCCTAACCACAACCCATCAGGAGCAAGGGTAAAGTGTCTCCCTCAAGGACACAACGGACGTGACGAGGTTGGTAGAAGGTGGGGATCGAACCAAGAACCCTCAGGTTGCTGGATTGGCCACTCTCCCAACTGCGCCACGCCTTCCCCATGTATACTGTCTCTGTCTCTGTATCTGACAGTTATTTAAAAACCACACATGCAAAATGGCTAATAAGAGAAATGTATCTTTGTGAGTTTTACTGGAAAAAAATATTTTGTAAGGTTTGCAAAGACACAAGTCTTTTTTTTCTTTTTTTTTTACTTAATATGACAGTATAACTGTCATACTAAATATGAAAAGTTATAAACCTAACTCCAAGGTGAATTTTACTAGAATCAGGAGGTTTATAAGGTTTAAAAATACAAAAATTAGGTTTTACTCATAATGACAGTAAAACTGTCACACGCAATATGACAGTTATTTAAAAACTCCTAATCCACACAAGCAAAATGGCTATTGATGCCTGAAATAATTCATCCTTAGGAGTTTTCCTCGAAACATATGCTTTTTTAAATCTTGCAAACACAAAAAGTAGTCTTTTACTCAATATGACAGTAATGTTCTTAAAATCCTGAGATAATACGAAAAAAGCAAAAAAAAAAATGTATTCCATTATAATTCCTAAACCAAACATGCAAAATGTGTAAAAATGCCAGTAATATTGAATCAATGTATGTCTTACTAGAATCAGTTGTGTTTGAAAGGTTTGCAATTAGAAAAATTAGGGTGACAGTAAATTAAACATAACTCCTAAACTACACAGAACAATGAGCTAATATCCATCCATCCATCCATCCATCTATCCATCCATCCATCTTCTTCCGCTTATCCGAGGTCGGGTCGCGGGGGCAGCAGCCTAAGCAGGGAAGCCCAGACTTCCCTCTCCCCAGCCCCTTCGTCCAGCTCCTCCCGGGAGATCCCGAGGCGTTCCCAGGCCAGCCGGGAGACATAGTCTTCCCAACGTGTCCTGGGTCTTCCCCGTGGCCTCCTACCGGTCGGACGTGCCCTAAACACCTCCCGAGGGAGGCGATCGGGTGGCATCCTGACCAGATGCCCGAACCACCTCATCTGGCTCCTCTCGATGTGGAGGAGCAGCGGCTTTACTTTGAGCTCCCCCCAGATGACAGAGCTTCTCACCCTATCTCTAAGGGAGAGCCCCGCCACCCGGCGGAGCTAATATTGCATGAAATAATGCATTCTTGTGAGTTTACTCGAATCATATGCTTTTTTAAGGCTTGCAAACACAAAAAGTAGTTTTTTACTCAATATGACAGTAATGTTCTTAAAATTCTGAGATAATGCGAAAAAAGCAATAAAAATGTATTCAATCATAATTTCTAAACTAAAAATTGCAAAATGTGTAAAAATGCCTGTATTATTGAATCCATGCGAGTTTAACTAGAATCAGTTGTTTTAGTAAGGTTTGCAAGAGCAAAAATTAGGTTTTACTCTTTATGAAAGTAAACTGTCACACTCAATATGACATTTATTGAATCATAACTCCTAAACTACACATGCAAAATGTCTAATGATGCCTCAAATAATGCATTCTACGGAGTTTTACTCGAAACATATGCTTTTTCAAATCTTGCAAGCAAAAAGTAGTTTTTACTCAATATGACAGTAATGTTCTTAAAATTCTGAGATAATGCGAAAAAAGCAATAAAAATGTATTCCAACATAATTCCTAAACCAACAATGCAAAATGTCTAAAAATGCCAGTAATATTAAATCCATGTGAGTTTCACTAGAATCAGTTGTTTTAGTAAGGTTTGCAAGAGCAAAAATTATGTTTTACTCTAAACTGTCACACTCAATATGACAGTTTTTTAATCATAACTCCTAAACCACTCATGCAAAATGGCTAATAATGTTTGAAATAATGGATCCTTGGGAGTTTTCCTCGAAACATATGCTTTCTTAAGGCTTGCAAACACAAAAAGTATTTTTTACTCAATATGACAGTAATGTTCTTAAAATCCTGAGATAATGCGAAAAAAGCAATAAAAATGTATTCAATCATAATTTCTAAACTAAACATGCAAAATGTGTAAAAATGCCTGTATTATTGAATCCATGTGAGTTTTACTAGAATCAGCTGTTTTAGTGAAGTTTGCAAAAACAAAAATTAAGTTTTACTCTTTATGAAAGTAAACTGTCACACTCAATATGACAGTTTTTTAATCATAACTCCTAAACTACTCATGCAAAATGGCTAATAATGTTTGAAATAATGGATTCTTGGGAGTTTTCCTCGAAACTTATGCTTTCTTAAGGCTTGCAAACACAAAAAGTATTTTTTTTACTCAATATGACAGTAATGTTCTTAAACTCCTGAGATACTGCGAAAAAAGCAATAAAAATGTATTCAATCATAATTTCTAAACTAAACATGCAAAATGTGTAAAAATGCCTGTATTATTGAATCCATGTGAGTTTAACTAGAATCAGTTGTTTTAGTAAGGTTTGCAAACACAAAAATTAGGTTTTACTCTTTATGAAAGTAAACTGTCACACTCAATATGACATTTATTTATTCATAACTCCTAAACTACACATGCAAAATGTCTAATGATGCCTCAAATAATGCATTCTACGGAGTTTTACCCGAAACATATGCTTTTTCAAATCTTGCAAACACAAAAAGTAGTTTTTTACTCAATATGACAGTAATATTCCTAAAATACTGAGATAATGCAAAAAAAGCAATGAAAATACATTCAATCATATTTCCTAAATCTAACATGCAAAATGTGTAAAAATGCCTGTAATATTGAATCCATGTGAGTTTTACTAGATTAGGTTGTGTTTGAAATTTTTGCAAATACAAAAATTAGGTTTTTTTCACCATGACAATGTACACTCAATATGACAGTAAAATAAACATAACTCCTAAACTACACTTAAAAATGAGCTAATATTGCCTGAAATAATGCATTCTTGTGAGTTTTACTCGAAACATATGCTTTCTTAAGGCTTGCAAACACAAAAAGTATTTTTTTTACTCAATATGACAGTAATGTTCTTAAAATCCTGAGATAATGCGAAAAAAGCAATAAAAATGTATTCAATCATAATTTCTAAACTAAACATGCAAAATGTGTAAAAATGCCTGTATTATTGAATCCATGTGAGTTTAACTAGAATCAGTTGTTTTAGTAAGGTTTGCAAACACAAAAATTAGGTTTTACTCTTCATGAAAGTAAACTGTCACACTCAATATGACATTTATTTATTCATAACTCCTAAACTACACATGCAAAATGTCTAATGATGCCTCAAAAAATGCATTCTACGGAGTTTTACTCGAAACATATGCTTTTTCAAATCTTGCAAACAAAAAGTAGCTTTTTACTCAATATGACAGTAATATTCCTAAAATACTGAGATAATGCGAAAAAAGCAATGAAAATATATTCAATCATATTTCCTAAATCAAACATGCAAAATGTGTAAAAATGCCTGTGATATTGAATCAATGTGAGTTTTACTAGATTAGGTTGTGTTTGAAATTTTTGCAAATACAAAAATTAGGTTTTTTTCACCATGACTCAATATGACAGTAAATTAAACATAACTCCTAAACTACACTTAAAAATGAGCTAATATTGCCTGAAATAATTTATTCTTGTGAGTTTTACTCGAAACATATGCTTTTTTAAGGATTGCAAACACAAAAAGTAGTTTTTATTCAATATGACAGTAATGTTCTTAAAATTCTGAGATAATGCGAAAAAAGCAATACAAATGTATTCCAACATAATTCCTAAACCAACAATGAAAAATGTCTAAAAATGCCTGTAATATTAAATCCATGTGAGTTTTACTAGAATCAGTTGTTTTAGTAAGGTTTGCAAAAACAAAAATTAGGTTTTACTCTTTATGAAAGTAAACTGTCACACTCAATATGACAATTTTTTAATCATAACTCCTAAACTACTCATGCAAAATGGCTAATAATGTTTGAAATAATGGATCCTTGGGAGTTTTCCTCGAAACATATGCTTTCTTAAGGCTTGCAAACACAAAAAGTATTTTTTACTCAATATGACAGTAATGTTCTTAAAATCCTGAGATAATGCAAAAAAAGCAATAAAAATGTATTCAATCATAATTTCTAACTTAAACATGCAAAATGTGTAAAAATGCCTATTATTGAATCCATGTGAGTTTTACTAGAATCAGTTGTTTTAGTAAGGTTTGCAAAAACAAATATTAGGTTTTACTCTTTATGAAAGTAAACTGTCACACTCAATATGACAGTTTTTTAATCATAACTCCTAAACTACTCATGCAAAATGGCTAATATTGTTTGAAATATTGGATCCTTGGGAGTTTTCCTCGAAACATATGCTTTCTTAAGGCTTGCAAACACAAAAAGTATTTTTTTACTCAATATGACAGTTATGTTCTTAAAGTCCTGAGAAAATGCGAAAAAGGCAATAAAAATGTATTCAATCATAATTTCTAAACTAAACATGCAAAATTTGTAAAAATGCCTGTAATATTGAATCCATGTGAGTTTTACTAGAACCGGTTGTGTTTGAAATTTTTGCAAATAAAAAAAATTAGGTTTTTTTCACCATGACAAGTACACTCAATATAACAGTAAATAAACATAACTCCTAAACTACACATAAAAATGAGCTATTATTGCCTGAAATAATGCATTATTGTGAGTTTTACTCGAAACATATGCTTTTTTTAAGGCTTGCAAACACAAAAAGTAGTTTTTTACTCAATATGACAGTAATGTTCTTAAAATCCTGAGATAATGCGAAAAAAGCAATAAAAATGTATTCCAACATAATTCCTAAACCAACAATGTAAAATGTTTAAAAATGCCTGTAATATTAAATCCATGTGAGTTTTACTAGAATCAGTTGTTTTTGTAAGGTTTGCAAATACAAAAAATAGGTTTTACTCTATATGAGAGTATACTGTTACATTTAATATGACAGTTATTTAAACATAACTCCTAAACTACAAATGCTAAATGGCTAATGATGCCTGAAATAATGCATCCTTAGGAGTTTTACTCGAAAAATATGCTTTTTTAATCCTTGCAAACACAGAAAGTAGTTTTTACTCAATGTGACAGTAATATTCTTATAATCCTGAGATAATGCGAAAAAAGCAATAAAAATGTGTTCCATCATAATTTCTAAACCAAACATGCAAAATGTGTAAAAATGCCTGTTATATTGAATCCATGTGAGTTTTACTAGTATCAGTTGTTTTTGTAAGGTTTTCAAATACAAAAAATAGGTTTTACTTACTATGACAGTTATTTAAACTCCATGTATCTTTGTGAGTTTTACTAAAAAAAATATATTTTGAATGTTTACAAAAACAAAAGTTAGTTTTTTTTTACTCATACTAAATCCATCCATTTTCTTCCGCTTATCCGAGGTCGTGTTACGGGGGCTGCAGCCTAAGCAGAGAAGCCCAGACTTCCCTATCCCCAGCTACTTCGTCCAGCTCCTCTCGGGGGATCCCGAGGCGTTCCCAGGCCAGCCAGCTGATATAATCTTCCCAATGTGTCCTGTGTCTTCCCCGTGGCCTCCTGCCGTTTGGACTTGCCTTAACGAAAAAAGCAATACTAATGTATTCAAACACAACTCCTAAACAAAACATGTAAAATGTCTAAAATGCCTTTAATATTGAATCTATGTGAGTTTTACAAGAATCAGTTGTTTCTGTAAGGTTTGCAAATACAAAAATTAGGTTTTACACTTAACTTTATAACTCAATATGTGTGGCAGTTATACTACCACACTCAAAATGACAGTTATTTAAGCATAACTCCTAAACTACACATGACCATTTTCTAATAATGCATGAAGAAATGTATCTTTGTGAGTTTTACTAGTAACATTTTCTTTTGTAAGGTTTGCAAAGACACGAGTTAGTTTTTTTTTACTCACTTTGACAGTATACTGTCACACTCAATTTCAGTTATTTAAACATAACTCCTAAACCACACATACAAAATGGCTAATAATGTCTGTAGAAATGTATCTTTGTGAGTTTTACTGGGAAACAATATTTTGTAAGGTTTGTAAAGACACAAGTTAGTTTTTTTTACTCAATATAACAGTATAACTGTCATACTATATATGAAAGTTATATAAACATAACTTCAAAACTACACATGAACATTTTCTAATAATGCATGAAGAAATGTATCTTTGTGAGTTTTACTAGTAACATTTTCTTTTGTAAGGTTTGCAAAGACACAAGTTAGTTTTTTTTACTCAATATAACAGTATAACTGTCATACTATAAACACAAGTTATATAAACATAACTCCAAAACCAAACATGCATTATGTCTAAAAATTCAGCACTGCAACTACACATGCACCGGATTTAAACTAAATGTCCCTGCTGCTGAGATCCGAGTTGCAGGGCTGGCCACCACGCCAACATCATCCAGGGCTCCAGAAACATTTGTAGGTCAATGCCCCACAATACAAGTAGATGCTGGAGGCACTATTCTGCCAGGACTTTTAGACACCGGGTCCCAAGTGACGCTAATGTCCGAAAGCCTATTTAATGCTCACTTTACCGAAGCTAAGCTCGAAAGGACCCCTACCCTTTTTCGTCTAAGAGCAGCTAATGGCCTGGAAATCCCCTATATCGGCTATGCGGTTCTTGATTTTGAGGTAGAGGGTGTTAAAGTTCCCGAAAGAGGAGTAGTAATTGTTGCGGATCAAAACTGTACACACCCCTTCATAATAGGTATGAATCTAATCGTGGGTTGTTGGGATGCCGTTTTTAAATGTCCTAAGACCTCTACTCTTCGGCATCTTCAAAAGCAAAAGGTGTGGAGGGAAGCTTTTGCTACATGTTCCCGTATAGAAGCTGTTGCTGCTGAAGATGGCTTGCTAGGCCACGTGAGATTGGCCTCGAAGACTAGTATTACATATCCCCCAAAGGAGATGTTGGTGCAGGGCTAACTACTGCGCCCAGTGATTTTGCCACGCCAACTGCACCGGCAGTTGGCGTGGCAAAATCACTGGTCGTGGTGAACAGAGGTAGGCTGCCCCTCCGTGTTTATAACCCCCATTCCTACAGTATTTCCTTAAAACGATTTGAGAAGCTAGGGCAGCTGTTCTGTGTTGATGATAGTGATGTGCATGGAGCTGAGGATCTGTGTTTATCTCTAGTAGAGGAGGGTGTGGTAGAAGTGTCACTCATTGATGCCACAGCCCAAACCAATCCAGAACTGTCCCCAGAAGTTAGGGATTTGAGTGATAAGCCGGATCTGTCTGAGCAGCAACAGGTGCAGCTACGCGCCCTGCTGGCGAAGTGGGAGAAGGTGTTTGCACAACATGAGGACTTTGGAAGGACCAGTGTTGTGCAACACAGGATACTGACTGGAGATTCCGCCCCTACCAGGGAGAGATACCGACCCATCCCGCCTCTGTTGCATAAGGAAGTGAAGACACTGCATGCTTTCAGGTATGCTTGAACAGAGAGTGATAAAGGAAAGCTGCAGTCCCTGGGCAGCGCCTATAGTGTTAGTCCGCAAAAAGTTGGCGCTTTTGTGTAGACTACCGGAGGTTAAACTCAGTTACACATAAAGACGCCTTTCCGTTCCCCTGAATCGAAGAGACCCTAACTGGTCTGAGCAAATCTGAATGGTTTTCGACCTTAGACCTCGCTAGTGGGTATTGGCAAGTGGAGGTGCACCCGGACGATCGTGAAAAGACTGCATTTACAACTCTCCTCGGACTGTTCGAGTTTGAACGCATGCCATTTGGTCTATGCAATGCACCTGCCACTTTCCAACGGCTTATACATCATTGTTTGAATGGTCAAATAGCGGAATCATTGTTGGTTTATCTTGATGACATAATAATTTTTTCTGTTGATTTCACTGCCCATCTACAGCACCTGGACCAGGTGTTTGAACGGTTAGCGACATGGACTTAAACTCAAGCCCTCTAAGTGCAAGCTCTTTCAGCGTGAGGTGAAATTCTTGGGACACGTGGTGGATCGGGATGGAGTGAGACCGGACTCAGGTAAAATTAAGGCAGTACAGGACTGGGCCGCTCCGACCACTGTCAAGGAAGTGAGAGCGTTTCTTGGATTGGCAGGCTATTACCAACGTTTTGTGGCTGGGTTTGCTAAAATAGCCCGTCCCCTAAATAAATGTCGGTGGGACGGCCTCACTGGCCGTCCCACCGACAAGAAGGCACAGGCCCACAAAATAGTGTGGACACCAGAGTGTCAGACGTCCTTTGAAGAGCTAAAAAAGGCTTTGACCGACAGTTGCCTGCCCGCTATGCAGACGAGAGTTCCCCCCGTTGCAGGGACTGACAACGATAATGTATGGGGGGGATGTGATGGGACACAAGTAGGGGATTTTATTTTTTTTGTTTCATTGTCATGCATGTCTGAGTGTTTTTATTGTTGTAGATTTTAATTGCATGTTTTTACATTTTACAATTTGATTGCATGTTTTGACACTTTGAGGACTTTGACTGTATTTTTAATTGCATAAGTTTATTCCTTGTGGACTTTGCTGGCATTTAAGACGTTGCCCCTTTTAGCTTGTTGCCCCTGACAACCAAAGTGCCCAATCGAACGGCACCTGAAATCAGACGCACCTGTGGAGCATTAGGGCTGCACACATTTAAAAAGGAGCGACCAGGAGGATCGTCAGGCTTGACAAGGAGGACCGGGTGAACGCGCGCAGGTTGAGAAGGAATCCCCAAGACTACCCAGCAGACCCGCAGGCTACCGAAAAGAACCTCCAGAATCCCACAATACGCAGGGGCAGAGGAAACTCTGACTCCAAAGTAAGTGTCGTGCCTTGTGGATTTGCAGGGGTATTTAACTGCCTTGGGCTGTGGGCTTGTGGCTCGTGTGTTGTGCGCTGGCTGTGTGGTTCTGTGAGCAGGAGCAATCGAACACGATTCATAAACCAAAGATGTATTATGTCTAAAAATGCCTGTAATATTTTATCCATGTGAGTTTTACTACAATCAGTTGTTTTTGTAAGGTTTGCAAATACAACAATTAGGTTTTACACATAATGACAGTATAACTGCCACACCCAATCAGTAGTTTTTTACTCGATTTGACTAATATTTTTACAATCCTGAGATAATGCAAAAAAAGCAATAAAAATGTATTGCAACATAATTCCTAAACCAACAATGCAAAATGTCTAAAAATACCTGTAATATTAAAACTATGTGACAATTACTGTAATCAGTTGTTTTTGAAAGATTTGCAAATACAAAAATTAGGTTTTACGCATAGACATATAACTGCCACCTAAATATGACAGTTGTTTAAAACATATCTCCTAAACCACACATGCAAAGTGGCTAATAATGCCTGGAGGAATGTATCTTTGAGTTTTACTAGAATAATGATCTTTTGTAAGGATTGCAAAGACACAAGTTAGTTTTTTTTACTCAATATGACAGTTTTACTGTCATACTAAATATGAAAGTTATATAAACATAACTCTATAACCAAACATGCATTATGTCTAAAAATGCCTGTAATATTGTATCCATGTGAGTATTACTAGAATCAGTTGTTTTTGTAAGGTTTGCAAATACAAAAATTAAGTTTTACTCACTATGCCAGTTATTTAAACATAACTCCTAAACAACAAATGCAAAATGGCTAATAATGCCTGGAGATGTATCTTTGAGTTTTACTAAAATGTTCTTTTGTAAGGTTTGCAAAGACACAAGTTAGTTTTTTTTACTCAATATGATAGTATCACTGTCATACTAAATAAGAAAGTTGTATAAACATAATTTCAAAACTACACATGCAATCCGTCTAAAAATGCCTGTAATATTGAATCTATGAGTTTTACCAGAATCAGGTATTTTGGTAAGGTTTACAATTACAAAAATTAGGTTTTACTCATGACAGTATAACTGCCACATTCAATATGGCAGTTATTTAAACATAACCCCTAAACCACATGCAAAAAGGCTTATATTGCCTGGAGATGTATCTTTGTGAGTTTTACTAGAAAACATATAATTTGTAAGGTTTTTTAAAGACACAAGTTAGTTTTTTTTACTCAATATAATAGTATAACTGTCATACTAAATGTATCCATTTTCTTCCGCTTATCCGAGGTCGGGTTGCGGGGGCAGCAGCCTAAGCAGAGAAGCCCAGACTTCCCTCTCCCCAGCCACTTCGTCCAGCTCTTCTCGGGGGATCCCGAAGCGTTCCCAGGCCAGCCGGCTGACATAGTCGTCCCAATGTGTCCTGGGGCTTCCCTGTGGCCTCCTGCCGGTCGGACTTGCCCTAACGAAAAAAGCAATTAAAATGTATTCAAACACAACTCCTAAACCAAACATGTGAAATGTCTAAATGCCTGCAATATTGAATCTATATGAGTTTTACTAGAATCAGTTGTTTTTGTAAGGTTTGCAAATACAAAAATTAGGTTTAACACTTAATGACAGTATAACTGCCATACTCAATTTGACAGTTATTAAAACATAACTCCTAAACTACACATGAACATTTTCTAATAATGCATGAAGAAATGTATCTTTTGTGAGTTTTACTAGTAACATTTTCTTTTGTAAGCATTGCAAAGACACAAGTTAGTTTGTTTTACTCACTATGACTTTACTGTCACACTCAATATGACAATTATTTAAACATAAATCCTAAACCGCACATGCAAAATGGCTAATAATGCCTGTAGAAATGTATCTTTGAATTTTACTGGGAAAAATATTTTGTAAGGTTTGTAAAGACACAAGTTAGTTGTTTTTTCTTTACTCAATATGACAGTATTACTGTAATACTAAATATGAAAGTTATATAAACACAACTCCAAAACCAAACATGCATTATGTCTAAAAATGCCTGTGATATTGTATCTGAGTTTTCCTCGAATCAATTGTTTTTGTAAGGTTTGCAAATACAAAATTTAGGTTTTACTCACTATGACAGTTATTTAAACATAAATCCTAAACAACAAATGCAAATAGCTAATTATGCTTGGAGAACTGTATCTTTGTTATAGAGAGCCTGCTGACCAACAGCATCTCTGTCTGGACTGGAGCCTGCAGTGCCTGATCAGACTGGAAGTCTCTCCAGAGAGTGGTGAGGACCGCGGAAAAGATCTTCAGGAATCCTCTTCCTCTTATCCAGGAGATCGCAAAAAGCGCTGCCTGACCAGGGCTCAAAAAATTTGCAAAGACTCCTCCCACCCCCACCAAGGACTGTTTTCACTGCTGGACTCTAGAAAGAGGTTCCGCAGACTCCGAAGCAGAACCTCCAGCTTCTTCCCTCAGGCCGTAAGACTCTTGAACGCATTATAATTAAATTATCCCCTCAACTCCCCTCAAAATGGATTAACTCGCTGGAATAAACAAAAAACATAACATACACCCATAAACGTGGGCGCATGTGGAAAAAGTGCAATATATTTATCTGCACAGTAATCTTTTTATTTATTTATATATATTTAAGTATATTTATTTATTTTATATATATATTTATATATTTTTATTTATTTATTTATTTATAAATGCACCTTATTGCTTTTTTATCCTGCACTACCATGAGCTTATGTAACGAAATTGTGTTATCTATGCTGTAAAGTTCAAATTTGAATGACAATAAAAAGAAAGTCTAAGTCTTTACCAGAATAATGATCTTTTGTAAGGTTTGCAAAGACGCAAGTTATTTGTTTTTTTTACTCAATATGACAGTATAACTGTCATACTAAATATGAAAGTTGTAAAAACATAACTCCAAAACCAAACAAGCAATCCGTCTACAAATGCATGTAATATTCAATCTATGTGAGTTTTACCAGAATCAGGTATTTTGGTAAGGTTTACAATTACAAAAATTAGGTTTTACTCATGACAGTATACCTGCCACATTCAATTTGACATTTATTTAAACATAACTCCTAAACCACACATGTACAATGGCTAATAATACCTGGGGAAATGTCTCTTTGTGAGTTTTACTAGAAAAAATATATTGTGTAAGGTTTGTAAAGACACAAGTTAGTTTTTTTTACTCAATATAACAGTATAGCTGTCATACTATATATAAATAAATAAATGGGTTGTACTTGTATAGCGCTTTTCTACCTTCAAGGTACTCAAAGCGCTTTGACACTACTTCCACATTTACCCATTCACACACTGTTGGAGGGAGCTGCCATGCAAGGCGCTAACCAGCACCCATCAGGAGCAAGGGTGAAGTGTCTTGCTCAGGACACAACGGACATGACGAGGTTGGTACTAGGTGGGGATTGAACCAGGGACCCTCGGGTCTCGCACGGCCATTCTTCCACTGCGCCAAACATTACTCCAAAACCAAATATGTATTATGTCTAAAAATGCCTGTAATATTGTATCTGTGTGAGTTTTACTAGAATAAGTTGTTTTTTTAAGGTTTTCAAATACCAAAATTAGGTTTTATTTACTTTGACAGTTATTTAAACATAACTCCTAAACAACAAATGCAAAATAATGCTTGGAGAGATGTATCGTTGTTATAGCGAGCCTGCTGACCAACAGCATCTCTGTCTGGACTGGAGCCTGCAGTGCCTCAGACTGGAAGTATCTCCAGAGAGTGGTGAGGACGGCGGAAAAGATCATCAGGACTCCTCTTCCTCCTATCCAGGAGATCGCAAAAAGTGCTGCCTGACCAGGGCTCAGAAAATTTGCAAAGACTCCTCCCACCCCCACCAAGGACAGTTTTCACTGCTGGACTCTAGAAAGAGGTTCCGCAGCCTCCGAAGCAGAACCTCCAGCTTCTGTAGCAGCTTCTTCCCTCAGGCCGTAAGACTCTTGAACGCATCATAATTAAATTATCTCCTCAACTCCCCTCAAAATGAATTAACTCGCTGGAATAAAATAAACAATATAACATACACCCATAAACGTGGGCGCATGTGAAAAAAGTGCAATATATTTATCTGCACAGTAATCTATTTATCTATTTATATATATATTTATATATATTTATTTATTATATATATATATGTATATATATATATATATATATATATATATATATATAGTATTTATATATTATTTATATATATTTATTTATCGAAATATGCACCTTATTGCTTTTTTATCCTGCACTACGACATTTCGTTCTTATCTGTGCTGTAAAGTTCAAATTTGAATGACAATAAAAAGAAAGTCTAAGTCTAAGTCTTTACTAGAATAACGATCTTTTGTAAGGTTTGCAAAGACACAAGTTAGGTTTTTTTTTACTCAATGGTAATATACAGTATAACTGTCATACTAAATATGAAAGTTGTATAATCAAAACTCCAAAACCAAACATGCAATCCGTCTAAAAATGCATGTAATAATGAATCTATGTGAGTTTTACCAGAATCAGGTATTTTGGTAAGGTTTACAATTACAAAATTTAGGTTTCACTCATAATGACAGTATAACTGCCACATTCAATTTGACATCTATTTAAACATAACTCCTAAACCACAAATGCACAATGGCTATTAATGCCTGGAGAAATGTCTCTTTGTGAGTTTTACTGGAAAAAAAATATTTCGTAATGTTTGTACCGACACAAGTGCGTTTTTTTTACTCAATATGACAGTGTTACTGTCATACTAAATATGGAAGTTATATAAACATAACTCCAAAACCAAACATGCATTATCTCTAAAAATGCCTGTAATTTTGTATCCATGGGAGTTTTACTAGAATCAGTTGTTTTTGTAAGGTTTGCAAATACAAAATATGGGTTTTACTCACAGTATACTGTCACACTCAATCTGACAGTTATTTAAACATAACTCCTAAACCACACATGCCAAATGGCTAATAATGCCTGGAGAAATGTCTCTTTGTGAGTTTTGCAGGAAAAAAAATATTTTGTAAGGTTTGTAAAGACACAAGTTAGTTTTTATTACTCAATATGACAGTATTACTGTAATACTAAATATGAAAGTTATATACACACAACTCCAAAATCAAACATGCATCATGTCTAAAAATGCCTGCAATATTGCATCCATGTGAGTTTTACTAGAATCAGTTGTTTTTGTAAGGTTTTTGCAAATACAAAAATTAGGTTTTACTCACTATGACAGTTATTTAAACATAACTCCTAAACAACAAATGCAAAATGACTAATAATGCTTGGAGAAATGTATCTTTGTTAGATTAACTAAAACAATGATCTTTTTTTATGGTTTGCAAAGAAACACATTTTAGTTTTTTGTACTCAATATGATAGTATAACTGTTATACTAAATATGAAAGTTGTATAAACATAACCCCAAAACCAAACATGTAATCTGTCTAAAAATGCCTGTAATATTGAATATTTGTGAGTTTTACCAGAATCAGGTATTTTGGTAAGGTTTACAATTACAAAAATTAGGTCATGATGACAGTATTACTGCCACATTCAATATGACAGTTATTTAAACATAACTCCTAAACCACACATGCAAAATGGCTAATAATGCCTGTAGATATGTATCTTTGTGAGTTTTACTAGAAAAAATATATTTTGTAAGTTAGTTTTTTTTACTTAATATGACAGTATAACTGTCATACTAAATCCATCCATTTTCTTCCGCTTATCCGAGGTCCGGTTGCAGGGGCAGCAGCCTAAGCAGAGAAGCCCGGACTTCCCTATCCCCAACCACTTCGTCCAGCTCATCTCGGGGGATCCCGAGGCGTTCGACAGCCCAGCCAGGAGACATAGTCTTCCCAATGTGTCCTGGGTCTTCCCCGCGGCCTCCTGCCCGTCGGACTTGCCCTAATGAAAAAAGCAATACAAATGTATTCAAACACAACTCTAAACCAAACATGTAAAATGTCTAAAAATGCCTGTAATATTGAATCTATGTGAGTTTTACCAGAATCAGGTATTGTGGTAAGGTTAACATTTACAAAAATTAGGTTTTACTCATAATAACAGTATAACTGCCACGTTCAATTTGACATTTATTTAAACATAACTCCTAAACCACATGTGCACAATGGCTAATAATGCCTGGAGAAATGTCTCTTTGTGAGTTTTACTGGAAAAAAAAATATTTTTTAAGGTTTGTACAGATACAAGTTAGTTTTTTTTATTCAATATGACAGTATTACTGTCATACAAAATATGAAAAATATATAAACATTACTCCAAAACCAAACATGCATTATGTCTAAAAATGCCCGTAATCAGGGCCGGCCCGTGGCATAGGCCGTATAGGCAAATGCTAAGGGCGCCGTTCATCAGGGGGCGCCACGCCAGTGCCACAAATGTTGGAGAAAAAAAAAAAAAAAAAAAAGTTGGTACTATTATTTCTAAATACAAAAAATAATCCCACGTTAATTAAAATGCAAATTAAAGCCTATTTAATAGAAATATTATTTGTTAAAACATTACGCCCCCCCCTTCCCCCCGCACGGTCCCCCCCCCCCCCCCCTTTCCCGTATCATGACTCTTTTTGGACGTCACCACATCAAAAAATCAACACAAGATGTCAAAACGGCCAAAACTGTCAGGTGCCCAGGGAAGAAAAAAGAGAAAAGAAGAGGAGGAGAAACGAGAAAAGACAGAGGTAGCAGGTAGGTAACGTTAGCCTACATGAAATTATTTGTCTGTTACAGAATGTGATAGTACCCTGGCTTTTTAGCATTAAGCTAATGTTACATGATTCGGCAATTGCTAATCAATAAATAGCTAGTTCTGTTTTAACGTCGGGTTAATATTGTGGAGGGGGCTAAATTGTTATGGAAAATAATAATGTAACGTTAGGTAATTACAGTACTCCCACCTTACATTCCTCAGGGACATTTGTATTAGATCTTTTAAGCAGGTGTTTTTGTTTACATTGTTATTGCCTTCTGGTTAGCTAATGTTTGCCCTGCAGGTAATAGTCACTTTTCCACCCCTTTATATATTAGGTATAGTTGTAAGCAGAGGTGGCTAGAGTAGCCAGAAATTGTACTCAAGTAAGAGTACTGTTACTTTAGAGATTTATTACTCAAGTAAAAGTAAGGAGTAGTCACCCAAATATTTACTTGAGTAAAAGTAAAAAGTATGTTGTGAAAAAACTACTCAAGTACTGAGTAACTGATGAGTAACATACACACACACACACACACATATATATATATATATATATATATATATATATATATATATATATATATATATATATATATATATATATATATATATATATATATATATATATATATACATACATATACATTGATATATACAGTATATAATTTATATGTAATTATTTTGCTGTTTTTGTTTACATGTTAAAGATGTTTTAATGAATATACATGCATGTTTAACATATAGATTATTTTCTTTCATGCAGACTAGAATATAAATTGGTGTATTACCTGATTCTGATGACTTGCGTTGACTGTAATCAGACAGTAGTGATGATAACGTCCACGTTTTCAAATGGAGGAGAAGAAAAGTTCCTCCTTTCTGTCTAATACCACATGAAAGTGGTTGGTTTTTGGCACCTTGTTTGTCCAGCTTCCATATTCGTTTTTATACACTTTACAAGAAATATATTGGCGTCAAACTCCGTAGCTTGCTAGCTTGTTTGCGCTGGCTTTCGGAGACTCTTGTTTTGAAAGCGCAGGCGCGATGGAGCGGCATTTTTATTGTGAAGACAGGAACGTCCTCATATGCGGTCAGTCTTGAGGCTTTTGACGGGATGTACGGTTGAAATAAAAAAAGTATATTTTTTCCTTCACACTTTTGATTGATTGATTGGAACTTTTATGATTAGATTGCACAGTACAGTAAATATTCCGTACAATTGACCACTAAATGGTAACACCCCAATAAGTTTTTCAACTTGTTTAAGTCAGGTCATGTGACCACCTGGCTCTGTTTGATTGGTCCAACGTCACCAGTGACTGCATCTGATTGGTGGAACGAAGTGAAACGTCACCAGTAAGGCAGGCACTTTGAAGGTCTGTCTGACAGACCAAAACAAACAAAGCGTGCATTAACAGATCGATAAAAATTAGTAGCGAGTAGCGAGCTGAATGTAGATAAAAGTAGCGGAGTAAAAGTAGCGTTCCTTCTCTATAAATATACTTAAGTAAAAGTAAAAGTATGTTGCATTAAAACTACTCTTAGAAGTACAATTTATCCCAAAATTTACTCAAGTAGATGTAACGGAGTAAATGTAGCGCGTTACTACCCACCTCTGGTTGTAAGTAAAAAAAAAGGTCAAAGACAAAGCTATTCGGTTTCTTGTGAGTATATACACTTCACTGCCGATGTGGGGGGGCGCCACCTAAAATCTTGCCTAGGGCGCCAGATTGGTTAGGGCGGGCCTGCCCGTAATATTGTATCCATGTGAGTTTTAGTAGAATCATTTGTTTTCATAAGGTTTGCAATTACAAAATATGGGTTTTACTCACTATGACAGTATACTGTCACACTCAATCTGACGATTATTTAAACATAAGTCCTAAACCACACATGCAAAATGGCTAATAATGCCTTGAGTTATGTATCTTTGTGAGTTTTACTAGAAAAAATATATTTTGTAATGTTTGCAAATACCCAAGTTATTTTTTTACTTAATATGACAGTATAACTGTCATACTAAATCCATCCATTTTCTTCCTGCTTATCCGAGGTCAGGTTGCGGGGGCAGCAGCCTAAGCAGAGAAGCCCAGACTTTCCTCTCCCCAGCCACAAGGGACGGCGTGGCGCAGTGGAAGAGTGGCCGTGCGCGACCCGAGGGTCCCTGGTTCAATCCCCACCTAGTACCAACCTCGTCATGTCCGTTGTGTCCTGAGCAAGACACTTCACCCTTGCTCTTGATGGGTGCTGGTAGCGCCTTGCATGGCAGCTCCCTCCATCAGTGTGTGAATGTGTGTGTGAATGGGTAAATGTGGAAGTAGTGTCAAAGCGCTTTGAGTACCTTGAAGGTAGAAAAGCGCTATACAAGTACAACCCATTATCATTATCATTATCACTTTGTCCAGCTCTTCTCGGGACAAATATATAAATTGTATAAATTGTATAAATTGTATAAATTGTATAAATTGTATAAATTGAAACAAAATAGAAACATATTACAATAGAATAAAAATAAAAAGCAACAATGAGAATAAAAAATAAAAAATGTATTCAAACACAACTCCTAAACCAAACATGTAAAATGTCTAAAAATGCCTGTAAAATTGAATCTATGTTTTACTAGAATCAGTTGTTTTTATAAGGTTTGCAAATACAAAATTAGGTTTTACACATAATGACAGTATAACTGCCACACTCAATATGACAGTTATTTAAACATAATTCCTAAACCACACATGAAAAATGTCTAATAATGCGTGAAGAAATGTATCTTTGTGATTTTTATTAGAAACGTTTTCTTTTGTGAGGTTTGCAAAGAAACAAGTTAGTTTTTTTTACTCAATATGACTGCCACACTCACTATGACAGTTATTTAAACATAACTCCTAAACTCATACTTGCCAACATTGAGACCTCCGATTTCAGTATATATATATATATATATATATATATATATATATATATATATATATATATATATATATATATATATATACACACACATATATAAAAAAAACTTGACTTTCAGTGAATTCTAGCTATATATATATGTATATATATATATATATATATGTATGTGTGGGGAAAAAAATCACAAGACTACTTCATCTCTACAGGCCTGTTTCATGAGGGGTTCCCTCAATCATCAGGAGATATAAGACATATATATATATATTTATATATATATATAAAATAAATACTTGAATTTCAGTTTTCATTTATTTACACATATACACACACATAACACTCATCTACTCATTGTTGAGTTAAGGGTTGAATTGTCCATCCTTGTTCTATTCTCTGTCACTATTTTTATAACCATGCTGAACACTCTCTCTGATGATGCATTGCTGTGTGGCACGCACAAAAGTGCTTTCATCAAATGCACGAGAGTCTGGAATTTTCCATCCCTCCCGAGCATGGCCAAAAACCGGTCAATCTTTGCTTCCTGAGGAAGATCTTCACTGCCAAGCACTTGGTATTCCACTACTTCTTCCCGGAGGCTATCTAGGTCCAATCGCAGCTGCGGCTTGGAACTTATAAGCGTGTTTCTTCATCTTACTCGTCGTCGGCGTCGCCATGGCTGTATCTTCCGCGTTCTTCTGCTTTGTCTCCTTGTTGTGTGCGCAGTTGTGCACTGCATTCTCTAAAAGCCCTGGATGTTATTGTCACATATGCATGTACAGTAGATGGCAGTATTGCCCTGTTTAAAGAGTGTCACAACATTGCTGTTTACGGCAGACAAACTGCTTTACGGTAGACGAAAACGTGACTGCTGTTGTTTTGTGTTGTTACCGCGCTGGGAGGACGTTAATGAAACTACCCAACAATAAACCCACATAAGAAACCAAGAACTCGCCCTCGATCATTCTACAGTTATAACGTGATTGGGCAGGCATGCTGTTTATATCGTGGGAAAGCAGACGTGAATACAGGCTGTCCTCACTCAGATCAGCCTGAATTTCGGGAGATTTTCGGGAGAAAATTTGTCCCGGGAGGTTTTCGTGAGATGCGCTGAATTTCGGGAGTCTCCTGGAAAATCCAGGAGTATTGGCAAGTATGCCTGAACTACACATAAAAAATGGCTAATAATGCCTGAAATAAGGCATTCTTGTGAGTTTTACTCGAAACATATGCTTTTTTAAGGCTTGCAAACACAAAAAGTATTTGGTTTCCTCTATATGACAGTAAAGTTCTTAAAATCCTGAGATAATGCGAAATAAGCAAAAACAATGTATTCCATCATAATTCCTACACCAAATAAGCAAAATGTCTAAAAATGCCTGTAGTATTGAATCTGTGTGAGTTTTACTAAAATCAGTTGTTTTGGTAAGGTTTACAAATACAAAAATGAGGTTTTACTCTTTATGACAGTTATTTAAACATAACTCCATCCATCCAGCCATCCATTTTCTTCCGCTTATCCGAGGTCGGGTTGCGGGGGCTGCAGCCTAAGCAGGGAAGCCCAGACTTTCCTCTCCCCAGCCACTTCGTCCAGCTCCTCCCGGGGGATCCTGGGGCGTTCCAGGCCAGCCGGGAGGGATAAGCTTCCCGTTTCCTGGGTCTTCCTGGGCCTCCTACCGGTCGGACGTGCCCGAAACACCTCCCTAGGGAGGCGTTCGGGTGGCATCCTGACCAGATGCCCGAACCACCTCATCTGGCTCCTCTCGAAATGGAGGAGCAATGGCTTTACTTTGACCTCCTCCCGGATGACAGAGCTTCTCACCCTATCTCTAAGAGAGAGCCCCGCCACCCGGCGGAGGAAACTCATTTCGGCCGCTTGTACCCGTGATTTTGTCCTTTTGGCCATGACACAAAGCTCATGACCATAGGTGAGGATGGGAACGTAGATCGAACCGGTAAATCGAGAGCTTTGCCTTCCGGCTCAGCTCCTTCTTCACCACAACGGATCAATACAGCGTCCGCATTACTGAAGACGCCGCACCGTTCCGCCTGTCGATCTCACGATCCACTCTTCCCTCACTCGTGAACAAGACTCTGAGGTCCTTGAACTCCTCCACTTGGGGCAAGATCTCCTCCCCAACCCGGAGATGGCACTCCACCCTTTTCCGGGCGAGAACCATGGACTCGGACGTGGAGGTGCTGATTCACATCCCAGTCACTTCACACTCGTCTGCGAACCGATCCAGTGAGGGTTGAAGATCTTGGCCAGATTAAGCCATCAGGACCACATCATCTGCAAATAGCAGAGACCTAATCCTGCAGACACCAAACCGGATCCCCTCAACGCCCTGACTGCGCCTAGAAATTCTGTCCATAAAGGTTATGAACAGAATCGGTGACAAAGGGCAGCCTTGGCGGAGTCCAACCCTCACTGGAAACGGGTCCGACTTACTGCCGGCAATGCGGACCAAGCTCTGACTCTTGCAAAGGGAGCGAACCGCCACAATAAGACAGTCCGTTACCCCATACTCTCTAAGCACTCCCCACAGGACTTCCAGGGGTAAATGGTCGAATGCCTTCTCCAAGTCCATAAAGCACATGTAGACTGGTTGGGCAAACTCCCATGCACCCTCAAGGACCCTGCCGAGAGTATAAAGCTGGTCCGCAGTTCCACGACCAGGACGTAAACCACACTGTTCCTCCTGAATCCGAGGTTCGACTATCCGGCGTAGCCTCTTCTCCAGTACACATGAATAGACCTTACCGGGAAGACTGAGGAGTGTGATCTCACGATTGTTGAAACACACCCTCTGGTTCCCCTTCTTAAAGAGAGGAACCACCACCCCGGTCTCCCAATCCAGAAGTACCGCCCCCGATGTCCACGAGATGTTGCAGAGTCTTGTCAACCAAGACAGCCCCACAGCATCCAGAGCCTTAAGGAACTCCGGACGGATCTCATCCACCCCCAGGGCGTTGCCATTGAGGAGCTTTTTAACTACCTTGGCATCCTCAGCCCCAGAAATAGGAGAGCCCACCACAGATTCCCCAGGCAATGCTTCCGCATAGGAAGACATGTTGGTGGGATTAAGGAGGTCTTCGAAGTATTCCCTCCACCGATCAATAACAGCTGCAGTAGAGGTCAGCAGCGCACCATCCTCACCATACACGGTGTTACAGTGCACTGCTGCCCCCCCTTGAGCCGGCGGATGGTGGTCCAGAATCGCTTCGAAGCCGTCTGGAAGTCGTTTTCCATGGCTTCTCCAAACTCCTCCCATGTCCGAGTTTTTGCCTCTGCGACCGCTGAAGCCGCACTTCGCTTGGCCTGTCGGCTGCCTCTGGAGTCCCATGAGCCAAAAGGACCCGATAGGCTCTTTCTTCAGCTTGACGGCATCCCTCACTGCTGGTGTCCACCAGCGGGTTCTAGGATTACCGCCACGACAGGCACCAAACTCCTTGCGGCCACAGCTCCAATCAGCCGGCTCGACAAGAGAGGCACGGAACATGGTCCACTCAGACTCAATGTCCAGCGCCTCCCTCGTGACATGTTCAAAGTTCTTCCGGAGGCGTTCCCAGCAAACCCTCACAATGCGTTTGGGCCTGCCAGGTCTGTCAGGCATCCTCCCCCACCATCGCAGCCAACTCACCACCAGGTGGTGATCGGTAGAAAGCTCCGCCCCTCTCTTCACCCGAGTGTCCAAAACATGAGACCGCAAATCCGATGACACAACTACAAAATCGATCATGGAACTGCGGCCTAGGGTGTCCTGGTGCCAAGTGCACATATGGACACCCTTATGTTTGAACTTGGTGTTTGTTATTGACAATGTGTGACGAGCACAAAAGTCCAATAACAAAACACCACTCGGGTTCAGATCCGGGCGGCCATTCTTCCCAATCACGCCTCTCCAGGTTTCACTGTTGTTGCCAAGATGAGCGTTGAAGGCCCCCAGTAGAACGAGGGAATCACCCGGTGGAGCACTTTCCAGTACTCCCTCGAGTGAATCCAAAAAGGGTGGGTACTCTGAGCTGCCGTTTGGCGCGTAAGGCCAAACAACAGTCAGGACCCGTCCCCCCACCCGAAGGCGGAGGAAAGCTACCCACTGGTCCACTGGGTTGAACTCCAACGTGCAGGCTTTGAGCCGGGGGGCAACAAGAATTGCCACCCGAGCCCGTCGCCTCTCAACGCAAGCATTATAACTCCAAAACAACAAATGCTAATAATGCTTGGAAAAATGTATCTTTGTTAATTTTACTAGAATAATAATCTTTTGTAAGGTTTGCAGACACAAGTTTTTTTTTTTTTACTCAATATGACAGTATAACTGTCATACTAAATATGAAAGTTGTATAAACATATCTCCAAAACCAAACATGCAATCCATGTAAAGATGCCTGTAATATTGAATCTATGAAAAATAGTTTTTTTACTCAATATGACAGTATAACTGTCATACTAAATCCATCCATTTTCTTCCGCTTATCCGAGGTCGGGTTGCGGGGGCAGCAGCCTAAGCAGAGAAGCCCCAGCCACTTTGTCCAGCTCTTCTCGGGGGATCCCGAGGCGTTCCCAGGCCAGCCTGAGACATAGTCTTTCCAATGTGTCCTGGGTCTTCCCCGTGGCCTTCCTTGCCCTAACGAAAAAAGCAATAAAAATGTATTCAAACATGTGAAATGTCTAAAAATGCCTGTAATATTGAATCTATGTGAGTACAAAAATTTGGTTTTACACATAATAACAGTATAACTGCCACATTCAATATGACAGTTATTTAAACATATTTCCTAAACCACACATGAAAAATGTCTAATAATGCCTGGAAAACATTATTTTTGTGAGTTTTACTGGAAAAACATAGTTTGTAATGTTTGTAAAGACACAAGTTAGTTTTACTCAAGATGACAGTATAACTGTCATAATACATATGAAAGTTATATAAACATAATTCCAAAACCAAACATGCATTATGTCTAAAATACCTGTAAAATTGTATCCATGTGAGTTTTACTAGAATCATTTTTTGTTGTCGTTACTAAATCCATCCATTTTCTTCCGCTTAACCAAGGTCGGGTTGCGGGGGCAGCAGCCTAAACAGAGAAGCCCAGACTTCCCTCTCCCCAGCCACTTCTTCCAGCTCTTCTCGGGGGATCCTGAGGCGTTCCCAGGCCAGCCGGGAGACATAATCTTCCCAATGTGTCCTGGGTCTTCCCCGTGGCCTCCTGCCGGTCGGACTTGCCCTAAACACCTCCCTCGGGAGGCGTTCGGGTGGCATCCTGAGCAGATGCCCGAACCACCTCATCTGGCTCCTCTCAATGTGGAGGAGCAGCGCTTTACTCTGAGTTCCTCCCGGATGACAGAGCTTCGGGAGAGACCCGCCACCCGGCAGAGGAAACTCAATTTGGCCGCTTGTCTTTGATATTGTCTTTTCGGTCATAACCATGACCATGGGTGCAGGATGGGAATGTAGATCGACCGGTAAATTTAGAGCTTTTAATTCTGGCTCAGCTCCTTCTTCACCACAATGGATCGATATAGCGTCGTCATTACTGAAGACGCCGCACCGATCCGCCTGTGGATCTCATGATCCACTCTTCCCTCACTCGTGAACAAGACTCCTAGGTACTTGAACTCCTCCACTTGGGGCCATCTAGTATGTGCCATCGCCTCCTCAACCTGGAAATGGCACCCCACCCTTTACCGGGCGAGAACCATGGACTCGGACTTGGAGGTGCTGATTCTCATCCCAGTCGCTTCATACTCGGCCATCCAATGGAGATCCTGGCCAGTTGAAGCCATCAGGACCACATCAACTGCAAAAAGCAGAGACCTAATCCTGCAACCACCAAACCGGATCCCCTCAACGCCATGACTGCAATTCTGTCCATAAAAGTTAACAACAGAATCGGTGACAAAGGGCAGCCTTGGTGGACCAAGGCTGCCCTACACTGATCATACAGGGAGCGACGCGCCACAATAAGACAGTCCGATACCCCATATTCTTGTCTTTGAGCCGGGGGGACAACAAGAATTGCCACCCCAGCCTCTCATTGCTTGCAACGCCATAGTGGAAGAGAGTCCAGCCCCTCTCGAGAGAACAGGTTCCTGTGCGTCGAAGTGAGTCCAACTATATCTAGCCGGAACTTATCCATCTCGCACACCAGCTCAGGCTCCTTCCCTCCCAGCGAGGTGACATTTCACGTCAGAAGAGCTAGCTTATGTAGCCGATGATCGGACCGCCAAGTGCCCTGCCTTTGGCTGCCGCTCAGCTCACACTGCACCCGACCTCTATAACCCAGCCCATGAGTGGTGAGCCCATTGGAGGAGGGAACCACGTTGCTTCATTGAGCTGAGCCAGCCAACAGGCGCTCGCCATCGTGCCCCACCTCTGGGCCTGGCTCCACAGGGGAGCCACGGTGACCCGCATCCGGGCGAGGAAAAATCTAGGACCTCGATTTGTACTTTTCATAAAGGTCTTTGAGCTGCTCTTTGTCTGATCCCTCACCTAGGACCTATTTGTCTTGGGAGAGCCTACGAGGGGGCATAGAAGCCCACAGACAGCATAGCTCCTAGGATCAGTGGGCCCCGCAAACTCCTCTACCACGATAAGGTGGCGGCTCAGAAAGGAGGTTATGTAAACATAACTCCAAAACCAAACATGCATTATGTCTAAAAATGCCTAAAATATTGTACCTGTGTGACTTTTACTAGAATGGGTTGTTTTTGTAAGGTTTGTAAATACAAACATTTGGTTTTACTCACTATGGTAAATGGGCTATACTTGTATAGCGCTTTTCTACCTTCAAGGTACACAAAGCGCTTTGACACTATTTTTACATTCATCCATTCACACACACATTCACACACTGATGGCGGAAGCTGGCATGCAAGGCCCTAACCACAACCCATCAGGAGCAAGGGTAAAGTGTCTCCCTCAAGGACACAACGGACGTGACGAGGTTGGTAGAAGGTGGGGATCGAACCAAGAACCCTCAGGTTGCTGGAACGGCCACTCTCCCAACTGCGCCACGCCTTCCCCATGTATACTGTCTCTGTCTCTGTATCTGACAGTTATTTAAACATAATTCCGAAACCACACATGCAAAATGGCTAATAAGAGAAATGTATCTTTGTGAGTTTTACTGGAAAAAAATATTTTGTAAGGTTTGCAAAGACACGTCTTTTTTTTTTTTTTTTACTTAATATGACAGTATAACTGTCATACTAAATATGAAAAGTTATAAACCTAACTCCAAAACCAAACCTGCATTATGTCTAAAAATGCCTGTAATATTGTATATTTGTGAATTTTACTAGAATCAGGAGGTTTTAAGGTTTAAAAATACAAAAATTAGGTTTTACTCATAATGACAGTATAACTGCCACAAGCAATATGACAGTTATTTAAAAACTCCTAATCCACACAAGCAAAGTGGCTATTGATGCCTGAAATACTGCATCCTTAGGAGTTTTCCTCGAAACATAAGCTTTTTTAAATCTTGCAAACACAAAAAGTAGTTTTTTACTCAATATGACAGTAATGTTCTTAAAATCCTGAGATAATGCGAAAAAAGCCATAAAAATGTATTCAATCATAATTTCTAAACTAAACATGCAAAATGTGTAAAAATGCCTGTATTATTGAATCCATGTGAGTTTTACTAGAATCAGTTGTTTTAGTGAAGTTTGCAAAAACAAAAATTAGGTTTTACTCTTTATAAAAGTAAACTGTCACACTCAATATGACAGTTTTTTAATCATAACTCCTAAACTACTCATGCAAAAGGGCTAATAATGTTTGAAATAATGGATTCTTGGGAGTTTTCCTCGAAACATATTCTTTCTTAAAGCTTGCAAACACAAAAAGTATTTTTTTACTCAATATGACAGTAATGTTCTAAAATCCTGAGATAATGCGAAAAAAGCCATAAAAATGTATTCAATCATAATTTCTAAACTAAACATGCAAAATGTGTAAAAATGCCTGTATTATTGAATCCATGTGAGTTTTACTAGAAACAGTTGTTTTAGTGAAGTTTGCAAAAACAAAAATTAGGTTTTACTCTTTATGAAAGTAAACTGTCACACTCAATATGACATGTATTTAATCATAACTCCTAAACTACACATGCAAAAGTCTAATGATGCCTCAAATAATGCATTCTACGGAGTTTTACTCGAAACATATGCTTTTTCAAATCTTGCAAACAAAAAGTAGCTTTTTACTCAATATGACAGTAATATTCCTAAAATACTGAGATAATGCGGAAAAAAGCAATGAAAATATATTCAATCATATTTCCTAAACCAAACATGCAAAATGTGTGTAAAAATGCCTGTAATATTGAATCCATGTGAGTTTTACTAGATTAGGTTGTATTTGAAATTTTTGCAAATACAAAAATTTGGTTTTTTTCACCATGACAATGTACACTCAATATGACAGTAAATTAAACATAACTCCTAAACTACACTTAAAAATGAGCTAATGTTGCCTGAAATAATGGATCCTTGGGAGTTTTACTCGAAACATATGCTTTTTTTAAGGTTTGTAAACACAAAAAGTAGTTTTTACTCAATATGACAGTAATGTTCTTAAAATTCTGAGATAATGCAAAAAAAACAATAAAAATGTATTCCAACATAATTCCTAAACCAACATTGCAAAATGTCTAAAAATGCCTGTAATATTAAATCCATGTGAGTTTTACTAGAATCAGTTGTTTTAGTAAGGTTTGCAAAAACAAAAATTTGGTTTGACTCTTTATGAAAGTAAACTGTCACACTCAATATGACAATTTTTTAATCATAACTCCTAAACTACTCATGCAAAATGGCTAATAATGTTTGAAATAATGGATCCGTGGGAGTTTTCCTCGAAACATATGTTTTCTTAAGGCTTGCAAACACAAAAAGTATTTTTGTACTCAATATTACAGTAATGTTCTTAAATTCCTGAGATAATGCGAAAAAAGAAAAACAAATGTATTCAATCATAATTTCTAAACTAAACATGCAAAATGTGTAAAAATGCCTGTTTTATTGATTCCATGTGAGTTTTACTAGAACCAGTTGTTTTAGTGAAGTTTGCAAAAACAAAAATTAGGTTTTACTCTTTATGAAAGTAAACTGTCACACTCAATATGACAGTTTTTTAATCATAACTCCTAAACTACTAATGCAAAAGGGCTAATAATGTTTAAAATAATAGTTCCTTGGGAGTTTACCTCGAAACATATGCTTTCTTAAGGCTTGCAAACACAAAAAGTATTTTTTTACTCAATATGACAGTAATGTTCTTAAAATCCTGAGATAATGCGAAAAAAGCCATAAAAATTTATTCAATCATAATTTCTAAAATAAACATGCAAAATGTGTAAAAATGCCTGTAATATTGAATCCATGTGAGTTTTACTAGAATCAGTTGTTTTAGTGAAGTTTGCAAAAACAAAAATTAGGTTTTACTCTTTATGAAAGTAAACTGTCACACTCAATATGACAATTTTTTAATCATAACTCCTAAACTACTCATGCAAAATGGCTAATAATGTTTGAAATAATGGATTCTTGGGAGTTTTCCTCGAAACATATGCTTTCTTAAGGCTTGCAAACACAAAAAGTATTTTTTACTCAATATGACAGTAATGTTCTTAAAATCCTGAGATAATGCAAAAAAAGCAATAAAAATGTATTCAATCATAATTTCAAACTTAAACATGCAAAATGTGTAAAACTGCCTGTATTATTGATTCCAAGTGAGTTTTACTAGAATCAGTTGTTTTAGTGAAGTTTGCAAAAACAAAAATTAGGTTTTACTCTTTATGAAAGTAAACTGTCACACTCAATATGACAGTTTTTTAATCATAACTCCTAAACTACTCATTGAAAAGGGCTAATAATGTTTGAAATAATGGATTCTTGGGAGTTTTCCTCGAAACATATGCTTTCTTAAGGCTTGCAAACACAAAAAGTATTTTTTACTCAATATGACAGTAATGTTCTTAAAATCCTGAGATAATGCAAAAAAAGCAATAAAAATGTATTCAATCATAATTTCAAACTTAAACATGCAAAATGTGTAAAACTGCCTGTATTATTGATTCCAAGTGAGTTTTACTAGAATCAGTTGTTTTAGTGAAGTTTGCAAAAACAAAAATTAGGTTTTACTCTTTATGAAAGTAAACTGTCACACTCAATATGACAGTTTTTTAATCATAACTCCTAAACTACTCATTGAAAAGGGCTAATAATGTTTGAAATAATGGATTCTTGGGAGTTTTCCTCGAAACATATGCTTTCTTAAGGCTTGCAAACACAAAAAGTATTTTTTGTACTCAATATGACAGTAATGTTCTTAAAATTCTGAGATAATGCGAAAAAAGCAATAAAAATGTATTCCAACATAATTCCTAAACCAACAATGCAAAATGTCTAAAAATGCCAGGAATATTAAATCCATGTGAGTTTCACTAGAATCAGTTGTTTTAGTAAGGTTTGCAAAAGCAAAAATTAGGTGTTACTCTTTATGAAAGTAAACTGTCACACTCAATATGACAGTTTTTTAATCATAACTCCTAAACTACTCATGCAAAAGGGCTAATAATGTTTGAAATAATGGATTCTTGGGAGTTTTCCTCGAAACATATGCTTTCTTAAGGCTTGCAAACACAAAAAGTATTTTTTTTACTCAATATGACAGTAATGTTCCTAAAATCCTGAGATTATGCGAAAAAAGCCATAAAAATGTATTCATTCATAATTTCTAAAATAAACATGCAAAATGTGTAAAAATGCCTGTATTATTGAATCCATGTGAGTTTTACTAGAATCAGTAGTTTTAGTAAAGTTTGCAAAAACAAAAATTAGGTTTTACTCTTTATGAAAGTAAACTGTCACACTCAATATGACAGTTTTTTAATCATAACTCCTAAACTACTCATGCAAAATGGCTAATAATGTTTGAAATAATGGATCCTTGGGAGTTTTCCTTGAAACATATGCTTTCTTAAGGCTTGCAAACACAAAAAGTATTTTTTGTACTCAATATGACAGTAATGTTCTTAAAATTCTGAGATAATGCGAAAAAAGCAATAAAAATGTATTCCAACATAATTCCTAAACCAACAATGCAAAATGTCTAAAAATGCCAGTAATATTAAATCCATGTGAGTTTCACTAGAATCAGTTGTTTTAATAAGGTTTGCAAAAGCAAAAATTAGGTTTTACTCTTTATGAAAAAAACTGTCACACTCAATATGACAAGTTTTTAATCATAACTCCTAAACCACTCATGCAAAATGGCTAATAATGTTTGAAATAATGGATTCTTTGGAGTTTTCCTCGAAACATATGCTTTCTTAAGGCTTGCAAACACAAAAAGTATTTTTTTTACTCAATATGACAGTAATGTTCTTAAAATCCTGAGATAATGCGAAAAAAGCCATAAAAATGTATTCAATCATAATTTCTAAACTAAACATGCAAAATGTGTAAAAATGCCTGTATTATTGAATCCATGTGAGTTTTACTAGAATCAGTTGTTTTAGTAAAGTTTGCAAAAACAAAAATTAGGTTTTACTCTTTATGAAAGTAAACTGTCACACTCAATATGACAGTTTTTTAATCATAACTCCTAAACTACTCATGCAAAATGGCTAATAATGTTTGAAATAATGGATCCTTGGGAGTTTTCCTTGAAACATATGCTTTCTTAAGGCTTGCAAATACAAAAAGTATTTTTTGTACTCTATATGACAGTAATGTTCTTTAAATTCTGAGATAATGCGAAAAAAGCAATAAAAATGTATTCCAACATAATTCCTAAACCAACAATGCAAAATGTCTAAAAATGCCAGTAATATTAAATCCATGTGAGTTTCACTAGAATCAGTTGTTTTAGTAAGGATTGCAAAAGCAAAAATTAGGTTTTACTCTTCATGAAAGTAAACTGTCACACTCAATATGCCATTTTTTTAATCATAACTCCTAAACCACTCATGCAAAATGGCTAATATTGTTTGAAATAATGGATTCTTGGGAGTTTTCCTCGAAACATATGCTTTCTTAAGGCTTGCAAACACAAAAAGTAGTTTTTTACTCAATATGACAGTAATGTTCTTAAAATCCTGAGATAATGCGAAAAAAGCCATAAAAATGTATTCAATCATAATTTCTAAACTAAACATGCAAAATGTGTAAAAATGCCTGTATTATTGAATCCATGTGAGTTTTACTAGAACCAGTTGTTTTAGTGAAGTTTTCAAAAACAAAAATTAGGTTTTACTCTTCATGAAAGTAAACTGTCACACTCAATATGCCATTTTTTTAATCATAACTCCTAAACCACTCATGCAAAATGGCTAATATTGTTTGAAATAATGGATTCTTGGGAGTTTTCCTCGAAACATATGCTTTCTTAAGGCTTGCAAACACAAAAAGTATTTTTTTACTCAATATGACAGTAATGTTCTTAAAATCCTGAGATAATGCGAAAAAAGCCATAAAAATGTATTCAATCATAATTTCTAAACTAAACATGCAAAATGTGTAAAAATGCCTGTATTATTGAATCCATGTGAGTTTTACTAGAACCAGTTGTTTTAGTGAAGTTTTCAAAAACAAAAATTAGGTTTTACTCTCTATGAAAGTAAACTGTCACACTCAATATGACAGTTTTTTAATCATAACTCCTAAACTACTCATGCAAAATGGCTAATAATGTTTGAAATAATGGATTCTTGGGAGTTTTCCTCGAAACATATGCTTTCTTAAGGCTTGCAAACACAAAAAGTATTTTTTTACTCAATATGACAGTAATGTTCTTAAAATCCTGAGATAATGCGAAAAAAGCCATAAAAATGTATTCAATCATAATTTCTAAACTAAACATGCAAAATGTGTAAAAATGCCTGTATTATTGAATCCATGTGAGTTTTACTAGAACCAGTTGTTTTAGTGAAGTTTTCAAAAACAAAAATTAGGTTTTACTCTCTATGAAAGTAAACTGTCACACTCAATATGACAGTTTTTTAATCATAACTCCTAAACTACTCATGCAAAATGGCTAATAATGTTTGAAATAATGGATTCTTGGGAGTTTTCCTCGAAACATATGCTTTCTTAAGGCTTGCAAACACAAAAAGTATTTTTTTACTCAATATGACAGTAATGTTCTTAAAATCCTGAGATAATGCGAAAAAAGCCATAAAAATGTATTCAATCATAATTTCTAAACTAAACATGCAAAATGTGTAAAAATGCCTGTATTATTGAATCCATGTGAGTTTTACTAGAACCAGTTGTTTTAGTGAAGTTTGCAAAAACAAAATTTTGGTTTTACTCTCTATGAAAGTAAACTGTCACACTCAATATGACAGTTTTTTAATCATAACTCCTAAACTACTCATGCAAAATGGCTAATAATGTTTAAAATAATAGTTCCTTGGGAGTTTACCTCGAAACATATGCTTTCTTAAGGCTTGCAAACACAAAAAGTATTTTTTTAATCAATATGACAGTAATGTTCTTAAAATCCTGAGATAATGCGAAAAAAGCAATAAAAATGTATTCCAACATAATTCCTAAACCAACAATGCAAAATGTCTAAAAATGCCAGTAATATTAAATCCATGTGAGTTTCACTAGAATTAGTTGTTTTAATAAGGTTTGCAAAAGCAAAAATTAGGTTTTACTCTTTATGAATGTAAACTGTCACACTCAATATGACAAGTTTTTAATCATAACTCCTAAACCACTCATGCAAAATGGCTAATAATGTTTGAAATAATGGATTCTTGGGAGTTTTCCTCGAAACATATGCTTTTTTAAGGCTTGCAAACACAAAAAGTATTTTTTTTACTCAATATGACAGTGATGTTCTTAAAATCCTGAGATAATGCGAAAAAAGCCATAAAAATGTATTCAATCATAATTTCTAAACTAAACATGCAAAATGTGTAAAAATGCCTGTATTATTGAATCCATGTGAGTTTTACTAGAATCAGTTGTTTTAGTGAAGTTTGCAAAAACAAAAATTAGGTTTTACTCTTTGTGAAAGTAAACTGTCACACTCAATATGACAGTTTTTTAATCATAACTCCTAAACTACTCATGCAAAATGGCTAATAATGTTTGAAATAATGGATCCTTGGGAGTTTTCCTTGAAACATATGCTTTCTTAAGGCTTGCAAACACAAAAAGTATTTTTTGTACTCAATATGACAGTAATGTTCTTAAAATTCTGAGATAATGCGAAAAAAGCAATAAAAATGTATTCCAACATAATTCCTAAACCAACAATGCAAAATGTCTAAAAATGCCAGTAATATTAAATCCATGTGAGTTTCACTAGAATCAGTTGTTTTAATAAGGTTTGCAAAAGCAAAAATTAGGTTTTACTCTTTATGAATGTAAACTGTCACACTCAATATGACAAGTTTTTAATCATAACTCCTAAACCACTCATGCAAAATGGCTAATAATGTTTGAAATAATGGATCCTTGGGAGTTTTCCTTGAAACATATGCTTTCTTAAGGCTTGCAAATACAAAAAGTATTTTTTGTACTCAATATGACAGTAATGTTCTTTAAATTCTGAGATAATGCGAAAAAAGCAATAAAAATGTATTCCAACATAATTCCTAAACCAACAATGCAAAATGTCTAAAAATGCCAGTAATATTAAATCCATGTGAGTTTCACTAGAATCAGTTGTTTTAGTAAGGTTTGCAAAAGCAAAAATTAGGTTTTACTCTTCATGAAAGTAAAATGTCACACTCAATATGACAGTTATTTAAAAATAACTCCTAACTACACATGCAAAATGGCTAATGATGCCTCAATTAATGCATTCTACGGAGTTTTACTCGAAACATATGCTCTTTCAAATCTTGCAAACACAAAAAGTAGTTTTTTACTCAATATGACAGTAATATTCCTAAAATCCTGAGATAATGCAAAAAAAGCAATGAAAATATATTCAATCATATTTCCTAAATCAAACATGCAAAATGTGTGAAAATGCCTGTAATTTTGAATCCATGTGAGTTTTACTAGAATCGGTTGTGTTTGAAATTTTTGCAAATAAAAAAATTAGGTTTTTTTTCACCATGACAATGTACACTCAATATGACAGTAAATAAACATAACTCCTAAACTACAGATAAAAATGAGCTAATATTGCCTGAAATAATGGATTTTTGTGAGTTTTACTCGAAACATATGTTTTTTTAAGGCTTGCAAAGGCAAAAAGTAGTTTTTTACTCAATATGACAGTAATATTCCTAAAATCCTGAGATAATGCGAAAAAAGCAATACAAATGTATTCCATCATAATTTCTAAACCAAACAGGCAAAATGTCTAAAAATAACTGTAATAATAAATGCATGTGAGTTTTACTAGAATCAGTTGTTTTTGTAAGGTTTGCAAATACAAAAATTAGGTTTTACTCTATATGAGAGTATACTGTTACATTTAATATGACAGTTATTTAAACATAACTCCTAAACAACAAATGCAAAATGGCTAATAATGCCTGGAGATGTATCTTTGAGTTTTACTAAAATGTTCTTTTGTAAGGTTTGCAAAGACACAAGTTAGTTTTTTTTACTCAATATGATAGTATCACTGTCATACTAAATAAGAAGGTTTTATAAACATAATTTCAAAACTACACATGCAATCCGTCTAAAAATGCCTGTAATATTGAATCTCTGTGGGTTTTACCAGAATCAGGTATTTTGGTAAGGTTTACAATTACAAAAATTAGGTTTTACTCATAATGACAGTATACCTGCCACGTTCAATATGGCAGTTATTTAAACGTAACCCCTAAACCACATGCAAAATGGCTTATAATGCCTGGAGATGTATCTTTGTGAGTTTTACTAGAAAACATTAAATTTGTAAGGTTTTTTAAAGACACAAGTTAGTTTTTTTTACTCAATATAATAGTATAACTGTCATACTAAATGTATCCATTTTCTTCCGCTTATCCGAGGTCGGGTTGCGGGGGCAGCAGCCTAAGCAGAGAAGCCCAGACTTCCCTCTCCCCAGCCACTTCGTCCAGCTCTTCTCGGGGGATCCCGAAGCGTTCCCAGGCCAGCTGGCTGACATAGTCTTCCCAATGTGTCCTGGGGCTTCCCCGTGGCCTCCTGCCGGTCGGACTTGCCCTAACGAAAAAAGCAATTAAAATGTATTCAAACACAACTCCTAAACCAAACATGTGAAATGTCTAAAATGCCTGCAATATTGAATCTATGTGAGTTTTACTAGAATCAGTTGTTTTTGTAAGGTTTGCAAATACAAAAATTAGGTTTAACACTTAATGTCAATTTGACAGTTATTAAAACATAACTCCTAAACTACACATGAACATTTTCTAATAATGCATGAAGAAATGTGTCTTTTGTGAGTTTTACTAGTAACATTTTCTTTTTTAAGCATTGCAAAGACACAAGTTAGTTTGTTTTACTCACTATGACTTTACTGTCACACTCAATATGACAGTTATTTAAACATAAATCCTAAACCGCACATGCAAAATGGCTAATAATGCCTGTCTGTAGAAATGTATCTTTGAGTTTTACTGGGAAAAATATTTTGTAAGGTTGGAAAGACACAAGTTAGTTGTTTTTTTTTACTCAATATGACAGTATTACTGTAATACTAAATATGAAAGTTATATAAACACAACTCTAAAACCAAACATGCATTATGTCTAAAAATGCCTGTGATATTGTATCTGTGAGTTTTACTAGAATCAATTGTTTTTGTAAGGTTTGCAAATACAAAATTTAGGTTTTACTCACTATGACAGTTATTTAAACATAAATCCTAAACAACAAATGCAAATAGCTAATAATGCTTGGAGAACTGTATCTTTGTTATAGAGAGCCTGCTGACCAACAGCATCTCTGTCTGGACTGGAGCCTGCAGTGCCTCAGACTGGAAGTCTCTCCAGAGAGTGGTGAGGACGGCGGAAAAGATCTTCAGGAATCCTCTTACTCCTATCCAGGAGATCGCAAAAAGCGCTGCCTGACCAGGGCTCAGAATATTTGCAAAGACTCCTCCCACCCCCACCAAGGACTGTTTTCACTTCTGGACTCTAGAAAGAGGTTCTGCAGCCTCCGAAGCAGAACCTCCAGCTTCTTCCCTCAGGCCGTAAGACTCTTGAACGCATTATAATTAAATTATCCCCTCAACTCCCCTCAAAATGGATTAACTCGCTGGAATAAACAAAAAACAATATAACATACACCCATAAACGTGGGCGCATGTGGAAAAAGTGCAATGTATTTATCTGCACAGTAATCTTTTTATTTATTTATATATATTTAAGTATATTTATTTATTTTATATGTATATTTATATATTATTTATATTTATTTATTTATATATGCACCTTATTGCTTTTTTATCCTGCACTACCTTGAGCTTATGTAACGAAATTGTGTTATCTATGCTGTAAAGTTCAAATTTGAATTACAATAAAAAGAAAGTCTAAGTCTTTAGCAGAATACTAATCTTTTGTAAGGTTTGCAAAGACGCAAGTTAGTTTTTTTTTTTTACTCAATATGACAGTATAACTGTCATACTAAATATGAAAGTTGTAAAAACATAACTCCAAAACCAAACAAGCAATCCAAACAAAAAATGCATGTAATATTCAATCTATGTGAGTTTTACCAGAATCAGGTATTTTGGTAAGGTTTACAATTACAAAAATTAGGTTTTACTCATGACAGTATACCTGCCACATTCAATTTGACATTTATTTAAACATAACTCCTAAACCACACATGCACAATGGCTAATAATACCTGGGGAAATGTCTCTTTGTGAGTTTTACTAGAAAAAATATATTGTGTAAGGTTTGTAAAGACACAAGTTAGTTTTTTTTACTCAATATAACAGTATAGCTGTCATACTATATATAAATAAATAAATAAATAAATGGGTTGTACTTGTATAGCGCTTTTCTACCTTCAAGGTACTCAAAGCGCTTTGACACTACTTCCACATTTACCCATTCACACACTGATGGAGGGAGCTGCCATGCAAGGCGCTAACCAGCACCCATCAGGAGCAAGGGTGAAGTGTCTTGCTCAGGACACAACGGACATGACGAGGTTGGTACTAGGTGGGGATTGAACCAGGGACCCTCGGGTCGCGCACGGCCATTCTTCCACTGCGCCAAACATTACTCCAAAACCAAACATGTATTATGTCTAAAAATGCCTGTAATATTGTATCTGTGTGAGTTTTACTAGAATCAGTTGTTTTTGTAAGGTTTTCAAATACCAAAATTAGGTTTTATTTACTTTGACAGTTATTTAAACATAACTCCTAAACAACAAATGCAAAATAGCTAATAATGCTTGGAGAGATGTATCGTTGTTATAGCGAGCCTGCTGACCAACAGCATAGCATCTCTGTCTGGACTGGAGCCTGCAGTGCCTCAGACTGGAAGTATCTCCAGAGAGTGGTGAGGACGGCGGAAAAGATCATCAGGACTCCTCTTCCTCCTATCCAGGAGATCGCAAAAAGTGCTGCCTGACCAGGGCTCAGAAAATTTGCAAAGACTCCTCCCACCCCCACCAAGGACAGTTTTCACTGCTGGACTCTAGAAAGAGGTTCCGCAGCCTCCGAAGCTTCTGTAGCAGCTTCTTCCCTCAGGCCGTAAGACTCTTGAACGCATCATAATTAAATTATCTCCTCAACTCCTCTCAAAATGAATTAACTCGCTGGAATGAAAGAAACAATATAACATACACCCATAAACGTGGGCGCATGTGGAAAAAGTGCAATATATGTATCTGCACAGTAATCTATTTATCTATTTATATATACTTATATATATCTATTTATTATATATATATATATATATATATATATATATATATATATATATAGTATTTATATATTATTTATATATATTTATGTATCGAAATATGCACCTTATTGCTTTTTTATCCTGCACTACGACATTTCGTTCTTATCTGTGCTGTAAATTTCAAATTTGAATGACAATAAAAAGAAAGTCTAAGTCTAAGTCTAAGTCTTTACTAGAATAACGATCTTTTGTAAGGTTTGCAAAGACACAAGTTAGGTTTTTTTTTACTCAATAGTAATATACAGTATAACTGTCATACTAAATATGAAAGTTGTATAATCAAAACTCCAAAACCAAACATGCAATCCGTCTAAAAATTTATGTAATATTGAATCTATGTGAGTTTTACCAGAATCAGGTATTTTGGTAAGGTTTACAATTACAAAAATTAGGTTTCACTCATAATGACAGTATAACTGCCACTTTCAATTTGACATCTATTTAAACATAACTCCTATAGTTTTTATAAACATAACTCCAAAACCAAAATGCATTTTGTCTAAAAATGCCTGTAATATTGTATCTTTTTGAGTTTTACCAGAATCAGGTATTTTGGTAAGGTTGACAAATACAAACATTAGGTTTTACTCATAATGACAGTATACTGCCACATTCAATATGACAAATATTTAAACAAAACTCCAAAACCAAACATGGATTATGTCTAAAAATTCCTATAATTTTTTATCTTCGTGATTTTTACTAGAATCAGTTGTTTTTGTAAGGTTTACAAATACAAAATATTAGTTTTTCTCATAATGAGAGTATACTGTCACAATCGATCTGACAAATTGGCTAATAATGCCTGGAGGAATGTATCTTTGTGAATTTTACTGGAACAAAAAATTTTGTAAGGTTTGTAAAGACACACGTTAGTTTTTTTTACTTAATTTTACAGTATAGCTGTCATACTATATATGAAAGTTTTATAAACATAACTCCAAAACCAAACATGCAATCTGTCTAAAAATGTCTGTAATATTTATTATATGTAAGTTTTATCAGAATCAGGTATTTTGGTAAGGTTTACAAATCAAAAAATTAGTCATTATACTGTCACTCATAGTGACAGTATAACTGCCACACTCAATATGACACTTATTTAAACATAACTCCTAAAACACAAATGCAAAATGACTAATAATGCCTAGAGAAATGTATATTTGTGAATTTTACTGGAAAACAATATTTTGTAAGGTTTGTAAAGATACAAATTAGTGTTTTATTACTCAATATGAAGGTATAACTGTCATACTAAATATGAAAGTTATATAAACATATCTACTAAACCAAACATATTGTATGTCTAAAAATTCCTGTAATCGATGTGGGTTTTACCAGAATCAGGTATTTTGGTAAGGTTTACAAATACAAAAAATAGGTTTTACTCATAATGACAGTATAACTGCCACATTCAATATGACAGTTATGTAAACATAACTCCTAAACCACACATGCAAAATGGTTAATAATGCCTGGAGAAATGTATCTTTTTAAGTTTTACAATTTTGTAAGGTTTGTAAAGACTGCGATGAGGTGGCGACTTGTCCAGGGTGTACCCCGCCTTCCGCCCGATTGTAGCTGAGATAGGCTCCAGCGCCCCCCGCAACCACAAAGGGAATAAGCGGTAGGAAATGGATGGATGAATGGGTTTGTAAAGACACAAGTTATTTTTTTCTTACTCAATATGACAGTAAAACTGTCATACTAAATGTAAAAAAATTATAAACATAACTCCAAAACCAAACATGCATTATGTCTAAAAATGCCTGTAATATTGTATTCATGTGAGTTTAACTAGAATCAGTTGTTTTTGTAAGGTTTGCAAATACAAAATATTGGTTTAACTCACTATGACAGTATACTGTCACATTCAATCTGACAGTTATTTAAACATAACTCCTAAACCAAACATGTTTTATGTCTAAAAATTCCTGTAATATTGTATCTATATGAGTTTTACCAGAATCAGGCATTTTGGTAAGGTTTACAAATACAAAACATAGGTTTTACTCATAATGACAATATAACTGCCACACTCAACATGACAGTTATTTAAACATAATTCCTAAACCAAACATGATACATGGCTAATAATGCCTGGAGAAATGTATCTTTGTGATTTTTACTAGAAAAAAATATTTTGTTAGGTTTTTTAAGACAAAAGTTAGTTGTTTTTTTTACTCAATATGATGGTATAACTGTCATACTAAATATGAAAGTTATATAAACATAATTCCAAAACCAAACTCCTAAACCAAACTTGCAATATGTCTTAAACTGCCTGTAATATTTAATATATGTGAGTTTTACCAGAATCAGGTATTTTGGTAAGGTTTACAAATACAAAACTTGGGTTTTACTCATAATGACAGTAAAACTGCAACATTTGATATGACAGTTATTTAAACCAAACATGATAAATGGCTAATAATGCCTGGAGAAATGTATCAGTTTGAGTTTTACTGGAAACAAATAATTTGTAAGGTTTATAAAGACACAAGTTAGTTTTTTTTTATTTAATATGATGGTATAACTGTCATACTAAATATGAAAGTTATATAAATATAACTCCAAAACCAAACATACATTATGTCTAAAAATGCCTGTAATTTTGTATCTATGTGAGTTTTACCAGAATCAGGTATTTTGGAAAGGTTCACAATTACAAAAATAGGTTTTACTCATAATGACTGTATAACTGCCACATTGACTGCCACCAAACATGCACTGTGTTTAAAAATGCTTATAATTTTGTATCCATGTGAGTTTTACTCTAATCAGTTGTTTTTGTAAGGTTTACAAATACAAAATATTAGTTTTACTCATATTGACAGTATACTGACAAAATGGCTAATAATGCCTTGAGGAATGTATCTTTGTGAGTTTTACTGGAAAAAATATTTTGTAAGGTTTGTAAAGACACAAGTTAGTTTTTTTACACAATTTAGCAGTTTAGCTGTCATACTATATATGGAAGTTATATAAACATAATTCCAAAACCAAATATGCAATCCATCTAAAAATGCCTGTAATATTGAATATATGTGAGTTTTGTCAGATTCAGGTATTTTGGTAAGGTTTACAAATACAAAAATTAGGTTTTACTCATAGTGACAATATAACTGCCACACTCAATATGACAGTTAATTAAACATAACTCCTAAAACACAAATGCAAAATGACTAATAATGCCTAGAGAAATGTATATTTGTGAATTTTACCGGAAAACAATATTTTGAAAGATTTGTAAAGATACAAATTAGTTTTTTTTTACTCAATATGATGGTATAACCGTCATACTAAATATGAAAGTTATATCAACATAACTCCAAAACCAAACATGTTTTATGTCTAAAAATTCCTGTAATATTGTATCGGTGTGGGTTTTACCAGAATCAGGTATTTTGGTAAGGTTTACAAATACAAAAAATAGGTTTTATTTATAATGACACACAATACAATAACTACCCCACTCAATATGACAGTTATTTAAACATAACTCCTAAACCAAACATTAAAATGGCTAATTATGCCTGGAGAAAAGTATCTTTGTGAGTTTTGGGGGAAAAAAATTGTAAGGTTTATAAGGACACAAGTTTTGTTTTTTTTACTCAATATGATGGTATAACTGTCATACTAAATATGAAAGTTATATAAACATAACTCCAAAACCAAACATGCATTATCTCTAAAAATGCCTGTAATTTTGTATCCATGTGAGTTTTACTAGAAAAAATATATTTTGTAATGTTTGCAAAGACACAAGTTAGTTTTTTACTTAATATGACAGTATAACTGAAATACTAAATCCATCCATTTTCTTCCTGCTTATCCGAGGTCAGGTTGCGGGGGCAGCAGCCTAAGCAGAGAAGCCCAGACTTTCCTCTCCCCAGCCACTTTGTCCAGCTCTTCTCGGGGGATCCCGAGGCATTTACAGGCCAGCCAGGAGACATAAATAGATAGATACATAGATAGTACTTTATTGATTCCTTCAGGAGAGTTCTCTCAGGAAAATTTAAATTCCAGCAGTAGTGTACAAAATTGTAAAAAGTGAAAAGTAAATAATGGAGGTATAAATTGAAACAAAATAGAAACATATTACAATAGAATAAAAATAAAAAGCAACAATGAGAATAAAAATATAACAGTAAAATAAGAATATAACAAGAGAAACTAGGCAGTAGTGACCATGTTTTGAAAAAATATTGCACTCTTATTGATTTGCATCCCCTGTCATCCTAGTAGCCCCCCTCCCCCCAGAGAAGAGTTGTACAGTCTAATGGCGTGTGGGACAAAGGACAGCCGCCTCAGGAAGTACAGCTATGTCCTTTCCTGTACAAGTGGTCTGTGTTAACAGTCCAGTCCAGCTTAGTGTCCACCCACACCCCAAGGTACTTGAATGATAGTCTTCCCAATGTGTCCTGGGTCTTCCCCGTGGCCTCCTGCCGGCCGGCCTTGCCCTAACGAAAATAGCAATAAAAAATGTATTCAAACACAACTCCTAAACCAAAAATGTAAAATGTCTAAAAATGCCTGTAAAATTGAATCTATGTTTTACTAGAATCAGTTGTTTTTATAAGGTTTGCAAATACAAAACTAGGTTTTACACATAATGACAGTATAACTGCCACACTCAATATGACAGTTATTTAAACATAACTCCTAAACCACACATGAAAAATGTCTAATAATGCGTGAAGAAATGTATCTTTGTGATTTTTATTAGACACATTTTCTTTTGTGAGGTTTGCAAAGACACAAGTTAGTTTTTTTACTCAATATGACAGTGTAACTGCCACACTCACTATGACAGTTATTTAAACATAACTCCTAAACTCATACTTGCCAACATTGAAACCTCCGATTTCAGGAGGTGGGGGTGGGGAAGGCATGGTCGGGGGTGGGGTGGGGGCGTGGTTGGGGGTGTGGTTAGAGGGGAGGAGTATATTTAGAGCTAGAATTCACCAAGTCAAGTATTTCATATATATATATACATATATATATATATATATATATATATATATATATATATATATATATATATATATATATATATATATATATATATATACATATATATATATATATATATACATATATATATATATATATATATATATATATATATATATATATATATATATATATATATATATATATATACACACACACATATAAAAAAAACTTGACTTTCAGTGAATTCTAGCTATATATATATATATATATATATATATATATATAAATATATATATATATATATATATATATATATATATATATATATATATATATATATATATATATGTGTGTGGGGAAAAAAATCACAAGACTACTTCATCTCTACAGGCCTGTTTCATGAGGGGTTCCCTCAATCATCAGGAGATATAAGACATATATATATATATATATATATATATATATATATATATATATATATATATATATGTGTGTGGGGAAAAAAATCACAAGACTACTTCATCTCTACAGGCCTGTTTCATGAGGGGTTCCCTCAATCATCAGGAGATATAAGACATATATATATATATATATATATATATATATATATATATATATATATATATATATATGTGTGGGGAAAAAATCACAAGACTACTTCATCTCTACAGGCCTGTTTCATGAGGGGTTCCCTCAATCATCAGGAGATATAAGACATATATATATATATATATATATATATATATATATATATATATATATATATATATATATATATATATATATATATATATATATATTATATATATATATATATATATATATATATATATATATATATTATATATTTATATATAAAATAAATACTTGAATTTCAGTTTTCATTTATTTACACATATACACACACATAACACTCATCTACTCATTGTTGAGTTAAGGGTTGAATTGTCCATCCTTGTTCTATTCTCTGTCACTATTTTTATAACCATGCTGAACACCCTCTCTGATGATGCATTGCTGTGTGGCACGCACAAAAGTGCTTTCATCAAATGCAGGAGAGTCTGGAATTTTCCATCCCTCCCGAACATGGCCAAAAACCGGTCAATCTTTGCTTCCTGAGGAAGATCTTCACTGCCAAGCACTTGGTATTCCACTACTTCTTCCCGGAGGCTATCCAGGTCCAATCGCAGCTGCGGCTTGGAACTTATAAGCGTGTTTCTTCTTTTTACTCGTCGTCGGCGTCGCCATGGCTGTATCTTCCGCGTTCTTCTGCTTTGTCTCCTTGTTGTGTGCGCAGTTGTGCACTGCACTCTCTAAAAGCCCTGGATGTTATTGTCACATATGCATGTACAGTAGATGGCAGTATTGCCCTGTTTAAAGAGTGTCACAACATTGCTGTTTACGGCAGACAAACTGCTTTACGGTAGACGAAAACGTGACTGCTGTTGTTTTGTGTTGTTACCGCGCTGGGAGGACGTTAATGAAACTACCTAACAATAAACCCACATAAGAAACCAAGAACTCGCCCTCGATCATTCTACAGTTATAACGTGATTGGGCAGGCATGCTGTTTATATCGTGGGAAAGCAGACGTGAATACAGGCTGTCCTCACTCAGATCAGCCTGAATTTCGGGAGATTTTCGGGAGAAAATTTGTCCCGGGAGGTTTTCGGGAGAGGCGCTGAATTTCGGGAGTCTCCTGGAAAATCCAGGAGTATTGGCAAGTATGCCTAAACTACACATAAAAAATGGCTAATAATGCCTGAAATAAGGCATTCTTGTGAGTTTTACTCGAAACATATGCTTTTTTAAGGCTTGCAAACACAAAAAGTATTTGGTTTCCTCTAGATGACAGTAAAGTTCTTAAAATCCTGAGATAATGCGAAATAAGCTTAATATTTTTTTTGTGGTTACAAAAAAAATATTTTGTAAGGTTTGTAAAGACAAAAGTTAGTTGTTTTTTTTACTCAATATGATGGTATAACTGTCCTACTAAATATGAAAGTTAGATAAACATAATTCCAAAACGAAACTCCTAAACCAAACTTGCAGTCTGTCTTAAACTGCCTGTAATATTGAATCTATGTGAATTTTGCCAGAATCATGTATTTTGGTAAGGTTTACAAATACAAAACTTGGGTTTTACTCATAATGACAGTATAACTGCAACATTTGATATGACTGTTATTTAAACATGACTCCTGAACCAAACATGATAAATGACTAATAATGCCTGGAGAAATGTATCTTTGTGAGTTTTTTCTGGAAAAAAATTATGTGTAAGGTTTATAAAGACACAAGTTATTTTTTTTTATTTAATACGATGGTGTATTTGTAAAGAAAACTGTTTGTTTTTTTTTACTCAATATGATGGTATAACTGTCAAACTAAATATAAAAGTAATATAAACATAATTCCAAAACCAAACTCCTAAACCAAACTTGCAATCCGTCTTAAACTGCCTGTACTATTGAATCTATATGAGTTTTACCAGAATCAGGTATTTTGGTAAGGTTTACAAATACAAAACTTGGGTTTTACTCATAATGACACAAATAACTGCATTATTTGATATGACAGTTATTTAAACATAACTCCTAAACCAAACATGATAAATGGCTAATAATGCCTGGAAAAATGTATGTAAACATAACTCCAAAACCAAACATGCATTATGTCTAAAAATGCCTGTAATATTGTATCTCTGTGAGTTTTACCAGAATCAGGTATTTTGCTAAGGTTTATAAATACAACATTTAGGTTTTACTAATAATGACAGTAGACAAAGAGCAGCTCGAAGACCTCCATGAAAAATAAAAACCAAGGACCCAGATTTCCCTCGCCCGGACGCGGGTCACCGGGGCCCCCCTCTGGAGCCAGGCCCGGGGTGGGGCACGATGGCGAGCGCCTGGTGGCCGGGCCTGTCCCCATGGGGCCCGGCCGGGCACAGCCCGAAGAGGCAACGTGGATCCCCCTTCCAATGGGCTGGACATTGAGTCCGAATGGACCATGTTCCGCGCCTCTATTGTCGAGGCGGCTGATTGGAGCTGTGGCCGCAAGGTAGTTGGTGCTTGTCGTGGCGGTAATCCTAGAACCCGTTGGTGGACACCGGCGGTGAGGGATGCCGTCAAGCTGAAGAAGGAGTTCTATCGGGTTCTTTTGGCTCATAGGACTCCCGAGGCAGCGGACAGGTACCGACAGGCCAAGCGGTGTGCGGCTTCAGCGGTCGCAGAGGCAAAAATTCGGACATGGGAGGAGTTCGGGGAAGCCATGGGAAACGACGGTTTCGAAGCAATTCTGGACCACCATCCACCGCCTCAGGAAGGGGAAGCAGTGCACTATCAACACCGTGTATGGCGAGGATGGTGTTCTGCTGACCTCGACTGCGGATGTTGTGGATCGGTGGAGGGAATACTTCGAAGACCTCCTCAATCCCACCAACACGTCTTCCTATGAGGAAGCAGTGCCTGGGGAGTCTGTGGTGGGCTCTCCTATTTCTGGGGCTGAGGTTGCTGAGGTAGTTAAAAAGCTCCTCGGTGGCAAGGCCCCGGGAGTAGATGAGATCCGCCCGGAGTTCCTTAAGGCTCTGGATGCTGTGGGGCTGTCTTGGTTGACAAGACTCTGCAGCATTGCGTGGACATCGGGGGCGGTACCTCTGGATTGGCAGACCGGGGTGGTGGTTCCTCTCTTTAAGAAGGGGAACCGGAGGGTGTGCTCTAACTATTGTGGGATCACACTCCTCAGCCTTCCCGGTAAGGTCTATTCAGGTGTACTGGAGAGGAGGCTACGCCGGATAGTCGAACCTCAGATTCAGGAGGAACAGTGTGGTTTTCGTCCTGGTCGTGGAACTGTGGACCAGCTCTATACTCTCGGCAGGGTCCTTGAGGGTGCATGGGAGTTTGCCCAACCAGTCTACATTTGTTTTGTGGACTTGGAGAAGGCATTTGACCGTGTCCCTCGGGAAGTCCTGTGGGGAGTGCTCAGAGAGTATGGGGTAACGGACTGTCTGATTGTGGCAGTCCGTTCCCTGTATGCTCAGTGCCAGAGCTTGGTCCGCATTGCCGGCAGTAAGTCGGACCCGTTTCCAGTGAGGGTTGGACTCCGCCAAGGCTGCCCTTTGTCACCGATTCTGTTCATAACTTTTATGGACAGAATTTCTAGGCGCAGTCAAGGCGTTGAGGGGATCTGGTTTGGTGGCTGCAGGATTAGGTCTCCGCTTTTTGCAGATGATGTGGTCCTGATGGCTTCATCTGGCCAGGATCTTCAGCTCTCACTGGATCGGTTCGCAGCCGAGTGTGAAGCGACTGGGATGAGAATCAGCACCTCCAAGTCCGAGTCCATGGTTCTCGCCCGGAAAAGGGTGGAGTGCCATCTCCGGGTTGGGGAGGAGATCTTGCCCCAAGTGGAGGAGTTCAAGTACCTCGGAGTCTTGTTCACGAGTGAAGGAAGGGTGGATCGTGAGATCGACAGGCGGATCGGTGCGGCGTCTTCAGTAATGCGGACGCTGTATCGATCCGTTGTGGTGAAGAAGGAGCTGAGCCGGAAGGCAAAGCTCTCAATTTACCGGTCGATCTACGTTCCCATCCTCACCTATGGTCATGAGCTTTGGGTTATGACCGAAAGGACAAGATCACGGGTACAAGCGGTCGAAATGAGTTTCCTCCGCCGGGTGGAAGAGATAGGGTGAGAAGCTCTGCCATCCGGGGGAAAGCTCAAAGTAAAGCCGCTGCTCCTCCACATCGAGAGGAGCCAGATGAGGTGGTTCGGGCATCTGGTCAGGATGCCACCCGAACGCCTCCCTAGGCTATACCATCATATTGCGTAAAAAAAAAAAAAACTTGTGTCTTTATAAACCTTACAAATTATTTATTTCCAGTAAAACTCACATAGATACATTTTTCCAAGCATTATTAACCATTGAGCATGTTTGGTTTAGGAGTTATGTTAAATAACTGTCATATTGAGGGTGGCAGTTATACTGTCATTATGAGTAAAACCTATTTTTTGTATTTGTAAACCTTACCAAAATAACTTATTCTGATAAAACTCACATAGTATCAATATTACAGGCAGTTTAAGACAGATTGCAAGTTTGGTTTTGGAGTTATGTTTATTTAACTTTCATATTTAGTATGACAGTTATGCTGTCATATTGAGTAAAAAAAAACTAACTTGTGTCTTTACAAACCTTACAAAATATTTTTTTTCCAGTAGAACTCATAAAAATACATTTCTCCAGGCATTATTAGCCATTTAGCATGTTTGGTTTTGGAGTTATGTTTAATAACTGTTATTTTGAAGATGGCAGGTCATTATGAGTAAAACCCAATTTTTTGTATTTGTAAACCTTACCAAAATACCTGATTCTGGTAAAACTCACATAGATTCAATATCACAAGTATTTTTAGACCGATTGCAAGCTTGGTTTTGGACTTATGTTTATTTAACTTTCATATTTAGTATGACAGTTATAATGGCATATTAAATTTAAAAAACTATCTTGTGTATTTATAAACCTTACAAATTATGTTTTTCCAGTAAAACTCACAAAGATACATTTCTCTAGGCATTATTAGCCATTTATCATGTTTGGTTTAGGAGTCATGTTAAATAACTGTCATATCAAATGTTGCAGTTATACTGTCATTATGAGTATAACCCAAGTTTTGTATTTGTAAACCTTACCAAAATACCTGATTCTGGTAAAACTCACATAGATTCAATATTACAAAAAGTTTAAGACGGATTGCAAGTTTGGTTTAAAAGTTTGGTTTTGGAATTATGTTTATATAACTTTCATATTTAGTATGACATTGAGTAAAAAAAAACTAACTTTTGTCTTTACAAACCTTACAAAATATGTTTTTCTAGTAAAACATTTTTCCAGGCATTATTAGCCATTTTGCATGTGTGGTTTAAGAGTTATGTTAAAATAACTGTCATATCAAATTTTACAGTTGTATAACTGCAACATTTGATATGACAGTTATTTTGAGTAAAATCAAAGTTTTGTATTTGTAAACCTAACCAAAATATCTGATTCTGGTAAAACTTACTTAGATTTAAAATTACAGGCATTTTTAGACCGATTGCAAGTTTGGTTTTGGACTTATGTTTATTTAACTTTCATATTTAGTCAAAAAACTAACTTGTGTTTTTACAAACCTTACAAACCTTTTTTTTTTCCAGTAAAACTTACAAAGATACATTTTTCCAGGCATTATTAGTCATTTTGCATGTGTGGTTTAGGAGTTATGTTTAAATAACTGTCAGATTAAATGTGATGGTATACTGTCAACGTGAGTAAAACCCAAGTTTTGTATTTGTAAACCTTACCAAAATATCTGATTCTGGTAAAACTCACATAGATTCACAATTACAGGTATTTTTAGACGGATTGCAAGTTTGATTTTGGAGTTATGTTTATTTAACTTTCATATTTAGTATGACAGTTATGCTGTCATATTGAGTAAAAAAAAACTAACTTGTGTCCTTACAAACCTTACAAAATATTTTTTTTCCAGTAGAACTCACAAAAATATATTTCTCCAGGCATTATTAGCCATTTAGCATGTTTGGTTTAGGAGTTATGTTTAAATAACTGTTATTTTGAAGATGGCAGCTATACTGTTATATTGAGTAAAAAAAAAACTAACTTGTGTCTTTACAAACCTTACACAATATATTTTTTCTAGTAAAACTCACAAAGAGACATTTCCCCAGGTATTATTAGCCATTGTGCATGTGTGGTTTAGGAGTTATGTTTAAATAAATGTCAAATTGAATGTGGCAGGTATACTGTCATGAGTAAAACCACATTTTTGTAAGACAGATTGCAAGTTTGGTTTAGAAGTTTGGTTTTGTTTATATAACTTTCATAATTAGTATGACAGTTATAATGGCATATTAAATAAAATAAAAAAACTTTTGTCTTTACAAACCTTACAAAATATTTTTTTCTAGTAAAACTCACAAAGATTCATTTCTCCAGGCATTATTAGCCATTTAGCATGTTTGGTTTAGGAGTTATGTTTAAATAACTGTTATTTTGAATATGGCAGTTATACTGTCATTATGAGTAAAACCCAATTTTTGTATTTGTAAACCTTACCAAAATACCTGATTCTGGTAAAACTCATATAGATTCAATATTACAGACATTTTTAGACGGATTGCAAGTTTGGTTTTGGTGTTATATTTATTCAACTTTTATATTTAGTATGACAGTTATACTGTCATATTGAGTAAAAAAAAGCTAACTTGTGTCTTTACAAACCTTACAAACTATTTTTTCCAGTAAAACTTACAAAGATACATTTTTCCAAGCATTATTAGACATTTTGCATGCATGGTTTAGGAGTTATGTTTAAATAACAGTCAGATTGAATGTGACAGTATACTGTCATAGTAGTTTTTTACTCAATATGCCAGTAATGTTCTTAAAATCCTGAGATAATACGAAAACAGCAATAAAAAGTTTTTCAACATAATTCCTACACCAAACATGCAACATAATAATAACTGGAGACATGTATATTTTGTTAGTTTTACTAGAAAATGTATCTTTTGTAAGTTTTGCAACGACGCAAGTTAGTTTTTTTTAATTCAATATGACAGTATAACTGTCAAACTAAATGTAAAATTTATATAAACATTACTCCAAAAATGAACATGCATTATGTCTAAAAATGCCTAAAATTTTGTATCTATGTGAGTTTGACCAGAATCAGGTAATTTGGCAAGGTTTACAAATACAAAAATGGTGTTTTTCTCATAATGACAGTATAACTGCTACATTCAATTTGACAGTTTTTTAAACATAACTTCCTAACCACACATGCAAATAAATTGGTTATACTTGTATAGCGCTTTTCTACCTTCAAGGTACTTAAAGCGCTTTGACAGTATTTCCACATTCATCCATTCAAACACACATTCACACACTGAAGGCGGGAGCTGCCATGCAAGGCGCTAACCAGCAGCCATCAGGAGCAAGGGATGGAGAGTCTTGCCCAAGGACACAACGGACGTGACTAAGATGGTAGAAGGTGGGGATTGAACCCCAGTAACCAGCAACCCTCCGAATGCTGGCACGGCCACTCTACCAACTTCGCTACGCCTAATAAAGCCTAAAACAATGCATCCTTGTAAGTTTTACTCGAAACATATGCTATTATAACGCTTGCAAACACAAAAAGTAGTTTTTTATTCATTATGACAGTAATGTTCTTAAAATCCTGAGATAATGCGAAATAAGCAATAAAAATGTTTTTCAACATAATTCCTACACCAAACATGCAAAATGAATAATAATGCCTGGAGACATGTATCTTTGTTAGTCTTACTAGACAAATGATCTTTTGTAAGTTTTGCAAAAACGCAAGTTAGTTTTTTTAATTCATAATGAAAGTGTAACTGTCATACCAAATATAAAAGTTAAATAAACATAACTCCAAAACTGAACTTGCATTATGTGTAAAAATGCCTAAAATATTGTATCTATGTGAGTTTTACAAGAATCAGGTAATTTGGTAAGGTTTCCAAATACAAAAATTAAGTTTTTCTCATAATGACAGTATAACTGCTACATTCAATTTGACAGTTATTTAAACATAACTTCCCAACCATACAGGCAAAAAAGGCTAATAAAGCCTAAAACAATGCATCCTTGTGAGTGTTACTCGAAACATATGGTATTTTAAGGCTTGCAAACTCAAAAAGTACTTTTTTACTCAATATGACACTAATATTCTTAAAATCCTGAGATAATGCGAAAAAAGCAATAAAAATGTTTTTTAACATAATTCCTACATCAAACATGTAACAGGTCTAATAATGCCTAGAGACAAGTATCCTTGTCAGTTTTACTAGAAAAATTAACTTTTGTAAGTTTTGCCATGACGCAAGTTAGTTTTTTTTATTCATAATGACATTATAACTGTCATACCAAATATGAAAGTTATATAAACATAACTCCAAAACATGCATTATGTCTAAAAATGCCTGTAATATTGTATCTATGTGAGTTTAACCAGAATCAGGTAATTTGGAAAGGTTTACAAATACAAAAATTGGGTTATTGTCCTAATGACAGTATACCTGCTAAATTCAATTTGACAGTTATTTAAACATATATTCATAATAACACATGCAAATAGGCCAATAAAGCTAAAACAATGCATCCTTGTGAGTTTTACTCGAAACATATGCTATTTTAAGGCTTGCTAACACAAAAAGTAGTTTTTTCCTCAAAATGACAGTAATGTTCTTAAAATCCTGAGATAATGCGAAAAAAGCAATAAAAATGTTTTTCAACATAATTCCTACACCAAACATGCACAATGTCTAATAATGCCTGGAGACATGTATCTTTGTTAGTTTTACTAGAAAAATAATCTTGTGTAAGTTTTGCAAAGACGCAAGTTAGTTTTTTTAATTCAAACTATCATACCAAATATGAAAGTTATATAAACATAACTCCAAAACATGCATTATGTCTAAAAATGCCTGTAATATTGTATCTATGTGAGTTTAACCAGAATCAGGTAATTTGGAAAGGTTTACAAATACAAAAATTGGGTTATTGTCCTAATGACAGTATACCTGCTAAATTCAATTTGACAGTTATTTAAACATATATTCATAATAACACATGCAAATAGGCCAATAAAGCTAAAACAATGCATCCTTGTGAGTTTTACTCGAAACATATGCTATTTTAAGGCTTGCTAACACAAAAAGTAGTTTTTTCCTCAAAATGACAGTAATGTTCTTAAAATCCTGAGATAATGCGAAAAAAGCAATAAAAATGTTTTTCAACATAATTCCTACACCAAACATGCACAATGTCTAATAATGCCTGGAGACATGTATCTTTGTTAGTTTTACTAGAAAAATAATCTTGTGTAAGTTTTGCAAAGACGCAAGTTAGTTTTTTTAATTCAAACTATCTACCAAATATGAAAGTTATATAAACATAACTCCAAAAGTAAAGATGCATTAAGTCTAAAAATGCCTGTAATTTTGTATCTATGTGAGTTTTACCAGAATCAGGTCATTTGGAAAGGTTTACAAATACAAAAATTGGGTTTTTGTCATATTGACAGTATAACTGCTAAATTCGATTCGACAGTTATTTACACATATCTTCATAATAACACGGGCAATTAGGCCAATAAAGCCTATAACAATGCATCCTTGTGAGTTTTACTCGAAACATATGCTATTTTAAGGCTTGCTAACACAAAAAGTAGTTTTTTCCTCAATATGACAGTAATGTTCTTAAAATCCTGAGATAATGCGAAAAAAGCAATAAAAATGTTTTTCAACATAATTCCTACACAAAAGATGCAAAATGTCTAATAAAGCCTGGAGACATGTATCCTTGTTAGTTTTACTTGAAAAAGAATATTTTGTAAGTTTTGCAAAGACGCAAGTTAGTTTTTTTAATTCAATATTACAGTATAACTGTCACACCAAATATGAAAGTTATATAAACATAACTCCAAAACTGAACATGCATTATGTCTAAAAATGCCTGTAATATTGTATCTATGTGAGTTTAACCAGAATCAGGTAATTTGGAAAGGTTTACAAATACAAAAATTGGGTTTTTGTCATAATGACAGTATATCTGCTAAATTCAATTTGACAGTTATTTAAACATATCTTCATAATAACACATGCAAATAGGCCAATAACGCCTAAACAATGCATCCTTGTGAGTTTTACTCGAAACCTATGCTATTTTAAGGCTTGCCAACCCAAAAAGTAGTTTTTTCCTCAATATGACAGTAATGTTCTTAAAATCAATCAAATAATTCCTACACCAAACATGCAAAATGTCTAATAATGCCTGGAGACATGTATCTTTGTTAGTTTTACTAGAAAAAGAATCTTTTGTAAGTTTTGCAAAGACGCAAATTAGTTTTTTTAATTCAATATGACAGTATAACTGTCATACCAAATATGAAAGTTATATAAACATAACTCCAAAAGTAAAGATGCATTAAATCTAAAAATGCCTGTAAGTTTGTATCTATGTGAGTTTTACCAGAATCAGGTAATTTGGTTAAGTTTACAAATACAAAAATTAAGTTTTTCTCATAATGACAGTATAACTGCTACATTCAATTTGACAGTTATTGAAACATAACTTCCTAACCATACATGCAAAAAAGGCTAATAAGACCTAAAACAAAGCGTCCTTGTGAGTGTTACTCGAAACATATGGTATTTTAAGGCTTGCAAACACTAAAAGTAGTTTTTTACTCAATATGACAGTAATATTCTTAAAATCCTGAGATAATGCAAAAAAAGCAATAAAAATGTTTTTTAACATAATTCCTACACCAATCATGCAAAATGTCTAATAATGCCTGTAATTTTGTATCTATGTGAGTTTTACCAGAATCAGGTAATTTGGTTAGGTTTACAAATACATAAATTAAGTTTTACTCAATATGACAATAAAACAACTACATTCATTTTGACAGTTATTTAAGCATCATTTCCTAACCAAACATGCAAAAAGGCTAAAAAAGCCTAAAACAATGCATCTGTGTGAGTTTTACTCGAAACATATGCTTTTTTAAGGCTTGCAAACACAAAATGTAGTTTTTGACTCAATATGACAGTAATATTCTTAAAATCTTGAGATAATGCGAAATAAGCAATAAAAATGTATTAATTCCTACACAAAACATGAAAAATGTCTAATAATGCCTGGAGACTTATATCTTTGTTAGTTTTACTAGAATAAGTATCTTTTGTAAGGTTTGCAAAGACACAAGATGTTTTTTTTATTTAATATGATGGTATAATTGTCATACTAAATATGAAATTTATATAAACATAACTCCAAAACCAAACATGCAATCCGTCTAAAAATGCCTGTAATATTGAAATTGTGTGAGTTTTACTAAAATCAAGTATTTTGGAAAAGTTTACAAATACAAAAATTAGGTTTTACTCATAATGTCAGTATCACTGCCACACTCAATGTGACAGTTATTTAAACATAACTCCTAAACCAAACATGCTCAAAGGATAATAATGCCTGGACAATTGTATCTTTGTGTGTTTTACTGGAAACAAATAATTTGTAAGGTTTGTAAAGACACAAGTTAATTTGTTTTACTCAATATGATGGTATAACTGTCATACTCCAAAACCAAACATGCATTATGTCTAAAAATGCCTGTAATATTGTATTCATGTGAGTTTTACTAAAATCAGTTATTTTTGTAAGGTTTGCAAATACAAAATATTGTTTTTACTCACGATGACAGTATACTGTCACTCTCAATATGACTGTTATTTAAACATGACTCCTGAATCACATGCAAATTGGTTAATAATGCCTGGAGAAATGTATTTGTGTGGGTTTTACTGGAAAACATTTTTTTGTAAGGTTTATAAAGACACAAGTTAGTTTTGTTTTTATTTGTATAACTGTCATACTAGATATGAAAGTTATATACACATAACTCCAAAACCAAACATGCAATCCGTTTAAAAATGCCTGTAATATTGAATTTGTGTGAATTTTACTAGAATTAAGTATTTTGGTAAGGTTTACAAATACAAAAATTAGGTTTTACTCATAATGACAGTATCACTGCCACACTCAATATGACAGTTATTTAAACATAACTCCTAAACCAAACATGCTAAATGGCTAATAATGCCTGGGGAAATGTATCTTTGTGAGTTTTACTGGAAACAAATGTTTTGTAAGGTTTGTAAAAACACACGTTGTTTTTTTTACTCAATATGATTGGATAACTGTCATACTAAATATGAAAGTTATATACACATAACTCTGAAACCAAACATGCCTTGTGTCTAAAAATGCTTGAATTTTGAATCTATGTGAGTTTTACTAGAAACAGGTATTTTGGTAAGGTTTACAAATACAAAAATTACGTTTTACTCATAATGACAGTATAACTGCCACATTCCAAATGACTGTTTTTTTAAGCATAACTCCTAAACCAAACATGCTAAATGGCTAATAATGCCTGGAGAATGGTATATTTACTGGAAAAAACATTTTGTAAGGTTTGTAAAGACACAAGTTAGTTTTTTTTAACTCAAAAAGAAAGTATAACTGTCTTACTAAATGTCAAAGTTATATAAACATAACTCCAAAACCAAACATGCATTATGTCTAAAAATGCCTGCAATGATGTATCTATGTGAGTATTACTATAATCAGTTGTTTTTGTAAGTTTTGCAAATACAAAATATTGGTTTTACTCACTATGACAGTATACTGTCACATTCAATCTGACAGTTATTTAAACATAACTTCTAAACCACACATGCAAATATATTAATAATGTCTGGAGAAATGTATTTTTGTGAGTTTACTGGGGAAAAAAAATATTTTGTAAGGTTTTTAAAGACACAAGTTAGATTTTTTTACTCAATATGACAGAATAACTGTCATACTAAATATGAAAGTTATATAAACATACTTTCAAAACCAAACATGCATTATAATAAATAAATGATAAATGGGTTATACTTGTGTAGCGCTTTTCTACCTTCAAGGTACTCAAAGCGCTTTGACAGTATTACCACATTCACCCATTCACACACACATTCAGACACTGATGGCGGGAGCTGCCATGCAAGGGGTGAAGTGTCTTGCCCAAGGACACAACGGACGTGACTAGGATGGTAGAAGGTGGGGATTGAACCCCAGTAACCAGCAACCCTCTGATTGCTGGAACAGCCACTCTACCAACTTCGCCACGCCGTCCCATTATATCTAAAAAAGGCCTGTAATATTGTAACTAAGTGAGTTTTACTACAATCAGGTACTTTGGTAAGGTTTACAAATACAAAAACTAAGTTTTACTCATAATGACAGTATAACTGCCACACGCAATATGACAGTTATTTAAACATAAATCCTAAACCACAAATGCTGAATGGCTATTTAAGCCTGGCGAAATGTGCCTTTGTGAGTTTTACTGGAAACAAAAAAAATTGTAATGTTTGTAAAGACACAAGTTAGTCTTTTTTTACTCAATATGACAGTATAGCTGTCTTACTAAATATGAAAGTTATATAAACATGCATTATGTCTAAAAATGCCTGTAATATATTTCACCTGAATTATGTATTTTGGTAAGGTTTACAAATAAACAAATTAGGTTTTACTCATAATGACAATATAACTGCCACAATCAAAATGACATTTATTTAAACAAAACTCCTAAAACAAACACGCTCAAAGACTAATAATGCCTGGACAAATGTATATTTGTGAGTTTTACTGGAAAACAATAATTTGTAATGTTTGTAAAGACACAAGTTAGTTTTTTTTTTACTCAATATGATGGTATAACTGTCATACTAAATATGAAAGTTATATAAACATAACTCCAAAACCAAACATGCCTTATGTTTAAAAATGCTTGAATTTTGAATCCATGTGAGTTTCACTAGAAACAGGTATTTTGGTAAGGTTTACAAATACAAAAAATAGGTTTTACTCATAATGACAGTATAACTGCCAGTTCAAAATGACAGTTATTATAACATAACTCCTAAACAAAATATGCTAAATGGCTAATAATGCCTGGAGAAAGGTATCTTTGTGAGTTTTACTGGAAAAAATATATTTTGTAAGGTTTGTATAGACACAAGTTAGTTTTTTTTACTCATTATGATGGAAATATTCTTTATGTTTAAATCCTGCAATATTGTATCTATGTGAGTTTTATCAGAATCAGGTATTTTGGTAAGGTTTACAAATACAAAAAATAGGTTTTACTCATAATGACAGTATAACTGCCACACTCAATATGACTGTTATTTAAACATAACTCCTAAACCAAACATTATTAATGGCTAATAATGCCTGGAGAAATGTATCTTTGTGAGTTTTACTGGAAAAAAAATATTTTTTAAGGTTTATAAAGACATAAGTTAGTTTTTTTTACTCAATATGATGGCATAACTGTCATACTAAAAATGAAAGTTATATAAACATAACTCCAAAACCAAACATGCATTATGTCTAAAAATGCCTGTAATTATGTACCCATGTGAGTTTTACTAGAATCAGTTGTTTTTGTAAGGTTTGCAAATATTACATTTTGGTTTTACTCACTATGACAGTATACTGTCACATTCAATCTGACTGTTATTTAGACATAAATTCTAGACCACAGATGCAAAATGGCTAATAATAACTGGAGAAATGTATTTGTGTGAGGTTTTTTTGAAAAAAAAAAAACTTTGTAAGGTTTGTTTAGACACAAGTTAGTTTTTTTTACTCAATATGATGGAAATATGCTTTATGTCTAAAAAATCCTGTAATATTGTATCTATGTGAGTTTTATCAGAATCAGGTATTTTGGTAAGGTTTACAAATACAAAAAATAGATTTTACTCATAATGACAGTATAACTGCCACACTCAATATGACAGTTATTTAAACATAACTCCTAAACCACACATGCAAAATGGCTAATAATGCCTGGAGACATGTATCTTTGTAAAATGTACTGGAAAAAAAATAGTTTGTTAGGGTTGTAAAGACACAAAATAGTTTTTTTTTACTCAATATGACAGTATAACTGTCGTACTAAATATGCAAGTTAAATAAACATAACTCCAAAACCAAACTTGCAGTCCGTCTAAAAATGCCTGTAATATTGAATCTATGTGAGTTTTACCAGAATCAGGTATTTTGGTAAGGTTTACAAATACAAAAATTGGGTTTTACTCATAATGACAGTATAACTGCCAGTTCAAAATGACAGTTATTATAACATAACTCCTAAACAAAATATGCTAAATGGCTAATAATGCCTGGAGAAAGGTATCTTTGTGAGTTTTACTGGAAAAAATATATTTTGTAAGGTTTGTATAGACACAAGTTAGTTTTTTTTACTCATTATGATGGAAATATTCTTTATGTCTAAATCCTGCAATATTGTATCTATGTGAGTTTTATCAGAATCAGGTATTTTGGTAAGGTTTACAAATACAAAAAATAGGTTTTACTCATAATGACAGTATAACTGCCACACTCAATATGACAGTTATTTAAACATAACTCCTAAACCAAACATTATTAATGGCTAATAATGCCTGGAGAAATGTATCTTTGTGAGTTTTACTGGAAAAAAAATATTTTTTAAGGTTTATAAAGACATAAGTTAGTTTTTTTTACTCAATATGATGGCATAACTGTCATACTAAAAATGAAAGTTATATAAACATAACTCCAAAACCAAACATGCATTATGTCTAAAAATGCCTGTAATTATGTACCCATGTGAGTTTTACTAGAATCAGTTGTTTTTGTAAGGTTTGCAAATATTACATTTTGGTTTTACTCACTATGACAGTATACTGTCACATTCAATCTGACTGTTATTTAGACATAAATTCTAGACCACAGATGCAAAATGGCTAATAATAACTGGAGAAATGTGTTTTTGTGAGTTTTTTTTGAAAAAAAAAAAACTTTGTAAGGTTTGTTTAGACACAAGTTAGTTTTTTTTACTCAATATGATGGAAATATGCTTTATGTCTAAAAAATCCTGTAATATTGTATCTATGTGAGTTTTATCAGAATCAGGTATTTTGGTAAGGTTTACAAATACAAAAAATAGATTTTACTCATAATGACAGTATAACTGCCACACTCAATATGACAGTTATTTAAACATAACTCCTAAACCACACATGCAAAATGGCTAATAATGCCTGGAGACATGTATCTTTGTAAAATGTACTGGAAAAAAAATAGTTTGTTAGGGTTGTAAAGACACAAAATAGTTTTTTTTTACTCAATATGACAGTATAACTGTCGTACTAAATATGCAAGTTAAATAAACATAACTCCAAAACCAAACTTGCAGTCCGTCTAAAAATGCCTGTAATATTGAATCTATGTGAGTTTTACCAGAATCAGGTATTTTGGTAAGGTTTACAAATACAAAAATTGGGTTTTACTCATAATGACAGTATAACTGCCATGTTCAATATGACAGTTATGTAAACATAACTCCTAAACCACACATGCAAAATGGTTAATAATGCCTGGAGAAATGTATCCTTGTGAGTTTCACTGGAAAAAAAAATTTTTTGTAAGGTTTGTAAAGACACCAGTTAGTTTTCTTTACTCAATATGACAGTTTAACTGTCATACTAAATATGAAAATTGTATTAACAAAACTCCAAAACCAAACCTGCAATCCGTCTAAAAATAGACTGTAGTAAATCTGTAGTATTGAATTAATGTGAGTTTTACTAGATTAAGGTATTTTGGTAAGATTTACAAATACAAAAATTAGGTTTTACTAATAATGACAGTATAACTGCCACACTTAATATGACAGTTATTTAAACGACACATGCGAAATGGTAAATAATGCCTGGATGAATGTATATTTGTGAGTTTCACTGGAAAAAAATAAATTGTAAGGTTTGTAAAGACACACATTTTTTTTTTTACTCAATATGACGGTATACTGTCCTACTAAATGTGAAAGTTATATAGACATAACTTCAAAACCAAAATTTCATTTTGTCTAAAAATGCTTATAATATTGTATCTATGTGAGTTTTAGTAGAATCAGTTGTTTTTGTAAGGTTTGCAAATACAACATTTTGGTTTTACTCACTATGACAGTATATTGTCACATTCAATCTGACTGTTAATTAAACATAAATCCTAAACCACAAATGCTAAATGGCTATTAATGCCTGGAGAAATGTGCCTTTGTGAGTTTTACTGGAAAAAATAAAACATTGTAAGGTTTGTAAAGACACAAGTTACTTTTTTTTACTCAATATGACAGTATTGCTGTCATACTAAATTTGAAAGTTATATAAACATAACTCCAAAACCAAACATGCATTATGTCTAAAAATGCTTATAATATTGTGTCCATGTGAATTTTAGTAAAATCTGTTTTTTTTCAAGTTTGCAAATACGACATTTTGGTTTTACTCACAATGACAGTATACTGTCACATTCAATCCGACTGTTATTTAAACTTAAATTCGAAACCACACATGCAAAATGGCTAATAATGCCTGGAGAAATGTATCTTTGTAAAATGTACTGGAAAAAAAATAGTTTGTATGGTTTGTAAAGACACAAAATAGTTTTTTTACTCAATATAATGGTATAACTGTCTTACTAAATTTGAAAGTTTATAAACAAATCTTCAAAAACAAACATGCAATCCGTCTACAAATGCCTGTAATATTGAATCTATGTGAGTTTTACTAGAATCAGGTATTTTGTTAAGGTTTACAAATACAAAAAATAGGTTTTACTCATAATGACAGTATAACTGCCACACTCAATATAATAAATGATAAATGGGTTGTACTTGTATAGCGCTTTTCTACCTTCAAGGTACTCAAAGCGCTTTGACACTACTTCCACATTTATCCATTCACACACACATTCACACACTGATGGAGGGAGCTGCCATGCAAGGCGCTAACCAGCACCCGTCAGGAGCAAGGGTGAAGTGTCTTGCTCAGGACACAACGGACATGACGAGGTTGGTACTAGGTGGGGATTGAACCAGGGACCCTCGGGTCGCGCACGGCCATTCTTCCACTGCGTATGACAGTTATTTAAATATAACTCCTAAACCACACATGCAAAATGGCTAATAATGCTTGGAAAAATGTATTCTTGTGAGTTTTACCGGAAAAAAAAAATATTTTGTAAGGTTTGTAAAGACACAAGTTACTTTTTTTTTACTCAATATGACAGTATAGCTGTCTTACTAAATATGAAAGTTATATAAACATAACTCCAAACCAAAACATGAATTATGTCTAAAAATGCCTGTAATATTTTTTATACATGAGTTTTACCTGAATTATGTATTTTGGTAAGGTTTACAAATACAAAAATTAGGTTTTACTCATAATGACAATATAACTGCCACATTCAAAATGACATTTATTTAAACATAACTCCTAAACCAAACATGCTCAAAGGCTAATAATGCCTGGAAAAATGTATATTTGTGAGTTTTACTGGAAAACAATAATTTGTAAGGTTTGTAAAGACACAAGTTAGTTTTTTTTACTCAATATGATGGTATAATTGTCATACTAAATATGAAAGTTATATAAACATGACTCCAAAACCAAACATGCCTTATATTTAAAAATGCGTAATTTTTGAATCCATGTGAATTTCACTAGAAACAGGTATTTTGGTAAAGTTTACAAATACAAAAAATAGGTTTTACTCATAATGACAGTATAACTGCCACATTCAAAATGACAGTTATTTAAAGATAACTCCTAAACAAAATATGCTAAATGGCTAATAATGCCTGTAGAAAAGTATCTTTGTCAGTTTTACTGGGGAAAAAAAAAAATTGTAAGGTTTTTAAATACACTAGTTAGTTGTTGTTTTTTTACTCTATTTGACAGTATAACTGTCATAATAAATGTAAAAGTTATATAAACATAACTCCAAAACCAAACATGCATTATGTCTAAAAATGCCTGTAGTATTGTATCCATGTAAGTTTTACTAGAATCATATGTTTTTGTAACTTTTGCAAATACAAAATATTGGTTTTACTCACTAAGACAGTTTTAAAAATAACTGTCACATTCAATCTGACAGTTATCTCTCCTAATCCAAACAAGCTAAATGGCTAATAATGCCTGGAGAAATGAATCTTTGTGAGTTTTGCTGGAAAAAAAATATTTTGTAAGGTTTGTAAAGACACAAGTTTTATAACTGTCATACTAAATATGAAAGTTAAATAAACATAACTCCAAAACCAAACTCGCAATCCGTCTAAAAATGCCTGTAGTATTAAATCTATGTGAGTTTTACCAGAATCAGATATTTTGGTAAGGTTTACAAATACAAAACTTGGGTCATACTCATAATGACAGTATAACTTCAATATTTGATATGACAGTTATTTAAACATAACTCCTAAACCACACATGCAAAATGGCTAATAATGCCTGGAGAAATGTATCTTTGTGAATTTTAATGGGAAAAAAAATATTTTGTAAGGTTTGTAAAGACACAATTTCCTTTTTTTAACTCAACATGACAGTATAACCGTCATACTGAATTTGAAAGTTATATAAACATAACTCCAAAACCAAACATGCATTATGTCTAAAAATGCCTGTAATATTGTATCCATGTGAGTTTTACTAGAAACAGTTGTTTTTGTAAGGTTTGCAAATACAAAATATTGGCTTTACTCACTATGACAGCATACTGTCACATTCAATCTGACAGTTATTTAAACATAACTACTAAACCACACATGCAAAATGGCTAAAAACGCCTGGAGAAATGTATCTATGTGAGTTTTACTGGAAAAAAAGAATTCGTAAGGTTTATAATGACACAATTTTTTTTCTTTTTACTCAATATGACAGTATTACTGTCATACTAAATGTAAAAGTAATATAATTATAACTCCAAAACCAAACATGCATTATGTGTAAAAATGCCTGTAATATTGTATCCATGAGAATTTTACTAGAATCAGTTGTTTTTGTAAGGTTTGCAAATATTACATTTTGGTTTTACTCACTATGACAGTATACTGTCACATTCAATCTGACTGTTATTTAAACATAAATTCTAAACCACAGATGCAAAATGGCTATCATAACTGGAGAAATGTATTTTTGTGAGTTTTAATGGAAAAAAACATTTTTGTAAAGTTTGTATAGACACAAGTTAGTTTTTTTTACTCAATATGATGGAAATATGCTTTATGTCTAAAAAAAATCCTGCAATATTGTATCTATAGGAGTTTTATCAGAATCAGGTATTTTGGTTAGGTTTACAAATACAAAAAATAGGTTTTACTCATAATGACAGTATAACTGCCACACTCAATATGACAGTTATTTAAAAATAACTCCTAAACCAAACATGATTAATGGCTAATAATGCCTGGAGAAATGTATCTTTGTGAGTTTTACTGGAAAAAAATATTTTTTAAGGTTTAAAAAGACACAAGTTAGTTTTTTTTTACTCAATATGATGGCATAACTGTCATACTAAATATGAAAGTTGTATAAACATAACTCCAAAACCAAACATGCATTATGTCTAAAAATGCCTGTAATATTGTATCTATGTGAGTTTTACCAGAATCAGGTAAATTGGTAAGGTTTACAAATACAAAAAGTAGGTTTTACTCACTATGACAGTATACTGTCACATTCAATCTGACAGTTATTTAAACATAATGTAACTCCTAAACCACACATAAAAAATGGCTAATAATCCCTGGAGAAATGTATCTTTGTGAGTTTTCTTGAAAAAAAAACAATTTGTAAGGTTTGTAAAGACACAAGTTCGTTTTTTTTTTACTCAATATGATTGTATAACTGTCATACTAAATATGAAAGTTTTATAAACATAACCCTAAAACCAAACATGCATTATGTATAAAAATGCCTGTAAAATTCTATATATGTGAGTTTTACGAAAATCATGTATTTTGGTAAGGTTTACAAATACAAAAAATAGGTTTTATTCATAAAGACAGTGTAACTGCCACACTCAATACGACAGTTATTTAAACATAACCCTTAAACCTCACATGCAAAATGGCTAATAATGCCTGGAGAAATGTATCTTTGTAAGTTTTACTAGAAAAAAATATTTTGTAAGGTTTGTAAAGACAAAAGTTCGTTTTTTTTTACTCAATATGATGGTATGAATGTCATACTAAATATGAAAGTTATATAAACATAATTCCAAAACCAAACTCCTAAACCAAACTTGCAATATGTCTTAAACTGCCTGTAATTATGAATCTATGTGAGTTTTACCAGAATCAGGTATTTTGGTAAGGTTGACAAATACAAAGCCTGGGTTTTACTCATAATGACAGTATAACTGCAACATTTGATTTGACAGTTATTTAAACATAACTCCTAAACCACACATGCAAAATTGCTAATATAGCCTGGAGAAATGTATCTTTGTGAGTTTTACTGGGAAAAAAAAAAAATTGTAAGGTTTGTAAAGACACAAGTTAGTTTTTTTTACTCAATATGATTGTATAACTGTCATACTAAATATGAAAGTTATATAAACATAACTCCAAAACCAAACATGCAATCCGTATAAAAATGTCTGTAATATTGAATATATGTGAGTTTAACTAGAATCAGGTATTTTGGTAAGGTTTACAAATACAAAAATTAGGTTTTACTTATAATGACAGTATAACTGCCACACTCAATTTGACAGTTATTTAAACATAACTCCTAAACCACACATGCAAAATGGCAAAAAAGGCCTGGAGAAATGTATCTTTGTGAGTTTTACTGGTAACAAATATTTTGTAAGGTTTGTAAAGACACAAATTAGTTGTTTGTTTTACTCAATATGATGGTATAACTGTCATACTAAATATGAAAGTTATATAAAAATAACTCCAAAACCAAACATGCAATTCGTATAAAAATGGCTGTAAAATTGAATTTATGTGAGTTTTACTAGAATCAGGTATTTTGGTAAGGTTTACAAATATAAACAATATTTTTTTACTTATATTGACAGTATAACTGCCACACTCATTATAACTTAACTCCAAAACCAAACAGGCATTATGTCTAAAAATGCCTGTAATATTGTATTCATGTGAGTTTAACTAGAATCAGTTGTTTTTGTAAGGTTTGCAAATACAAAATATTGGTTTTACTCACTATGACAGTATACTGTCACATTCAATCTGACAGTTATTTAAACAATAATCCTAAACCACAAATACAAATTGGTTATGAAATTTATCTTTGTGAGTTTTACTGGAAAAAAATATTTTGTAAGGTTTTTAAAGACACAAGTTAGTTTTTTTTTTTACTTAATATGACAGTATAACTGTCATACTAAATATGAAAGTTGTATAAACATAACTCCAAAACCAAGCATGCAATCTGTCTAAAAATGCCTGTATTATTGAATCTATGTGAGTTTTACAAGAATTAAGTATTTTGGTAAGGTTTACAAATACAAAAATTAGGTTTTACTCATAAATACAGTATAACTGCCACACTCAATACAACAGTTATTTAAACATAACTCCAAAACCAAACATGCATTATGTCTAAAATTCCTATAATATTGTATGTATTCATGTGAGTTTTTAGAATCAGTTGTTTTTGTAAGGTTTGTGAATACAACATTTTGGTTTTACTCACTATGACAGTATACTGTCACATTCAATCTGACTATTATTTAAACATAAATTCTAAACCACAGATGCAAAATGGCTAATAATAACTGGAGAAATTTATTTTTGTGAGTTTTACTGGAAAAAAAAAATATTTTGTAAGGTTTGTATGGACACAAGTTAGTTGTTTTACTCAATATGATCGAAACATGCTTTATGTCTAAAGAATCCTGTAATATTGTATCTATGTGAGTTTAATCAGAATCAAGTATTTTGGTCAGGTTTACAAATACAAAAAATAGGTTTTACTCATAATGACAGTATATCTGCCACAGTCAATATGACAGTTATTTAAACATAACTCCTAAACCAAACATGATAAATGGCTAATAATGCCTGGGGAAATGTATCTTTGTGAGTTTAACTGGGGAAAAAAAAATTTTGTAAGGTTTGTAAGGACACACGTTAGTTTTTTTTACTTATAATGACAGTATAACTGCCACATTCAAAATGACAGTTATACAAACATAACTCCAAAACCAAACACGCAATCCGTCTAAAAATGCCTGTATTATTGAATCTATGTGGGTTTTACTAGAATCAAGTATTTTGGTAAGGTTTACAAAAACAAAAATGTGGTTTTACTCATAAATACAGTATAACTGCCACACTCAATATAACAGTTATTTAACATAACATACCTCCTAAACCAAACATGCTAAATGGCTAATAATGCCTGGGGAAATGTATCTTTGTGAGATTTACTGGAAACAACTTACTAGAAAAATAATCTTTTGTAAATTTTGCAAAGACGCAAGTTAGTTTTTTTAATTCAATATGACAGTATAACTGTCATACTAAATGTAAAAATTATATAAACATAACTCCAAAAATGAACATGCATCATGTCTAAAAATGTCTAAAATATTGTATCAATGTGAGTTTTACCAGAATCAGGTAATTTGGTAAGGTTTACAAATACAAAATTAGGTTTTACTCATACTTACATTATTACTGCTACATTTAGTTTACATTTACATTACTTCCTAACCACACATGCAAAAAGGCTAAAAAAGCCTAAAACAATGCATCCTTGTGAGTTTTACTCAAAACATATGCTTTTTTAAGGCTTGCAAACACAAAATGTAGTTTCTTACTCAATATGACAGTAATATTCTTAAAATCCTAAGGTAATGCGAAATAAGCAATAAAAATGTTTTTCAATATAATTCCTAAATTAAACATGCAACATGTCTAATAATGCCTAGAGACATGTATCTTTGTTGGTTTTACTAAAAAACATATATTTTGTAAGTTTTGCAACGACGCAAGTTAGTTTTTTTAATTCAATATGACAGTGAAACTGTCATACTAAATATGAAAGTTATATCAACATAACTACAAAACTGACCATGCATTAACTTTCATATTTAGTATGACAGTTATACAATCATATTGAGTAAAAAAAACTAAATTGTGTCTTTACAAATCTTACAAAATATTTGTTTCCAGTAAATCTCACAAAGATACATTTCCCCAGGCATTATTAGCCATTTAGCATGTTTGGTTTAGGAGTTTGGTTTAAATAACTATCAGATTGAATGTGGCAGTTATACTGTCATTATGAGTAAAACCTAATTTTTTTATATGTAAACCTTACCAAAATACTTGATTCTAGTAAAACTCACATAGATTCAATATTACAGGCATTTTTAGACGGGTTGCATGTTTGGTTTTGGAGTTATGTTTATAAAACTTTCATATTTAGTATGACAGTTATACTGTCATATTAAGTAAAAAAAACTAACTTGTGTCTTTAAAAACCTTACAAAATATTTTTTTCCAGTAAAACTCCTAAAGATACATTTCTCCAGGCATTATTAACCAATTTGCATTTGTGGTTTAGGAGTTATGTTTAAATAACTGTCAGATTGAATCTGACAGTATACTGTCATAGTGAGTAAAACCAATAGTTTGTATTTGCAAACCCTACAAAAACAACTGATTCTAGTTAAATTTACATGAATACAATATTACAGGCATTTTTAGACATAATGCATGTTTGGTTTTCGAGTATTGTTTATATAACTTTTACATTTAGTATGACAGTTATACTGTCTTTTTGATGTAAAAAAACGAACTTATGTCTTTACAAACCTTACAAAATATTTGTTTTCCCAGTAAAACTCACAAAGATACCTTTCTCCAGGCATTATTAGCCATTTTGCATGTTTGGTTTAGGAGTTATGTTTAAAAACACTGTCATTTGGAATGTGACAGTTATACTGTCATTATGAGTAAAACCCAATTTTTGTATTTGTAAACCTTACCAAAATACCTGTTTCTAGTAAAACTCACATAGATTCAAAATTCAAGCATTTTTAGACATAAGGCATGTTTTGTTTTGGAGTTATGTTTATATAACTTTCATATTTAGTATGACAGTTATACAATCATATTGAGTAAAAAAATTGTGTCTTTACAAACCTTACAAAATATTTGTGTCCAGTACAACTCACAAAGATACATTTCCCCAGGCATTATTAGCCATTTAGCATATGTTGTTTAGGAGTTATGTTTAAATACATTTGTATTGCTTTTTTCGCTTCACATTCGGCTGCGAACCTGGGATGGGAATCAGCACCTCCAAGTCCGAGTCTATGGTTCTCTCCCGGAAAAGGGTGGAGTGCCATCTCCGGGTTGGGGGGGAGATCTTGCCCCAAGTGGAGGAGTTCAAGTACCTCGGAGTCTTGTTCACGAGTGGGGGAAGAGTGGATCGTGAGATCGACAGGCGGATCAGTGCGGCGTCTTCAGTAATGCGGACGCTGTATCGATCCGTTGTGGTGAAGAAGGAGCTGAGCCGGAAGGCAAAGCTCTCGATTTACCGGTCGATCTACGTTCCCATCCTCACCTATGGTCATGAGCTTTGGGTCATGACCGAAAGGACAAGATCACGGGTACAAGCGGCCGAAATGAGTTTCCTCCGCCGAGTGGCGGGGCTCTCCCTTAGAGATAGGGTGAGAAGCTCTGTCTTTCGGGGGGAGCTCAAAGTAAAGCTGCTGCTCCTCCACATCGAGAGGAGCCAGATGAGGTGTTTCGGGCATCTGGTCAGGATGCCACCCGAACGCCTCCCTAGGAAGGGGTTTTGGGCACGTCCGACCGGTAGGAGGCCACGGGGAAGACCCAGGACACGCTGGGAAGACTATCTCTCCCGGCTGGCCTGGGAACGCCTCGGGATCCCCCGGGAGGAGCTGGACGAAGTGGCTGGGGAGAGGGAAGCAGACTTCCCTGCTTAAGCTGCTGCCCCCGTGACCCGACCTCGGATAAGCGGAAGAAGATGGATGGATCGATGGATGGATGCTTTGTTCGCGTTATCTAGGATTTTAAGAACATTACTGTCATATTGAATAAAAAACTACTTTTTGTGTTTGCAAGATCTAAAAAAGCATATATTTCGAGTAAAACTCCCAAGATGCATTATGTCAGGCATTATTTGTCAATTTTCATGTGTGGTTTAGGAGTTATGTTTAAATAACTGTCATATTGAGTGTGACACTATACTGTCATAGTGACAAAACTTATTTTTTGTTTTTACAAACCTTACAAAAACAACTGATTGTAGTAAAACTCACATGGATTCGATATAAAAGGCATTTTTAGACATTTTGCATGTTCGGTTTATATCAGGATTTTAAGAACATTACTGTTATATTGAGTAAAAAACTACTTTTTGTATTTGCAAGCCTTAAAAAATCTTATGTTTCGAGTAAATTTCACAAGTTTGCATTGTTTTAGGCATTATTAGCCTTTTTGCATGTGTGGTTTAGGAGTTCATTTTAAATAACTGCCAAATTGAATGTATCAGTTATACTGTCATTATAAGTAAAACCTAATTTTTGTATATGTACACCTTACCAAAATACCTGATTCTGGTAAAACTCACATAGATAGAACGTTACAGGCATTTTTAGACACAATGCATGTTTGATTTTGGAGTTATGTTTCTATAACTTTCATATTTAATATGACCGCTATACTGTCATATTGAGTAAAAAAAACTAACTTGTGTCTTTACAAACCTTACAAAATATTTTTTTCCAGTAATCTCACAAAGATACATTTCTCCAGGCATTATTAGCAATTTTGCATGTTTGGTTTAGTAGTTATGTTTAAATAACTGTCAGATTGAATGTGACAGTATACTGTCATAGTGAGTAAAACCAATATTTTGTATTTGCAAACCTTACAAAAACAACTGATTCTGGTAAAACTCACATAGATTCAATATCACAAGTATTTTTAGACCGATTGCATGTTTGGTTTTGGAGTTATGTTTATATAACTTTAATATTTAGTGTGACAGTTAAAATGGCATATTAAATAAAAAAAACTATCTTGTCTCTTTATAAACCTTACAAATTATTTTTTTCCAGTAAAACTCACAAAGATACATTTCTCTAGGCATTATTAGCCATTTATCATGTTTGGTTTAGGAGTCATGTTAAATAACTGTCATATCAAATGTTGCAGTTACTGTCATTATGAGTAAAACCCAATTTTTTATTTGTAAACCTTACCAAAATACCTGATTCTGGTAAAACTCACATAGATTCAATATAACAGGCATTTTTAAACGGATTGCAAGTTTGGTTTTGGTGTTATATTTATTCAACTTTTATATTTAGTATGACAGTTATACTGTCATATTGAGTACAAAAAAAGCGATCTTGTGTCTTTACAAACCTTACAAACTATTTTTTTCCAGTAGAACTTACAAAGATACATTTCTCCAAGCATTATTAGACATTTTGCAAGCATGGCTTAGGAGTTATGTTTAAATAACAGTCAGATTGAATGTGACAGTATACTGTTATAGTAGTTTTTTACTCAATATGCCAGTAATGTTCTTAAAATCCTGAGATAATGCGAAAAAAGTAATAAAAATGTTTTTCAACATAATTCCTACACCAAACATGCAACATGTCTAATAATAACTGGAGACATGTATATTTTGTTAGTTTTACTAGAAAATGTATCTTTTGTAAGTTTTGCAACGACGCAAGTTAGTTTTTTTAATTCAATATGACAGTATAACTGCCAAACTAATGTAAAAGTTATATAAACATTACTCCAAAACTAAACATGCATTATGTCTAAAAATGCCGAAAATATTGTATATATGTGAGTTTTACAAGAATCAGGTAATTTGGTAAGGTTTAAAAAAACAAAAATTGGGTTTTACTCATAATGACAGTATATCTGCTACATTCAATTTGACAGTTATTTAAACATAATTTCCTAACCACACATGCAAATAGGCTAATAAAGGCTAAACCAATGCATCCTTGTGAGTTTTACTCGAAACAAATGCTATTTTAAGGCTTGCAAACACAAAAAGTAGATTTTTACTCAATATGACAGTAATGTTCTTAAAATCCTGGGATAATGTGAAATAAGCAATACAAATGTTTTTCAACATAATTCCTACACCAAACATGCAACATGTCTAATAATAACTGGAGACATGTATATTTTGTTAGTTTTACTAGAAAATGTATCTTTTGTAAGTTTTGCAACAACGCAAGTTAGTTTTTTAATTCAATATGACAGTATAACTGTCAAACTAAATGTAAAAGTTATATAAACATTACTCCAAAAATGAACATGCATTTTATCTAAAAATGCCTAAAATTTTGTATTATGTGAGTTTTACCAGAATCAGGTAATTTGGCAAGGTTTACCAATACAAAAATTGTGTTTTTCTCATAATGACAGTATAACTGCTACATTCAATTTGACAGTTTTTTAAACATAACTTCCTAACCAAACATGCAAATAAATGGGTTATACTTGTATAGTGCTTTTCTACCTTCAAGGTACTTAAAGCGCTTTGACAGTATTTCCACATTCATCCATTCACACACACATTCACACACTGATGGCGGGAGCTGCCATGCAAGGCGCTAACCAGCAGCCATCAGGAGCAAGGGGTGAAAAGTCTTGCCCAAGGACACAATGGACGTGACTAAGATGGTAGAAGGTGGGGATTGAACCCCAGTAACCAGCAACCCTCCGAATGCTGGCACGGCCACTCTACCAACTTCGCCACGCCTAATACAGCCTAAAACAATGCATCCTTGTAAGTTTTACTCGAAACATATGCAATTATAAGGCTTGCAAACACAAAAAGTAGTTTTTTCCTCAATTTGACAGTAATCTTCTTAAAATCCTGAGATAATGCGAAAAAAGCAATAAAAATGTTTTTCAACATAATTCCTACACCAAACATGCAAAATGTCTAATAAAGCCTGGAGACATGTATCCTTGTTAGTTTTGCTAGAAATATAATCTTTTGTAAGTTTTCCAAAGACGCAAGTTAGTTTTTTTAATTCAATATGACAGTATAAAAGTCATACCAAATATGAAAGTTATATAAACATAACTCCAAAACTGAACATGCATTATGTCTTAAAATGCCTGTAATATTGTATCTATGTGAGTTTAACCAGAATCAGGTAATTTGGAAAGGTTTACAAATGCAAAAATTGGGTTTTTGTCATAATGGCAGTATATCTGCTAAATTCAATTTGACAGTTATTTAAACATATCTTCATAATAACACATGCAAATAGGCCAATAAAGCCTAAAACAATGCATCTTTGTGAGTTTTACTCGAAACATATGCTATTTTAAGGCTTGCCAAAACAAAAAGTAGTTTTTTCCTCAAAATGACAGTAATATTCTTAAAATACTGAGATAATGCGAAAAAAGCAATAAAAATGTTTTTTAACATCATTCCTACACCAAACATGCAAAATGTCTAATAATGCCTGGAGACATGTATCCTTGTTAGTTTAACTAGAAAAATAATCTTTTGTAAGTTTTGCAAAGACGCAAGTTAATTTTTTTAATTCAATATGTATAACTGTCATACCAAATATGAAAGTTATATAAACATAACTCCAAAAGTAAAGATGCATTTTGTCTAAAAATGCCTGTAATATTGTATCTATGTGAGTTTAGCCAGAATCAGGTAATTTGGAAAGGTTTACAAATACAAAAATTGGGTTTTTGTCATAATGACAGTACATCTGCTAAATTCAATTTGACAGTTATTTAAACATATCTTCATAATAACACATGCAAATAGGCCAATAAAGCCTAAAACAATGCATCTTTGTGAGTTTTATTCGAAACATATGCTATTTTAAGGCTTGCCAAAACAAAAAGTAGTTTTTTCCTCAAAATGGCAGTAATGTTCTTAAAATACCGATATAATGCCAAAAAAGCAATAACAATGTTTTTCAACATAATTCCTACACCAAACATGCAAAATGTCTAATAATGCCTGAAGACATGTATCTTTGTTAGTGTTACTAGAAAAATAATCTTTTGTAAGTTTTGCAAAGACACAAGTTAGTTTTTTTAATTCAATATGACAGTATAACCGTCATACCAAATATGAAAGTTATAAGAACATAACTCCAAAAGTAAAGATGCATTAAGTCTAAAAATGCCTGTAATATTGTATCTATGTGAGTTTTACCACAATCAGGTAATTTGGTAAGGTTTTCAAAATACAAAAATTAAGTTTTTCTCATAATGACAGTAAAACTGCTACATTCAATTTGACAGTTATTTAAACATAACTTTCTAACCATACATGCAAAAAAGGCTAATAAAGCCTAAAACAATGCATCCTTGTGAGTGTTACTCGAAATATATGGTATTTTAAGGCTTGCAAACACAAAAAGTAGTTTTTTACTCAATATGACAGTAATATTCTTAAAATCCTGAGATAATGCGAAAAAAGCAAAAAAAATGTTTTTTAACATAATTCCTACACCAAACATGTAATATGTCTAATAATGCCTGGAGACATGTATCTTTGTTAGTTTTACTAGAAAAAGTATCTTTTGTAAGGTTTGCAAAGACACAAAATGTTTTTTATTTATTTAATATGACAGTATAGCTGTCATACTAAATATGAAAGTTATTTACACATAACTCCAAAATTAAACATGCATTATGTCTAAAAATGCATGTAATATTTTATATCCGTGAGTATTATCAATCCGTTATTTTGGTAAGGTTTACAAATACAAAAATTAAGGTTTTACTCATATTGACAATGTAACTGCCACATTCAAAATGACAGTTATTTAAACATGACTCCTAAATCACATGCAAATTGGTTAATAATAACTGGAGGAATGTATTTTTGTGAGTTTTACTGGAAAGAAATAATTTGTAAGGTTTATAAAGACACAAGTTTTTTATTTTATTTAATATGATGGTATAATTGTCGTACTAAATATGAAAGTTATATAAACATAACTCCAAAACCAAACATGCAACCCGTCTAAAAATGCCTGTATTTTTGAATTTGTGTGAGTTTTACTAGAATCAAGTATTTTGGTAAGGTTTACAAATACAAAAATTATGTTTTACTCATAATGACAGTATAACTGCCACATTCCAAATGACAGTTTTTTTTAAACATAACTCCTATACCAAACATGCTAAATGGCTAATAATGCCTGGAGAATTGTATTTTTACTGGAAAAAAAACATTTTGTAAGGTTTGTAAAGACACAAGTTAGTTTTTTTAACTCAAAAAGAAAGTATAACTTTCATACTAAATGTCAAAGTTATATAAACATAACTCCAAAACCAAACATGCATTATGTCTAAAAATACCTGCAATGATGTATCTATGTGAGTATTACTAGAATCAGTTGTTTTTGTAAGTTTTGCAAATACAAAATATTGGTTTTACTCTCTTTGACAGTATACTGTCACATTCAATCTGACAGTTATTGAAACATAACTCCTAATACACAAATTCAAAATGACTAATAATGCCTCGAGATATATATATCTGTGTATTTTTCTGGAAAAAAATATTTTGTAAGGTTTGTAAAAACACAAGTTAGTTTTTTTTACTCAATATGACAGTATAACTGTCATACTAAATATGAAAATTATAAAAACATAACTCCAAGACCAAACTTGCAATCCGTCTAAAATTGCCTGTAATATTGAATTTTACCAGAATCAGTTGTTTTTGTAAGTTTTGCAAATACAAAATACTGGTTTTACTCACTATGACAAAATACAGAAATGTGCCTTTGTGAATTTTACTGGGAAAAAAAATGTAATGTTTGTAAAGACACAAGTTAGTTTTTTTTACTCCATATGACAGTATAACTGTCATACTAAATGTAAAAGTTATATAAACATATCTCCAAAACCAAACATGCATTATGTCTAAAAATGCTTATAATATTGTGTCAATGTGAGTTTTAGTAGAAACTTTTTTTTAAAAGTTTGCAAATACAAAATTTTGGTTTTACTCACAATGACAGTATACTGTCACATTCAATCCTAATGTTATTTAAACATAAATTCGAAACCACAGATGCAAAATGACTAATAATGCCTGGAGAAATGTATTTTTGTGAGTTTTACTGGACAAAAATATTTTGTAAGGTTTGTAAAGACACAAGTTAGTTTTTTTTACTCAATATAATGGTATAACTGTCTTACTAAATTTGAAAGTTTATAAACAAATCTTCAAAACCAAACATGCAATCCGTCTACAAATGCCTGTAATATTGAATCTATGTGAGTTTTACTAGAATCAGGTATTTTGTTAAGGTTTACAAATACAAAAATTAGGTTTTACTCATAATGACAGTATAACTGCCACACTCAATATGACAGTTACTTAAATATGACTCCTAAACCACACATATTGGCTAATAATCCCTGGAAAAATGTATCTTTGTGAGTTTTACTGGAAAAAAAAATATTTTGAAAGGTTTGTAAAGACACGTTACTTTTTTTTTTTACTCAATATGACAGTAAGCTCTCTTACTAAATATGAAAGTTATATAAACATAATTCCAAACTAAAACATGCATTATGTCTAAAAATGCCTGTAATATTTTTTATACATGAGTTTTACCTGAATTATGTATTTTGGTAAGGTTTACAAATACAAAAATTAAGTTTTACTCATAATGACAATATAACTGCCACATTCAAAATGACATTTATTTAAACATAACTCCTAAACCAAACATGCTCAAAGGCTAATAATGCCTGGACAAATGTATATGTGTGAGTTTTACTGGAAAACAATGCTTTGTAAGGTTTGTAAAGACACAAGTTAGTTTTTTTTTACTCAATATGATGGTATAACTGTCATACTAAATATGAAAGTTATATAAACATAACTCCAAAACCAAACATGCCTTATGTTTAAAAATGCATGAATTTTGAATCCATGTGAGTTTCACTAGAAACAGGTATTTTGGTAAGGTTTACAAATACAAAAAATAGGTTTTACTCATAATGACAGTATAACTGCCACATTCAAAATGACAGTTATTTAAACATAACTTCGAAACAAAATATGCTAATTGGCTAATAATGCCTGGAGAAAGGTATCTTTGTGAGTTTTACTGGAAAAAAAATATTTTGTAAGGTTTGTAAAGTCACTAGTTAGTTTTTTTTTTTTACTCAATTTGACAGTATAACTAACTGTCATATTAAATGTAAAAGTTATACAAACATAACTCCAAAACCAAACATGCATTATGTCTAAAAATGCCTGTAATATTGTGTCCATGTAAGTTTTACTAGAATCATATGTTTTTGTAACTTTTGCAAATAAAAATATTGGTTTTACTCACTAGGACAGTTTTAAAAATAACTGTCACATTCAATCTGACAGTTATCTCTCCTAATCCAAACATGCTAAATGGCTAGTAATGCCTGGAGAAATGAATCTTTGTGAGTTTTGCTGGGAAAAAAATATTTTGTAAGGTTTGTAAAGACACAAGTTTTATAACTGTCATAATAAATATGAAAGTTAAATAAACATAACTCCAAAACCAAACTTGCAATCGGTCTAAAAAAGCCTGTAGTATTGAATCTGTGTGAGTTTTACCAGAATCAGATATTTTGGTAAGGTTTACAAATACAACACTTGGGTCATACTAATAATGACAGTATAACTGCAACATTTGATATGACAGTTATTTAGACATAACTCCTAAACCATACATGCAAAATGGCTAATAATGCCTGGAGAAATGTATCTTTGTGAGTTTTCCTGGGAAAAAAATATTTTGTAAGGTTTGTAAAGACACAAGTTACTTTTTTTTACTCAATATGACAGTATAACCGTCATACTAAATTTGAAAGTTATATAAACATAACTCCAAAACCAAACATGCATTATGTCTAAAAATGCCTGTAATATTGTATCCATGTGAGTTTTACTAGAAACAGTTGTTTTTGTAAGGTTTGCAAATACAAAATATTGGCTTTACTCACTTTGACAGTATACTGTCACATTCAATCTGACTGTTATTTAAACATAGCTACTAAACCAATGTAAAATGGCTAAAAACGCCTGGAGAAATGTATCTATGTGAGTTTTACTGGAAAAAAATAATTCGTAATGTTTATAAAGACACAAATTTGTTTTTTTTTACTCAATATGACAGTATCATACCAAATGTAAAAGTATTATAAGCATAACTCCAAAACTAAACATGCATTATGTCTAAAAATGCCTGTAATATTGTATCTATGTGAGTTTTACCAGAATCAGGTAATTTGGTATGGTTTACAAATACAAAAAGTAGGTTTTATTCACTATGACAGTATACTGTCACATTCAATCTGACAGTTATTTAAACATAATGTAACTCCTAAACCGCACATAAAAAATGGCTAATAATCCCTGGAGAAATGTATCTTTGTGAGTTTTCCTGAAAAAAAAAAAAAATTGTGATGTGTGTAAAGACACAAGTTAGTTTTTTTTACTCAATATGATTGTATAACTGTCATTCTAAATATGAAAGTTGTATAAACATAACCCTAAAACCAAACCTGCATTATGTTTAAAAATGCCTGTTTCTTCATCTTACTCGTCGTCGGCGTCGCCATGGCTGTATCTTCCGCTTTCTTCTGCTTTGTCTCCTTGTTGTGTGCGCAGTTGTGCACTGCACTCTCTAAAAGCCCTGGATGTTATTGGCACACATGCATGTACAGTAGATGGCAGTATTGCCCTGTTTAAAGAGTGTCACAACATTGCTGTTTACGGCAGACAAACTGCTTTACGGTAGACGAAAACGTGACTGCTGTTGTTTTGTGTTGTTACCGCGCTGGGAGGACGTTAATGAAACTACCTAACAATAAACCCACATAAGAAACCAAGAACTCGCCCTCGATCATTCTACAGTTATAACGTGATTGGGCAGGCATGCTGTTTATATCGTGGGAAAGCAGATGTGAATACAGGCTGTCCTCACTCAGATCAGCCTGAATTTCGGGAGATATTCGGGAGAAAATTTGTCCCGGGAGGTTTTCGGGAGAGGCGCTGAATTTCGGGAGTCTCCTGGAAAATCCAGGAGTATTGGCAAGTATGCCTAAACTACACATACAAAATGGCTAATAATGCCTGAAATAAGGCATTCTTGTGAGTTTTACTCGAAACATATGCTTTTTTAAGGCTTGCAAACACAAAAAGTATTTGGCTTCCTCTATATGACAGTAAAGTTCTTAAAATCCTGAGATAATGCGAAATAAGCAAAAACAATGTATTCCATCATAATTCCTACACCAAATAAGCAAAATGTCTAAAAATGCCTGTAATATTGAATCTGTGTGAGTTTTACTAAAATCAGTTGTTTTGGTAAGGTTTACAAATACAAAAATGAGGTTTTACTCTTTATGACAGTTATTTAAACATAACTCCATCCATCCAGCCATCCATTTTCTTCCGCTTATCCGAGGTCGGGTTGCGGGGGCTGCAGCCTAAGCAGGGAAGCCCAGACTTTCCTCTCCCCAGCCACTTCGTCCAGCTCCTCCCGGGGGATCCTGGGGCGTTCCCAGGCCAGCCGGGAGAGATAAGCTTCCCGTTTCCTGGGTCTTCCTGGGCCTCCTACCGGTCGGACGTGCCCGAAACACCGCCCTAGGGAGGCGTTCGGGTGGCATCCTGACCAGATGCCCGAACCACCTCATCTGGCTCCTCTCAAAATGGAGGAGCAATGGCTTTACTTTGAGCTCCTCCCGGATGACAGAGCTTCTCACCCTATCTCTAAGGGAGAGCCCCGCCACCCGGCGGAGGAAACTCATTTCGGCCGCTTGTGCCCATGATTTTGTCCTTTCGGCCATGACACAAAGCTCATGACCATAGGTGAGGATGGGAACGTAGATCGACCGGTAAATCGAGAGCTTTGCCTTCCGGCTCAGCTCCTTCTTCACCACAACGGATCAATACAGCGTCCGCATTACTGAAGACGCCGCACCGTTCCGCCTGTCGATCTCACGATCCACTCTTCCCTCACTCGTGAACAAGACTCTGAGGTCCTTGAACTCCTCCACTTGGGGCAAGATCTCCTCCCCAACCCGGAGATGGCACTCCACCCTTTTCCGGGCGAGAACCATGGACTCGGACTTGGAGGTGCTGATTCACATCCCAGTCACTTCACACTCGTCTGCGAACCGATCCAGTGAGGGCTGAAGATCTTGGCCAGATGAAGCCATCAGGACCACATCATCTGCAAATAGCAGAGACCTAATTCTGCAGACACGAAACCGGATCCCCTCAACGCCCTGACTGCGCCTAGAAATTCTGTCCATAAAGGTTATGAACAGAATCGGTGACAAAGGGCAGCCTTGGCGGAGTCCAACCCTCACTGGAAACGGGTCCGACTTACTGCCGGCAATGCGGACCAAGCTCTGACTCTTGCAAAGGGAGCGAACCGCCACAATAAGACAGTCCGTTACCCCATACTCTCTAAGCACTCCCCACAGGACTTCCAGGGGTAAATGGTCGAATGCCTTTTCCAAGTCCATAAAGCACATGTAGACTGGTTGGGCAAACTCCCATGCACCCTCAAGGACCCTGCCGAGAGTATAAAGCTGGTCCGCAGTTCCACGACCAGGACGTAAACCACACTGTTCCTCCTGAATCCGAGGTTCGACTATCCGGCGTAGCCTCTTCTCCAGTACACATGAATAGACCTTACCGGGAAGACTGAGGAGTGTGATCTCACGATAGTTGAAACACACCCTCTGGTTCCCCTTCTTAAAGAGAGGAACCACTACCCCGGTCTCCCAATCCAGAAGTACCGCCTCCGATGTCCACGCGATGTTGCAGAGTCTTGTCAACCAAGACAGCCCCACAGCATCCAGAGCCTTAAGGAACTCCGGACGGATCTCATCCACCCCCAGGGCGTTGCCATTGAGGAGCTTTTTAACTACCTTGGCATCCTCAGCCCCAGAAATAGGAGAGCCCACCACAGATTCCCCAGGCACTGCTTCCTCATAGGAAGACATGTTGGTGGGATTAAGGAGGTCTTCGAAGTATTCCCTCCACCGATCAATAACAGCTGCAGTAGAGGTCAGCAGCGCACCATCCTCACCATACACGTTGTTACAGTGCACTGCTGCCCCCCCCCCCCCCTTGAGCCGGCGGATGGTGGTCCAGAATCGCTTCGAAGCCGTCTGGAAGTCGTTTTCCATGGTTTCTCCAAACTGCTCCCATGTCCGAGTTTTTGCCTCTGCGACCGCTGAAGCCGCACTTCGCTTGGCCTGTCGGCTGCCTCTGGAGTCCCATGAGCCAAAAGGACCCGATAGGCTCTTTCTTCAGCTTGACGGCATCCCTCACTGCTGGTGTCCACCAGCGGGTTCTAGAGTTTGGTGCCACGACAGGCACCAAACTCCTTGCGGCCACAGCTCCAATCAGCCGGCTCGACAAGAGAGGCACGGAACATGGTCCACTCAGACTCAATGTCCAGCGCCTCCCTCGTGACATGTTCAAAGTTCTTTCGGAGGCGTTCCCAGCAAACCCTCACAATGCGTTTGGGCCTGCCAGGTCTGTCAGGCATCCTCCCCCACCATCGCAGCCAACTCACCACCAGGTGGTGATCGGTAGAAAGCTCCGCCCCTCTCTTCACCCGAGTGTCCAAAACATGAGACCGCAAATCCGATGACACAACTACAAAATCGATCATGGAACTGCGGCCTAGGGTGTCCTGGTGCCAAGTGCACATATGGACACCCTTATGTTTGAACTTGGTGTTTGTTATTGACAATGTGTGACGAGCACAAAAGTCCAATAACAAAACACCACTCGGGTTCAGATCCGGGCGGCCATTCTTCCCAATCACGCCTCTCCAGGTTTCACTGTTGTTGCCAAGATGAGCGTTGAAGGCCCCCAGTAGAACGAGGGAATCACCCGGTGGAGCACTTTCCAGTACTCCCTCGAGTGAATCCAAAAAGGGTGGGTACTCTGAGCTGCCGTTTGGCGCGTAAGGCCAAACAACAGTCAGGACCCGTCCCCCCACCCGAAGGCGGAGGAAAGCTACCCACTGGTCCACTGGGTTGAACTCCAACGTGCAGGCTTTGAGCCGGGGGGCAACAAGAATTGCCACCCGAGCCCGTCGCCTCTCAACGCAAGCATTATAACTCCAAAACAACAAATGCTAATAATGCTTGGAAAAATGTATCTTTGTTAATTTTACTAGAATAATAATCTTTTGTAAGGTTTGCGGACACAAGTTTTTTTTTTTTTACTCAATATGACAGTATAACTGTCATACTAAATATGAAAGTTGTATAAACATATCTCCAAAACCAAACATGCAATCCATCTAAAGATGCCTGTATTATTGAATCTATGAAAAATAGTTTTTTTACTCAATATGACAGTATAACTGTCATACTAAATCCATCCATTTTCTTCCGCTTATCCGAGGTCGGGTTGCGGGGGCAGCAGCCTAAGCAGAGAAGCCCAGACTTCCCTCTCCCCAGCCACTTCGTCCAGCTCTTCTCGGGGGATCCCGAGGCGTTCCCAGGCCAGCCTGAGACATAGTCTTCCCAATGTGTCCTGGGTCTTCCCCGTGGCCTCCTGCCGATCGGACTTGCCCTAACGAAAAAAGCAATAAAAATGTATTCAAACATGTGAAATGTCTAAAAATGCCTGTAATATTGAATCTATGTGAGTTTTACTAGAATCAGTTGTTTATGTAAGGTTTGCAAATACAAAAATTTGGTTTTACACATAATAACAGTATAACTGCCACATTCAATATGACAGTTATTTAAACATATTTCCTAAACCACACGTGAAAAATGTCTAATAATGCCTGGAAAACATTATTTTTGTGAGTTTTACTGGAAAAACATAGTTTGTAATGTTTGTAAAGACACAAGTCAGTTTTACTCAAGATGACAGTATAACTGTCATAATACATATGAAAGTTATATAAACATAATTCCAAAACCAAACATGCATTATGTCTAAAAATACCTGTAAAATTGTATCCATGTGAGTTTTACTAGAATCATTTTTTTTTGTCGTTACTAAATCCATCCCTCCCAGCGAGGTGACATTTCACGTCAGAAGAGCTAGCTTATGTAGCCGATGATCGGACCGCCAAGTGCCCTGCCTTCGGCTGCCGCTCAGCTCACACTGCACCCGACCTCTATAACCCAGCCCATGAGTGGTGAGCCCATTGGAGGAGGGAACCACGTTGCTTCATTGAGCTGAGCCAGCCAACAGGCGCTCGCCATCGTGCCCCACCTCTGGGCCTGGCTCCACAGGGGAGCCACGGTGACCCGCGTCCGGGCGAGGAAAAATCTAGGACCTCGATTTGTACTTTTCATAAAGGTCTTTGAGCTGCTCTTTGGCTGATCCCTCACCAAGGACCTATTTGTCTTGGGAGAGCCTACGAGGGGGCATAGAAGCCCACAGACAGCATAGCTCCTAGGATCAGTGGGACACGCAAACTCCTCTACCACGATAAGGTGGCGGCTCAGAAAGGAGGTTATATAAACATAACTCCAAAACCAAACATTCATTATGTCTAAAAATGCCTAAAATATTGTATCTGTGTGACTTTTACTAGAATGAGTTGTTTTTGTAAGGTTTGTAAATACAAACATTTGGTTTTACTCACTATGGTAAATGGGTTATACTTGTATAGCGCTTTTCTACCTTCAAGGTACACAAAGCGCTTTGACACTATTTTTCCATTCATCCATTCACACACACACACTGATGGCGGGAGCTGGCATGCAAGGCCCTAACCACAACCCATCAGGAGCAAGGGTAAAGTGTCTCCCTCAAGGACACAACGGACGTGACGAGGTTGGTAGAAGGTGGGGATCGAACCAAGAACCCTCAGGTTGCTGGAATGGCCACTCTCCCAACTGCGCCACGCCTTCCCCATGTATACTGTCTCTGTCTCTGTCTCTGTATCTGACAGTTATTTAAAAACCACACATGCAAAATGGCTAATAAGAGAAATGTATCTTTGTGAGTTTTACTGAAAAAAAATATTTTGTAAGGTTTGCAAAGACACAAGTCTTTTTTTTTTTTTTTTTTACTTAATATGACAGTATAACTGTCATACTAAATATGAAAAGTTATAAACCTAACTCCAAGGTGAATTTTACTAGAATCAGGAGGTTTATAAGGTTTAAAAATACAAAAATTAGGTTTTACTCATAATGACAGTAAAACTGTCACACGCAATATGACAGTTATTTAAAAACTCCTAATCCACACAAGCAAAATGGCTATTGATGCCTGAAATAATTCATCCTTAGGAGTTTTCCTCGAAACATATGCTTTTTTAAATCTTGCAAACACAAAAAGTAGTTTTTTACTCAATATGACAGTAATGTTCTTAAAATCCTGAGATAATACGAAAAAAGCAAAAAAAAAATGTATTCCATTATAATTCCTAAACCAAACATGCAAAATGTGTAAAAATGCCAGTAATATTGAATCAATGTATGTCTTACTAGAATCAGTTGTGTTTGAAAGGTTTGCAATTAGAAAAATTAGGGTGACAGTAAATTAAATATAACTCCTAAACTACACAGAACAATGAGCTAATATCCATCCATCCATCCATCCATCTATCCATCCATCCATCTTCTTCCGCTTATCCGAGGTCGGGTCGCGGGGGCAGCAGCCTAAGCAGGGAAGCCCAGACTTCCCTCTCCCCAGCCCCTTCGTCCAGCTCCTCCCGGGAGATCCCGAGGCGTTCCCAGGCCAGCCGGGAGACATAGTCTTCCCAACGTGTCCTGGGTCTTCCCCGTGGCCTCCTACCGGTCGGACGTGCCCTAAACACCTCCCGAGGGAGGCGATCGGGTGGCATCCTGACCAGATGCCCGAACCACCTCATCTGGCTCCTCTCGATGTGGAGGAGCAGCGGCTTTACTTTGAGCTCCCCCCAGATGACAGAGCTTCTCACCCTATCTCTAAGGGAGAGCCCCGCCACCCGGCGGAGCTAATATTGCATGAAATAATGCATTCTTGTGAGTTTACTCGAATCATATGCTTTTTTAAGGCTTGCAAACACAAAAAGTAGTTTTTTACTCAATATGACAGTAATGTTCTTAAAATTCTGAGATAATGCGAAAAAAGCAATACAAATGTATTCAATCATAATTTCTAAACTAAAAATTGCAAAATGTGTAAAAATGCCTGTATTATTGAATCCATGTGAGTTTAACTAGAATCAGTTGTTTTAGTAAGGTTTGCAAGAGCAAAAATTAGGTTTTACTCTTTATGAAAGTAAACTGTCACACTCAATATGACATTTATTGAATCATAACTCCTAAACTACACATGCAAAATGTCTAATGATGCCTCAAATAATGCATTCTACGGAGTTTTACTCGAAACATATGCTTTTTCAAATCTTGCAAGCAAAAAGTAGTTTTTACTCAATATGACAGTAATGTTCTTAAAATTCTGAGATAATGCGAAAAAAGCAATAAAAATGTATTCCAACATAATTCCTAAACCAACAATGCAAAATGTCTAAAAATGCCAGTAATATTAAATCCATGTGAGTTTCACTAGAATCAGTTGTTTTAGTAAGGTTTGCAAGAGCAAAAATTATGTTTTACTCTAAACTGTCACACTCAATATGACAGTTTTTTAATCATAACTCCTAAACCACTCATGCAAAATGGCTAATAATGTTTGAAATAATGGATCCTTGGGAGTTTTCCTCGAAACATATGCTTTCTTAAGGCTTGCAAACACAAAAAGTATTTTTTACTCAATATGACAGTAATGTTCTTAAAATCCTGAGATAATGCGAAAAAAGCAATAAAAATGTATTCAATCATAATTTCTAAACTAAACATGCAAAATGTGTAAAAAATGCCTGTATTATTGAATCCATGTGAGTTTTACTAGAATCAGCTGTTTTAGTGAAGTTTGCAAAAACAAAAATTAAGTTTTACTCTTTATGAAAGTAAACTGTCACACTCAATATGACAGTTTTTTAATCATAACTCCTAAACTACTCATGCAAAATGGCTAATAATGTTTGAAATAATGGATTCTTGGGAGTTTTCCTCGAAACTTATGCTTTCTTAAGGCTTGCAAACACAAAAAGTATTTTTTTTACTCAATATGACAGTAATGTTCCTAAACTCCTGAGATACTGCGAAAAAAGCAATAAAAATGTATTCAATCATAATTTCTAAACTAAACATGCAAAATGTGTAAAAATGCCTGTATTATTGAATCCATGTGAGTTTAACTAGAATCAGTTGTTTTAGTAAGGTTTGCAAACACAAAAATTAGGTTTTACTCTTTATGAAAGTAAACTGTCACACTCAATATGACATTTATTTATTCATAACTCCTAAACTACACATGCAAAATGTCTAATGATGCCTCAAATAATGCATTCTACGGAGTTTTACCCGAAACATATGCTTTTTCAAATCTTGCAAACACAAAAAGTAGTTTTTTACTCAATATGACAGTAATATTCCTAAAATACTGAGATAATGCAAAAAAAGCAATGAAAATACATTCAATCATATTTCCTAAATCTAACATGCAAAATGTGTAAAAATGCCTGTAATATTGAATCCATGTGAGTTTTACTAGATTAGGTTGTGTTTGAAATTTTTGCAAATACAAAAATTAGGTTTTTTTCACCATGACAATGTACACTCAATATGACAGTAAAATAAACATAACTCCTAAACTACACTTAAAAATGAGCTAATATTGCCTGAAATAATGCATTCTTGTGAGTTTTACTCGAAACATATGCTTTCTTAAGGCTTGCAAACACAAAAAGTATTTTTTTTACTCAATATGACAGTAATGTTCTTAAAATCCTGAGATAATGCGAAAAAAGCAATAAAAATGTATTCAATCATAATTTCTAAACTAAACATGCAAAATGTGTAAAAATGCCTGTATTATTGAATCCATGTGAGTTTAACTAGAATCAGTTGTTTTAGTAAGGTTTGCAAACACAAAAATTAGGTTTTACTCTTCATGAAAGTAAACTGTCACACTCAATATGACATTTATTTATTCATAACTCCTAAACTACACATGCAAAATGTCTAATGATGCCTCAAAAAATGCATTCTACGGAGTTTTACTCGAAACATATGCTTTTTCAAATCTTGCAAACAAAAAGTAGCTTTTTACTCAATATGACAGTAATATTCCTAAAATACTGAGATAATGCGAAAAAAGCAATGAAAATATATTCAATCATATTTCCTAAATCAAACATGCAAAATGTGTAAAAATGCCTGTGATATTGAATCAATGTGAGTTTTACTAGATTAGGTTGTGTTTGAAATTTTTGCAAATACAAAAATTAGGTTTTTTTCACCATGACTCAATATGACAGTAAATTAAACATAACTCCTAAACTACACTTAAAAATGAGCTAATATTGCCTGAAATAATTTATTCTTGTGAGTTTTACTCGAAACATATGCTTTTTTAAGGATTGCAAACACAAAAAGTAGTTTTTATTCAATATGACAGTAATGTTCTTAAAATTCTGAGATAATGCGAAAAAAGCAATACAAATGTATTCCAACATAATTCCTAAACCAACAATGAAAAATGTCTAAAAATGCCTGTAATATTAAATCCATGTGAGTTTTACTAGAATCAGTTGTTTTAGTAAGGTTTGCAAAAACAAAAATTAGGTTTTACTCTTTATGAAAGTAAACTGTCACACTCAATATGACAATTTTTTAATCATAACTCCTAAACTACTCATGCAAAATGGCTAATAATGTTTGAAATAATGGATCCTTGGGAGTTTTCCTCGAAACATATGCTTTCTTAAGGCTTGCAAACACAAAAAGTATTTTTTACTCAATATGACAGTAATGTTCTTAAAATCCTGAGATAATGCAAAAAAAGCAATAAAAATGTATTCAATCATAATTTCTAACTTAAACATGCAAAATGTGTAAAAATGCCTATTATTGAATCCATGTGAGTTTTACTAGAATCAGTTGTTTTAGTAAGGTTTGCAAAAACAAAAATTAGGTTTTACTCTTTATGAAAGTAAACTGTCACACTCAATATGACAGTTTTTTAATCATAACTCCTAAACTACTCATGCAAAATGGCTAATATTGTTTGAAATATTGGATCCTTGGGAGTTTTCCTCGAAACATATGCTTTCTTAAGGCTTGCAAACACAAAAAGTATTTTTTTACTCAATATGACAGTTATGTTCTTAAAGTCCTGAGAAAATGCGAAAAAGGCAATAAAAATGTATTCAATCATAATTTCTAAACTAAACATGCAAAATTTGTAAAAATGCCTGTAATATTGAATCCATGTGAGTTTTACTAGAACCGGTTGTGTTTGAAATTTTTGCAAATAAAAAAAATTAGGTTTTTTTCACCATGACAAGTACACTCAATATAACAGTAAATAAACATAACTCCTAAACTACACATAAAAATGAGCTATTATTGCCTGAAATAATGCATTATTGTGAGTTTTACTCGAAACATATGCTTTTTTTAAGGCTTGCAAACACAAAAAGTAGTTTTTTTACTCAATATGACAGTAATGTTCTTAAAATCCTGAGATAATGCGAAAAAAGCAATAAAAATGTATTCCAACATAATTCCTAAACCAACAATGTAAAATGTCTAAAAATGCCTGTAATATTAAATCCATGTGAGTTTTACTAGAATCAGTTGTTTTTGTAAGGTTTGCAAATACAAAAAATAGGTTTTACTCTATATGAGAGTATACTGTTACATTTAATATGACAGTTATTTAAACATAACTCCTAAACTACAAATGCTAAATGGCTAATGATGCCTGAAATAATGCATCCTTAGGAGTTTTACTCGAAAAATATGCTTTTTTAATCCTTGCAAACACAGAAAGTAGTTTTTACTCAATGTGACAGTAATATTCTTATAATCCTGAGATAATGCGAAAAAAGCAATAAAAATGTGTTCCATCATAATTTCTAAACCAAACATGCAACATGTGTAAAAATGCCTGTTATATTGAATCCATGTGAGTTTTACTAGTATCAGTTGTTTTTGTAAGGTTTTCAAATACAAAAAATAGGTTTTACTTACTATGACAGTTATTTAAACTCCATGTATCTTTGTGAGTTTTACTAAAAAAAATATATTTTGAATGTTTACAAAAACAAAAGTTAGTTTTTTTTTACTCAATATGATAGTATAACTGTCATACTAAATCCATCCATTTTCTTCCGCTTATCCGAGGTCGTGTTGCGGGGGCTGCAGCCTAAGCAGAGAAGCCCAGACTTCCCTATCCCCAGCTACTTCGTCCAGCTCCTCTCGGGGGATCCCGAGGCGTTCCCAGGCCAGCCAGCTGATATAATCTTCCCAATGTGTCCTGTGTCTTCCCCGTGGCCTCCTGCCGTTTGGACTTGCCTTAACGAAAAAAGCAATACTAATGTATTCAAACACAACTCCTAAACAAAACATGTAAAATGTCTAAAAGGCCTTTAATATTGAATCTATGTGAGTTTTACAAGAATCAGTTGTTTCTGTAAGGTTTGCAAATACAAAAATTAGGTTTTACACTTAACTTTATAACTCAATATGTGTGGCAGTTATACTACCACACTCAAAATGACAGTTATTTAAGCATAACTCCTAAACTACACATGACCATTTTCTAATAATGCATGAAGAAATGTATCTTTGTGAGTTTTACTAGTAACATTTTCTTTTGTAAGGTTTGCAAAGACACGAGTTAGTTTTTTTTTACTCACTTTGACAGTATACTGTCACACTCAATTTCAGTTATTTAAACATAACTCCTAAACCACACATACAAAATGGCTAATAATGTCTGTAGAAATGTATCTTTGTGAGTTTTACTGGGAAACAATATTTTGTAAGGTTTGTAAAGACACAAGTTAGTTTTTTTTTACTCAATATAACAGTATAACTGTCATACTATATATGAAAGTTATATAAACATAACTTCAAAACTACACATGAACATTTTCTAATAATGCATGAAGAAATGTATCTTTGTGAGTTTTACTAGTAACATTTTCTTTTGTAAGGTTTGCAAAGACACAAGTTAGTTTTTTTTACTCAATATAACAGTATAACTGTCATACTATAAACACAAGTTATATAAACATAACTCCAAAACCAAACATGCATTATGTCTAAAAATTCAGCACTGCAACTACACATGCACCGGATTTAAACTAAATGTCCCTGCTGCTGAGATCCGAGTTGCAGGGCTGGCCACCACGCCAACACCATCCAGGGCTCCAGAAACATTTGTAGGTCAATGCCCCACAATACAAGTAGATGCTGGAGGCACTATTCTGCCAGGACTTTTAGACACCGGGTCCCAAGTGACGCTAATGTCCGAAAGCCTATTTAATGCTCACTTTACCGAAGCTAAGCTCGAAAGGACCCCTACCCTTTTTCGTCTAAGAGCAGCTAATGGCCTGGAAATCCCCTATATCGGCTATGCGGTTCTTGATTTTGAGGTAGAGGGTGTTAAAGTTCCCGAAAGAGGAGTAGTAATTGTTGCGGATCAAAACTGTACACACCCCTTCATAATAGGTATGAATCTAATCGTGGGTTGTTGGGATGCCGTTTTTAAATGTCCTAAGACCTCTACTCTTCGGCATCTTCAAAAGCAAAAGGTGTGGAGGGAAGCTTTTGCTACATGTTCCCGTATAGAAGCTGTTGCTGCTGAAGATGGCTTGCTAGGCCACGTGAGATTGGCCTCGAAGACTAGTATTACATATCCCCCAAAGGAGATGTTGGTGCAGGGCTAACTACTGCGCCCTGCCACGCCAACTGCCGGTGCAGTTGGCGTGGCAAAATCACTGGTCGTGGTGAACAGAGGTAGGCTGCCCCTCCGTGTTTATAACCCCCATTCCTACAGTATTTCCTTAAAACGATTTGAGAAGCTAGGGCAGCTGTTCTGTGTTGATGATAGTGATGTGCATGGAGCTGAGGATCTGTGTTTATCTCTAGTAGAGGAGGGTGTGGTAGAAGTGTCACTCATTGATGCCACAGCCCAAACCAATCCAGAACTGTCCCCAGATGTTAGGGATTTGAGTGATAAGCCGGATCTGTCTGAGCAGCAACAGGTGCAGCTACGCGCCCTGCTGGCGAAGTGGGAGAAGGTGTTTGCACAACATGAGGACTTTGGAAGGACCAGTGTTGTGCAACACAGGATACTGACTGGAGATTCCGCCCCTACCAGGGAGAGATACCGACCCATCCCGCCTCTGTTGCATAAGGAAGTGAAGACACTGCATGCTTTCAGGTATGCTTGAACAGAGAGTGATAAAGGAAAGCTGCAGTCCCTGGGCAGCGCCTATAGTGTTAGTCCGCAAAAAGTTGGCGCTTTTGTGTAGACTACCGGAGGTTAAACTCAGTTACACATAAAGACGCCTTTCCGTTCCCCTGAATCGAAGAGACCCTAACTGGTCTGAGCAAATCTGAATGGTTTTCGACCTTAGACCTCGCTAGTGGGTATTGGCAAGTGGAGGTGCACCCGGACGATCGTGAAAAGACTGCATTTACAACTCTCCTCGGACTGTTCGAGTTTGAACGCATGCCATTTGGTCTATGCAATGCACCTGCCACTTTCCAACGGCTTATACATCATTGTTTGAATGGTCAAATAGCGGAATCATTGTTGGTTTATCTTGATGACATAATACTTTTTTCTGTTGATTTCACTGCCCATCTACAGCACCTGGACCAGGTGTTTGAACGGTTGCAGCGACATGGACTTAAACTCAAGCCCTCTAAGTGCAAGCTCTTTCAGCGTGAGGTGAAATTCTTGGGACACGTGGTGGATCGGGATGGAGTGAGACCGGACTCAGGTAAAATTAAGGCAGTACAGGACTGGGCCGCTCCGACCACTGTCAAGGAAGTGAGAGCGTTTCTTGGATTGGCAGGCTATTACCAACGTTTTGTGGCTGGGTTTGCTAAAATAGCCCGTCCCCTAAATAAATGTCGGTGGGACGGCCTCACTGGCCGTCCCACCGACAAGAAGGCACAGGCCCACAAAATAGTGTGGACACCAGAGTGTCAGACGTCCTTTGAAGAGCTAAAAAAGGCTTTGACCGACAGTTGCCTGCCCGCTATGCAGACGAGAGTTCCCCCCGTTGCAGGGACTGACAACGATAATGTATGGGGGGGATGTGATGGGACACAAGTAGGGGATTTTATTTTTTTTGTTTCATTGTCATGCATGTCTGAGTGTTTTTATTGTTGTAGATTTTAATTGCATGTTTTTACATTTTACAATTTGATTGCATGTTTTGACACTTTGAGGACTTTGACTGTATTTTTAATTGCATAAGTTTATTCCTTGTGGACTTTGCTGGCATTTAAGACGTTGCCCCTTTTAGCTTGTTGCCCCTGACAACCAAAGTGCCCAATCGAACGGCACCTGAAATCAGACGCACCTGTGGAGCATTAGGGCTGCACACATTTAAAAAGGAGCGACCAGGAGGATCGTCAGGCTTGACAAGGAGGACCGGGTGAACGCGCGCAGGTTGAGAAGGAATCCCCAAGACTACCCAGCAGACCCGCAGGCTACCGAAAAGAACCCCCAGAATCCCGCAATACGCAGGGGCAGAGGAAACTCTGACTCCAAAGTAAGTGTCGTGCCTTGTGGATTTGCAGGGGTATTTAACTGCCTTGGGCTGTGGGCTTGTGGCTCGTGTGTTGTGCGCTGGCTGTGTGGTTCTGTGAGCAGGAGCAATCGAACACGATTCATAAACCAAAGATGTATTATGTCTAAAAATGCCTGTAATATTTTATCCATGTGAGTTTTACTACAATCAGTTGTTTTTGTAAGGTTTGCAAATACAACAATTAGGTTTTACACATAATGACAGTATAACTGCCACACCCAATCAGTAGTTTTTTACTCGATTTGACTAATATTTTTACAATCCTGAGATAATGCAAAAAAAGCAATAAAAATGTATTGCAACATAATTCCTAAACCAACAATGCAAAATGTCTAAAAATACCTGTAATATTAAAACTATGTGACAATTACTGTAATCAGTTGTTTTTGAAAGATTTGCAAATACAAAAATTAGGTTTTACGCATAGACATATAACTGCCACCTAAATATGACAGTTGTTTAAAACATATCTCCTAAACCACACATGCAAAGTGGCTAATAATGCCTGGAGGAATGTATCTTTGAGTTTTACTAGAATAATGATCTTTTGTAAGGATTGCAAAGACACAAGTTAGTTTTTTTTACTCAATATGACAGTTTTACTGTCATACTAAATATGAAAGTTATATAAACATAACTCTATAACCAAACATGCATTATGTCTAAAAATGCCTGTAATATTGTATCCATGTGAGTATTACTAGAATCAGTTGTTTTTGTAAGGTTTGCAAATACAAAAATTAAGTTTTACTCACTATGCCAGTTATTTAAACATAACTCCTAAACAACAAATGCAAAATGGCTAATAATGCCTGGAGATGTATCTTTGAGTTTTACTAAAATGTTCTTTTGTAAGGTTTGCAAAGACACAAGTTAGTTTTTTTTACTCAATATGATAGTATCACTGTCATACTAAATAAGAAAGTTGTATAAACATAATTTCAAAACTACACATGCAATCCGTCTAAAAATGCCTGTAATATTGAATCTATGTGAGTTTTACCAGAATCAGGTATTTTGGTAAGGTTTACAATTACAAAAATTAGGTTTTACTCATGACAGTATAACTGCCACATTCAATATGGCAGTTATTTAAACATAACCCCTAAACCACATGCAAAAAGGCTTATATTGCCTGGAGATGTATCTTTGTGAGTTTTACTAGAAAACATATAATTTGTAAGGTTTTTTAAAGACACAAGTTAGTTTTTTTTACTCAATATAATAGTATAACTGTCATACTAAATGTATCCATTTTCTTCCGCTTATCCGAGGTCGGGTTGCGGGGGCAGCAGCCTAAGCAGAGAAGCCCAGACTTCCCTCTCCCCAGCCACTTCGTCCAGCTCTTCTCGGGGGATCCCGAAGCGTTCCCAGGCCAGCCGGCTGACATAGTCTTCCCAATGTGTCCTGGGGCTTCCCTGTGGCCTCCTGCCGGTCGGACTTGCCCTAACGAAAAAAGCAATTAAAATGTATTCAAACACAACTCTTAAACCAAACATGTGAAATGTCTAAATGCCTGCAATATTGAATCTATATGAGTTTTACTAGAATCAGTTGTTTTTGTAAGGTTTGCAAATACAAAAATTAGGTTTAACACTTAATGACAGTATAACTGCCATACTCAATTTGACAGTTATTAAAACATAACTCCTAAACTACACATGAACATTTTCTAATAATGCATGAAGAAATGTATCTTTTGTGAGTTTTACTAGTAACATTTTCTTTTGTAAGCATTGCAAAGACACAAGTTAGTTTGTTTTACTCACTATGACTTTACTGTCACACTCAATATGACAATTATATAAACATAAATCCTAAACCGCACATGCAAAATGGCTAATAATGCCTGTAGAAATGTATCTTTGAATTTTACTGGGAAAAATATTTTGTAAGGTTTGTAAAGACACAAGTTAGTTGTTTTTTCTTTACTCAATATGACAGTATTACTGTAATACTAAATATGAAAGTTATATAAACACAACTCTAAAACCAAACATGCATTATGTCTAAAAATGCCTGTGATATTGTATCTGAGTTTTCCTCGAATCAATTGTTTTTGTAAGGTTTGCAAATACAAAATTTAGGTTTTACTCACTATGACAGTTATTTAAACATAACTCCTAAACAACAAATGCAAAATAATGCTTGGAGAGATGTATCGTTGTTATAGCGAGCCTGCTGACCAACAGCATCTCTGTCTGGACTGGAGCCTGCAGTGCCTCAGACTGGAAGTATCTCCAGAGAGTGGTGAGGACGGCGGAAAAGATCATCAGGACTCCTCTTCCTCCTATCCAGGAGATCGCAAAAAGTGCTGCCTGACCAGGGCTCAGAAAATTTGCAAAGACTCCTCCCACCCCCACCAAGGACAGTTTTCACTGCTGGACTCTAGAAAGAGGTTCCGCAGCCTCCGAAGCAGAACCTCCAGCTTCTGTAGCAGCTTCTTCCCTCAGGCCGTAAGACTCTTGAACGCATCATAATTAAATTATCTCCTCAACTCCCCTCAAAATGAATTAACTCGCTGGAATGAAATAAACAATATAACATACACCCATAAACGTGGGCGCATGTGAAAAAAGTGCAATATATTTATTTGCACAGTAATCTATCTATTTATATATATATTTATATATATTTATTTATTATATATGTATATATATATATATATATATATATATAGTATTTATATATTATTTATATATATTTATTTATCGAAATATGCACCTTATTGCTTTTTTATCCTGCACTACGACATTTCGTTCTTATCTGTGCTGTAAAGTTCAAATTTGAATGACAATAAAAAGAAAGTCTAAGTCTAAGTCTTTACTAGAATAACGATCTTTTGTAAGGTTTGCAAAGACACAAGTTAGGTTTTTTTTTACTCAATGGTAATATACAGTATAACTGTCATACTAAATATGAAAGTTGTATAATCAAAACTCCAAAACCAAACATGCAATCCGTCTAAAAATGCATGTAATAATGAATCTATGTGAGTTTTACCAGAATCAGGTATTTTGGTAAGGTTTACAATTACAAAATTTAGGTTTCACTCATGACAGTATAACTGCCACATTCAATTTGACATCTATTTAAACATAACTCCTAAACCACAAATGCACAATGGCTATTAATGCCTGGAGAAATGTCTCTTTGTGAGTTTTACTGGAAAAAAAATATTTCGTAATGTTTGTACCGACACAAGTTAGTTTTTTTTACTCAGTATGACAGTGTTACTGTCATACTAAATATGGAAGTTATATAAACATAACTCCAAAACCAAACATGCATTATCTCTAAAAATGCCTGTAATTTTGTATCCATGGGAGTTTTACTAGAATCAGTTGTTTTTGTAAGGTTTGCAAATACAAAATATGGGTTTTACTCACAGTATACTGTCACACTCAATCTGACAGTTATTTAAACATAACTCCTAAACCACACATGCCAAATGGCTAATAATGCCTGGAGAAATGTCTCTTTGGGAGTTTTGCAGGAAAAAAAATATTTTGTAAGGTTTGTAAAGACACAAGTTAGTTTTTATTACTCAATATGACAGTATTACTGTAATACTAAATATGAAAGTTATATACACACAACTCCAAAATCAAACATGCATCATGTCTAAAAATGCCTGCAATATTGCATCCATGTGAGTTTTACTAGAATCAGTTGTTTTTGTAAGGTTTTTGCAAATACAAAAATTAGGTTTTACTCACTATGACAGTTATTTAAACATAACTCCTAAACAACAAATGCAAAATGACTAATAATGCTTGGAGAAATGTATCTTTGTTAGATTAACTAAAACAATGATCTTTTTTATGGTTTGCAAAGAAACACATTTTAGCTTTTTGTACTCAATATGATAGTATAACTGTTATACTAAATATGAAAGTTGTATAAACATAACCCCAAAACCAAACATGTAATCTGTCTAAAAATGCCTGTAATATTGAATATTTGTGAGTTTTACCAGAATCAGGTATTTTGGTAAGGTTTACAATTACAAAAATTAGGTCATGATGACAGTATTACTGCCACATTCAATATGACAGTTATTTAAACATAACTCCTAAACCACACATGCAAAATGGCTAATAATGCCTGTAGATATGTATCTTTGTGAGTTTTACTAGAAAAAATATATTTTGTAAGTTAGTTTTTTTTACTTAATATGACAGTATAACTGTCATACTAAATCCATCCATTTTCTTCCGCTTATCCGAGGTCCGGTTGCAGGGGCAGCAGCCTAAGCAGAGAAGCCCGGACTTCCCTATCCCCAACCACTTCGTCCAGCTCATCTCGGGGGATCCCGAGGCGTTCGACAGCCCAGCCAGGAGACATAGTCTTCCCAATGTGTCCTGGGTCTTCCCCGCGGCCTCCTGCCCGTCGGACTTGCCCTAATGAAAAAAGCAATACAAATGTATTCAAACACAACTCTAAACCAAACATGTAAAATGTCTAAAAATGCCTGTAATATTGAATCTATGTGAGTTTTACCAGAATCAGGTATTGTGGTAAGGTTAACATTTACAAAAATTAGGTTTTACTCATAATAACAGTATAACTGCCACATTCAATTTGACATTTATTTAAACATAACTCCTAAACCACATGTGCACAATGGCTAATAATGCCTGGAGAAATGTCTCTTTGTGAGTTTTACTGGAAAAAAAAATATTTTTTAAGGTTTGTACAGATACAAGTTAGTTTTTTTTTATTCAATATGACAGTATTACTGTCATACAAAATATGAAAAATATATAAACATTACTCCAAAACCAAACATGCATTATGTCTAAAAATGCCCGTAATCAGGGCCGGCCCGTGGCATAGGCCGTATAGGCAAATGCTAAGGGCGCCGTTCATCAGGGGGCGCCACGCCAGTGCCACAAATGTTGGAGAAAAAAAAAAAAAAAAAAAGTTGGTACTATTATTTCTAAATACAAAAAATAATCCCACGTTAATTAAAATGCAAATTAAAGCCTATTTAATAGAAATATTATTTGTTACAACATTACGCCCCCCCCTTCCCCCCGCACGCCCCCCCCCCCCCCCCCCCCTTTCCCGTATCATGACTCTTTTTGGACGTCACCACATCAAAAAATCAACACAAGATGTCAAAACGGCCAAAACTGTCAGGTGCCCAGGGAAGAAAAAAGAGAAAAGAAGAGGAGGAGAAACGAGAAAAGACAGAGGTAGCAGGTAGGTAACGTTAGCCTACATGAAATTATTTGTCTGTTACAGAATGTGATAGTAACCTGGCTTTTTAGCATTAAGCTAATGTTACATGATTCGGCAATTGCTAATCAATAAATAGCTAGTTCTGTTTTAACGTCGGGTTAATATTGTGGAGGGGGCTAAATTGTTATGGAAAATAATAATGTAACGTTAGGTAATTACAGTACTCCCACCTTACATTCCTCAGGGACATTTGTATTAGATCTTTTAAGCAGGTGTTTTTGTTTACATTGTTATTGCCTTCTGGTTAGCTAATGTTTGCCCTGCAGGTAATAGTCACTTTTCCACCCCTTTATATATTAGGTATAGTTGTAAGCAGAGGTGGCTAGAGTAGCCAGAAATTGTACTCAAGTAAGAGTACTGTTACTTTAGAGATTTATTACTCAAGTAAAAGTAAGGAGTAGTCACCCAAATATTTACTTGAGTAAAAGTAAAAAGTATGTTGTGAAAAAACTACTCAAGTACTGAGTAACTGATGAGTAACATACACACACACATATATATATATATATATATATATATATATATATATATATATATATATATATATATATATATATATATATATACATATACATTGATATATACCGTACAGTATATAATTTATATGTAATTATTTTGCTGTTTTTGTTTACATGTTAAAGATGTTTTAATGAATATACATGCATGTTTAACATATAGATTATTTTCTTTCATGCAGACTAGAATATAAATTGGTGTATTACCTGATTCTGATGACTTGCGTTGACTGTAATCAGACAGTAGTGATGATAACGTCCACGTTTTCAAATGGAGGAGAAGAAAAGTTCCTCCTTTCTGTCTAATACCACATGAAAGTGGTTGGTTTTTGGCACCTTGTTTGTCCAGCTTCCATATTCGTTTTTATACACTTTACAAGAAATATATTGGCGTCAAACTCCGTAGCTTGCTAGCTTGTTTGCGCTGGCTTTCGGAGACTCTTGTTTTGAAAGCGCAGGCGCGATGGAGCGGCATTTTTATTGTGAAGACAGGAACGTCCTCATGTGCGGTCAGTCTTGAGGCTTTTGACGGGATGTACGGTTGAAATAAAAAAAGTATATTTTTTCCTTCACACTTTTGATTGATTGATTGGAACTTTTATGATTAGATTGCACAGTACAGTAAATATTCCGTACAATTGACCACTAAATGGTAACACCCCAATAAGTTTTTCAACTTGTTTAAGTCAGGTCATGTGACCACCTGGCTCTGTTTGATTGGTCCAACGTCACCAGTGACTGCATCTGATTGGTGGAACGAAGTGAAACGTCACCAGTAAGGCAGGCACTTTGAAGGTCTGTCTGACAGACCAAAACAAACAAAGCGTGCATTAACAGATCGATAAAAATTAGTAGCGAGTAGCGAGCTGAATGTAGATAAAAGTAGCGGAGTAAAAGTAGCGTTCCTTCTCTATAAATATACTTAAGTAAAAGTAAAAGTATGTTGCATTAAAACTACTCTTAGAAGTACAATTTATCCCAAAATTTACTCAAGTAGATGTAACGGAGTAAATGTAGCGCGTTACTACCCACCTCTGGTTGTAAGTAAAAAAAAAGGTCAAAGACAAAGCTATTCGGTTTCTTGTGAGTATATACACTTCACTGCCGATGTGGGGGGGCGCCACCTAAAATCTTGCCTAGGGCGCCAGATTGGTTAGGGCGGGCCTGCCCGTAATATTGTATCCATGTGAGTTTTAGTAGAATCATTTGTTTTCATAAGGTTTGCAATTACAAAATATGGGTTTTACTCACTATGACAGTATACTGTCACACTCAATCTGACGATTATTTAAACATAAGTCCTAAACCACACATGCAAAATGGCTAATAATGCCTTGAGTTATGTATCTTTGTGAGTTTTACTAGAAAAAATATATTTTGTAATGTTTGCAAATACCCAAGTTATTTTTTTACTTAATATGACAGTATAACTGTCATACTAAATCCATCCATTTTCTTCCTGCTTATCCGAGGTCAGGTTGCGGGGGCAGCAGCCTAAGCAGAGAAGCCCAGACTTTCCTCTCCCCAGCCACAAGGGACGGCGTGGCGCAGTGGAAGAGTGGCCGTGCGCGACCCGAGGGTCCCTGGTTCAATCCCCACCTAGTACCAACCTCGTCATGTCCGTTGTGTCCTGAGCAAGACACTTCACCCTTGCTCTTGATGGGTGCTGGTAGCGCCTTGCATGGCAGCTCCCTCCATCAGTGTGTGAATGTGTGTGTGAATGGGTAAATGTGGAAGTAGTGTCAAAGCGCTTTGAGTACCTTGAAGGTAGAAAAGCGCTATACAAGTACAACCCATTATCATTATCATTATCACTTTGTCCAGCTCTTTTCGGGACAAATATATAAATTGTATAAATTGTATAAATTGTATAAATTGAAACAAAATAGAAACATATTACAATAGAATAAAAATAAAAAGCAACAATGAGAATAAAAAATAAAAAATGTATTCAAACACAACTCCTAAACCAAACATGTAAAATGTCTAAAAATGCCTGTAAAATTGAATCTATGTTTTACTAGAATCAGTTGTTTTTATAAGGTTTGCAAATACAAAATTAGGTTTTACACATAATGACAGTATAACTGCCACACTCAATATGACAGTTATTTAAACATAATTCCTAAACCACACATGAAAAATGTCTAATAATGCGTGAAGAAATGTATCTTTGTGATTTTTATTAGAAACGTTTTCTTTTGTGAGGTTTGCAAAGAAACAAGTTAGTTTTTTTTACTCAATATGACTGCCACACTCACTATGACAGTTATTTAAACATAACTCCTAAACTCATACTTGCCAACATTGAGACCTCCGATTTCAGTATATATATATATATATATATATATATATATATATATATATATATATATATATATATATATACACACACATATATAAAAAAAACTTGACTTTCAGTGAATTCTAGCTATATATATATATATATATATATATATATATATATGTATGTGTGGGGAAAATAATCACAAGACTACTTCATCTCTACAGGCCTGTTTCATGAGGGGTTCCCTCAATCATCAGGAGATATAAGACATATATATATATATTTATATATATACATATAAAATAAATACTTGAATTTCAGTTTTCATTTATTTACACATATACACACACATAACACTCATCTACTCATTGTTGAGTTAAGGGTTGAATTGTCCATCCTTGTTCTATTCTCTGTCACTATTTTTATAACCATGAACACTATTTTTATAACCAGAACACCCTCTCTGATGATGCATTGCTGTGTGGCACGCACAAAAGTGCTTTCATCAAATGCACGAGAGTCTGGAATTTTCCATCCCTCCCGAGCATGGCCAAAAACCGGTCAATCTTTGCTTCCTGAGGAAGATCTTCACTGCCAAGCACTTGGTATTCCACTACTTCTTCCCGGAGGCTATCTAGGTCCAATCGCAGCTGCGGCTTGGAACTTATAAGCGTGTTTCTTCATCTTACTCGTCGTCGGCGTCGCCATGGCTGTATCTTCCGCGTTCTTCTGCTTTGTCTCCTTGTTGTGTGCGCAGTTGTGCACTGCATTCTCTAAAAGCCCTGGATGTTATTGTCACATATGCATGTACAGTAGATGGCAGTATTGCCCTGTTTAAAGAGTGTCACAACATTGCTGTTTACGGCAGACAAACTGCTTTACGGTAGACGAAAACGTGACTGCTGTTGTTTTGTGTTGTTACCGCGCTGGGAGGACGTTAATGAAACTACCCAACAATAAACCCACATAAGAAACCAAGAACTCGCCCTCGATCATTCTACAGTTATAACGTGATTGGGCAGGCATGCTGTTTATATCGTGGGAAAGCAGACGTGAATACAGGCTGTCCTCACTCAGATCAGCCTGAATTTCGGGAGATTTTCGGGAGAAAATTTGTCCCGGGAGGTTTTCGTGAGATGCGCTGAATTTCGGGAGTCTCCTGGAAAATCCAGGAGTATTGGCAAGTATGCCTGAACTACACATAAAAAATGGCTAATAATGCCTGAAATAAGGCATTCTTGTGAGTTTTACTCGAAACATATGCTTTTTTAAGGCTTGCAAACACAAAAAGTATTTGGTTTCCTCTATATGACAGTAAAGTTCTTAAAATCCTGAGATAATGCGAAATAAGCAAAAACAATGTATTCCATCATAATTCCTACACCAAATAAGCAAAATGTCTAAAAATGCCTGTAATATTGAATCTGTGTGAGTTTTACTAAAATCAGTTGTTTTGGTAAGGTTTACAAATACAAAAATGAGGTTTTACTCTTTATGACAGTTATTTAAACATAACTCCATCCATCCAGCCATCCATTTTCTTCCGCTTATCCGAGGTCGGGTTGCGGGGGCTGCAGCCTAAGCAGGGAAGCCCAGACTTTCCTCTCCCCAGCCACTTCGTCCAGCTCCTCCCGGGGGATCCTGGGGCGTTCCAGGCCAGCCGGGAGAGATAAGCTTCCCGTTTCCTGGGTCTTCCTGGGCCTCCTACCGGTCGGACGTGCCCGAAACACCTCCCTAGGGAGGCGTTCGGGTGGCATCCTGACCAGATGCCCGAACCACCTCATCTGGCTCCTCTCGAAATGGAGGAGCAATGGCTTTACTTTGAGCTCCTCCCGGATGACAGAGCTTCTCACCCTATCTCTAAGGGAGAGCCCCGCCACCCGGCGGAGGAAACTCATTTCGGCCGCTTGTACCCGTGATTTTGTCCTTTTGGCCATGACACAAAGCTCATGACCATAGGTGAGGATGGGAACGTAGATCGAACCGGTAAATCGAGAGCTTTGCCTTCCGGCTCAGCTCCTTCTTCACCACAACGGATCAATACAGCGTCCGCATTACTGAAGACGCCGCACCGTTCCGCCTGTCGATCTCACGATCCACTCTTCCCTCACTCGTGAACAAGACTCTGAGGTCCTTGAACTCCTCCACTTGGGGCAAGATCTCCTCCCCAACCCGGAGATGGCACTCCACCCTTTTCCGGGCGAGAACCATGGACTCGGACGTGGAGGTGCTGATTCACATCCCAGTCACTTCACACTCGTCTGCGAACCGATCCAGTGAGGGTTGAAGATCTTGGCCAGAATAAGCCATCAGGACCACATCATCTGCAAATAGCAGAGACCTAATCCTGCAGACACCAAACCGGATCCCCTCAACGCCCTGACTGCGCCTAGAAATTCTGTCCATAAAGGTTATGAACAGAATCGGTGACAAAGGGCAGCCTTGGCGGAGTCCAACCCTCACTGGAAACGGGTCCGACTTACTGCCGGCAATGCGGACCAAGCTCTGACTCTTGCAAAGGGAGCGAACCGCCACAATAAGACAGTCCGTTACCCCATACTCTCTAAGCACTCCCCACAGGACTTCCAGGGGTAAATGGTCGAATGCCTTCTCCAAGTCCATAAAGCACATGTAGACTGGTTGGGCAAACTCCCATGCACCCTCAAGGACCCTGCCGAGAGTATAAAGCTGGTCCGCAGTTCCACGACCAGGACGTAAACCACACTGTTCCTCCTGAATCCGAGGTTCGACTATCCGGCGTAGCCTCTTCTCCAGTACACATGAATAGACCTTACCGGGAAGACTGAGGAGTGTGATCTCACGATTGTTGAAACACACCCTCTGGTTCCCCTTCTTAAAGAGAGGAACCACCACCCCGGTCTCCCAATCCAGAAGTACCGCCCCCGATGTCCACGAGATGTTGCAGAGTCTTGTCAACCAAGACAGCCCCACAGCATCCAGAGCCTTAAGGAACTCCGGACGGATCTCATCCACCCCCAGGGCGTTGCCATTGAGGAGCTTTTTAACTACCTTGGCATCCTCAGCCCCAGAAATAGGAGAGCCCACCACAGATTCCCCAGGCAATGCTTCCGCATAGGAAGACATGTTGGTGGGATTAAGGAGGTCTTCGAAGTATTCCCTCCACCGATCAATAACAGCTGCAGTAGAGGTCAGCAGCGCACCATCCTCACCATACACGGTGTTACAGTGCACTGCTGCCCCCCCTTGAGCCGGCGGATGGTGGTCCAGAATCGCTTCGAAGCCGTCTGGAAGTCGTTTTCCATGGCTTCTCCAAACTCCTCCCATGTCCGAGTTTTTGCCTCTGCGACCGCTGAAGCCGCACTTCGCTTGGCCTGTCGGCTGCCTCTGGAGTCCCATGAGCCAAAAGGACCCGATAGGCTCTTTCTTCAGCTTGACGGCATCCCTCACTGCTGGTGTCCACCAGCGGGTTCTAGGATTACCGCCACGACAGGCACCAAACTCCTTGCGGCCACAGCTCCAATCAGCCGGCTCGACAAGAGAGGCACGGAACATGGTCCACTCAGACTCAATGTCCAGCGCCTCCCTCGTGACATGTTCAAAGTTCTTCCGGAGGCGTTCCCAGCAAACCCTCACAATGCGTTTGGGCCTGCCAGGTCTGTCAGGCATCCTCCCCCACCATCGCAGCCAACTCACCACCAGGTGGTGATCGGTAGAAAGCTCCGCCCCTCTCTTCACCCGAGTGTCCAAAACATGAGACCGCAAATCCGATGACACAACTACAAAATCGATCATGGAACTGCGGCCTAGGGTGTCCTGGTGCCAAGTGCACATATGGACACCCTTATGTTTGAACTTGGTGTTTGTTATTGACAATGTGTGACGAGCACAAAAGTCCAATAACAAAACACCACTCGGGTTCAGATCCGGGCGGCCATTCTTCCCAATCACGCCTCTCCAGGTTTCACTGTTGTTGCCAAGATGAGCGTTGAAGGCCCCCAGTAGAACGAGGGAATCACCCGGTGGAGCACTTTCCAGTACTCCCTCGAGTGAATCCAAAAAGGGTGGGTACTCTGAGCTGCCGTTTGGCGCGTAAGGCCAAACAACAGTCAGGACCCGTCCCCCCACCCGAAGGCGGAGGAAAGCTGGGTTGAACTCCAACGTGCAGGCTTTGAGCCGGGGGGCAACAAGAATTGCCACCCGAGCCCGTCGCCTCTCAACGCAAGCATTATAACTCCAAAACAACAAATGCTAATAATGCTTGGAAAAATGTATCTTTGTTAATTTTACTAGAATAATAATCTTTTGTAAGGTTTGCAGACACAAGTTTTTGTTTTTTTTACTCAATATGACAGTATAACTGTCATACTAAATATGAAAGTTGTATAAACATATCTCCAAAACCAAACATGCAATCCATCTAAAGATGCCTGTAATATTGAATCTATGAAAAATAGTTTTTTTACCCAATATGACAGTATAACTGTCATACTAAATCCATCCATTTTCTTCCGCTTATCCGAGGTCGGGTTGCGGGGGCAGCAGCCTAAGCAGAGAAGCCCCAGCCACTTTGTCCAGCTCTTCTCGGGGGATCCCGAGGCGTTCCCAGGCCAGCCTGAGACATAGTCTTCCCAATGTGTCCTGGGTCTTCCCCGTGGCCTTCCTTGCCCTAACGAAAAAAGCAATAAAAATGTATTCAAACATGTGAAATGTCTAAAAATGCCTGTAATATTGAATCTATGTGAGTACAAAAATTTGGTTTTACACATAATAACAGTATAACTGCCACATTCAATATGACAGTTATTTAAACATATTTCCTAAACCACACATGAAAAATGTCTAATAATGCCTGGAAAACATTATTTTTGTGAGTTTTACTGGAAAAACATAGTTTGTAATGTTTGTAAAGACACAAGTTAGTTTTACTCAAGATGACAGTATAACTGTCATAATACATATGAAAGTTATATAAACATAATTCCAAAACCAAACATGCATTATGTCTAAAAATACCTGTAAAATTGTATCCATGTGAGTTTTACTAGAATCATTTTTTGTTGTCGTTACTAAATCCATCCATTTTCTTCCGCTTAACCAAGGTCGGGTTGCGGGGGCAGCAGCCTAAACAGAGAAGCCCAGACTTCCCTCTCCCCAGCCACTTCTTCCAGCTCTTCTCGGGGGATCCTGAGGCGTTCCCAGGCCAGCCGGGAGACATAATCTTCCCAATGTGTCCTGGGTCTTCCCCGTGGCCTCCTGCCGGTCGGACTTGCCCTAAACACCTCCCTCGGGAGGCGTTCGGGTGGTATCCTGAGCAGATGCCCGAACCACCTCATCTGGCTCCTCTCAATGTGGAGGAGCAGCGCTTTACTCTGAGTTCCTCCCGGATGACAGAGCTTCTTATCCTATCTCTAAGGGAGAGACCCGCCACCCGGCGGAGGAAACTCAATTTGGCCGCTTGTACCTGGGATCTTGTCTTTTCGGTCATAACCATGACCATGGGTGCAGGATGGGAATGTAGATCGACCGGTAAATTTAGAGCTTTTAATTCTGGCTCAGCTCCTTCTTCACCACAATGGATCGATATAGCGTCCTCATTACTGACGACGCCGCACCGATCCGCCTGTGGATCTCATGATCCACTCTTCCCTCACTCGTGAACAAGACTCCTAGGTACTTGAACTCCTCCACTTGGGGCCATCTAGTATGTGCCATTGCCTCCTCAACCTGGAAATGGCACCCCACCCTTTACCGGGCGAGAACCATGGACTCGGACTTGGAGGTGCTGATTCTCATCCCAGTCGCTTCATACTCGGCTATCCAATGGAGATCCTGGCCAGTTGAAGCCATCAGGACCACATCAACTGCAAAAAGCAGAGACCTAATCCTGCAACCACCAAACCGGATCCCCTTAACGCCATGACTGCAATTCTGTCCATAAAAGTTAACAACAGAATCGGTGAGACTGATCATACAGGGAGCGACCCGCCACAATCAGACAGTCCGATACCCCATACTCTTGTCTTTGAGCCGGGGGGACAACAAGAATTGCCACCCCAGCCTCTCATTGCTTGCAACGCCATAGTGGAAGACTGTCGAGGGAACAGGTTCCTGTACCTCGCACCTCGCACACCAGCTCAGGCTCCTTCCCTCCCAGCGAGGTGACATTTCACGTCAGAAGAGCTAGCTTATGTAGCCGATGATCGGACCGCCAAGTGCCCTGCCTTCGGCTGCCGCTCAGCTCACACTGCACCCGACCTCTATAACCCAGCCCATGAGTGGTGAGCCCATTGGAGGAGGGAACCACGTTGCTTCATTGAGCTGAGCCAGCCAACAGGCGCTCGCCATCGTGCCCCACCTCTGGGCCTGGCTCCACAGGGGAGCCACGGTGACCCACGTCCGGGCGAGGAAAAATCTAGGACCTCGATTTGTACTTTTCATAAAGGTCTTTGAGCTGCTCTTTGGCTGATCCCTCACCAAGGACCTATTTGTCTTGGGAGAGCCTACGAGGGGGCATAGAAGCCCATAGACAGCATAGCTCCTAGGATCAGTGGGACACGCAAACTCCTCTACCACGATAAGGTGGCGGCTCAGAAAGGAGGTTATATAAACATAACTCCAAAACCAAACATTCATTATGTCTAAAAATGCCTAAAATATTGTATCTGTGTGACTTTTACTAGAATGAGTTGTTTTTGTATGGTTTGTAAATACAAACATTTGGTTTTACTCACTATGGTAAATGGGTTATACTTGTATAGCGCTTTTCTACCTTCAAGGTACACAAAGCGCTTTGACACTATTTTTCCATTCATCCATTCACACACACACACTGATGGCGGGAGCTGGCATGCAAGGCCCTAACCACAACCCATCAGGAGCAAGGGTAAAGTGTCTCCCTCAAGGACACAACGGACGTGACGAGGTTGGTAGAAGGTGGGGATCGAACCAAGAACCCTCAGGTTGCTGGAACGGCCACTCTCCCAACTGCGCCACGCCTTCCCCATGTATACTGTCTCTGTCTCTGTATCTGACAGTTATTTAAACATAATTCCGAAACCACACATGCAAAATGGCTAATAAGAGAAATGTATCTTTGTGAGTTTTACTGGAAAAAAATATTTTGTAAGGTTTGCAAAGACACAAGTCTTTTTTTTTTTTTTTTTTACTTAATATGACAGTATAACTGTCATACTAAATATGAAAAGTTATAAACCTAACTCCAAAACCAAACCTGCATTATGTCTAAAAAAGCCTGTAATATCTTGTTGTATCTTTGTGAATTTTACTAGAATCAGGAGGTTTATAAGGTTTAAAAATACAAAAATTAGGTTTTACTCATAATGACAGTAAAACTGTCACACGCAATATGACAGTTATTTAAAAACTCCTAATCCACACAAGCAAAATGGCTATTGATGCCTGAAATAATGCATCCTTAGGAGTTTTCCTCGAAACATATGCTTTTTTAAATCTTGCAAACACAAAAAGTAGTTTTTTACTCAATATGACAGTAATGTTCTTAAAATCCTGAGATAATACGAAAAAAGCAAAAAAAAAAATGTATTCCATTATAATTCCTAAACCAAACATGCAAAATGTGTAAAAATGCCAGTAATATTGAATCAATGTATGTCTTACTAGAATCAGTTGTGTTTGAAAGGTTTGCAATTAGAAAAATTAGGGTGACAGTAAATTAAACATAACTCCTAAACTACACATAACAATGAGCTAATATCCATCCATCCATCCATCCATCTATCCATCCATCCATCTTCTTCCGCTTATCCGAGGTCGGGTCGCGGGGGCAGCAGCCTAAGCAGGGAAGCCCAGACTTCCCTCGCCCCAGCCACTTCGTCCAGCTCCTCCCGGGAGATCCCGAGGCGTTCCCAGGCCAGCCGGGAGACATAGTCTTCCCAACGTGTCCTGGGTCTTCCCCGTGGCCTCCTACCGGTCGGACGTGCCCTAAACACCTCCCGAGGGAGGCGATCGGGTGGCATCCTGACCAGATGCCCGAACCACCTCATCTGGCTCCTCTCGATGTGGAGGAGCAGCGGCTTTACTTTGAGCTCCCCCCAGATGACAGAGCTTCTCACCCTATCTCTAAGGGAGAGCCCCGCCACCCGGCGGAGCTAATATTGCCTGAAATAATGCATTATTGTGAGTTTTACTCGAAACATATGCTTTTTTAAGGCTTGCAAACACAAAAAGTAGTTTTTTACTCAATATGACAGTAATGTTCTTAAAATTCTGAGATAATTTTTTTTTTTTTTTTTTTTTTTTGTGTGTGTGTTGTGTATGTATGTGTTTGTGTATATGTGGGCTTATGTATATGTGTGTGGGTGTATTAATGTGTATATATGTGTGGATGTGTATGTTTATATGTATATGCATGCGTGTGTATATGTGTGTATGTGTATGTATATGTATATGCATGTATGTATGTGTATATGAATGTGTAGGTGTGTGCATGGGTGTGGATGTCCGGTGGCTCAATTGGCCTGGCGGTGGATGAGTTGGGGTAGGTGGGTTGGTGGCCTCGGTGGTAGCCGGGGGTGTGCGTTGTTGTGGTTTACGGGGTCGGTCGCTTTTTTGTTTTGGTTTCGGCGGCCGCGGGTGTTTACGCTGCGGACGGGCGGTGGTGGTGATGGTTGCTGCGGTGATACCAGCGGTTGGCATCGCTGTGTTGGGTTGGAGTGGTTGGGGGACTGTGGCTGGTGTCTGTGCGCTTGTGGGGTTGTGGGGCTGGCTGGCGTTGGCTTGCCGGCTGGTTTGGGGGCTGGCGGGCGGACGGGATGCATTGGCTTCTTGCCCCGTTGGGGGGCTCCTTCCCCTGGCCGGGACTCGTATGGGCACGTTGCTGTGTGGATGGCCGGGATGCGGTGTTTGCATTGGGCGTGGGGGCTGTGCGGTTTCTCTGCGTTTGGTTGCCGGTATGGGCTCTGCAGGGTTGGGTTGGGGCGGGCGGGGGCTGGCTTTGTTTGGCGGGGGGAGGGGCTCGCGTGGCGTCACGTTAAAGTGGTCTGGTGTGGGTCACGGGCTGTGGCGGGGGGTGGCGGCCTCCTGGCCGTAGTTCCTGGTTGTCGGCCGCGTGGACTGGGGGGATGTCCGGGCCCTCTACTCCTCCTACTTATAGCGCACACAGTCACACATATATAGGACTTTGGGGATTGTCCTGCGGGGAGGCATGGCGGGGGGTTGAGGATGCCTCCAATGGGGCTCCAGTCCTCCTGTCTTGTCCCCTGCTCGTCCATCCCTCAATCTTAGCTGCATATTAGACACTTAGGATTTGGGGGGCTTGGTTTGGTTGGGACCCACCATGACCTTGATGTCCCCCAATTTTAATCGCATTATTAGTTCCCACAAGCATACATATCTCACTCACGCTACAGTACACACATCAATAGGGACTGGAGGTCGGCTGTAACGGCTGACCTCCTAATTTTAACTACACAGTAGACACTCTGGGGGCCTTGTACACATGCATGGGGGGTTTGGGGTTCGGCGCACCCCTCATTGCCTCGTCGGCCGGGGGGACTGCGGTCTGGTGGCCTGCCAGGCTTTTATTCATTTATTATTGTTATATATATTTTTTTATTTTTAATGTATTTATTATTTTTATTTTTATTATTTACTTATTTTTATTTTATTTTATTTTTTAAATTTTATTTTTTATTTTATTTTATTTTTTATTTTTTTAATCTTATTATTTATTTGTGTGTGGCGTCGCGCGGGTCTCACTTCCTGTTGGATGGGGTCCGTGCCCGTGTGGCCCGACCTTGCGCTGTGGGGTCTCTGTTGGTGACTTGGTGTGGTGGCGGCGCAGCCCCCGTGTCTGGTCTGGATGCTGTGTCTCGGTTGTTTGGGCGGTGGTGTGTTTGTGCGGGTTTGGGTTGGGGTGGGGGGCCTTTTGGTTGGGGGGGTTGTTGGTGTCTCTTGTTTGCGTGTTGGCGTTCGGGCTGACCGGCGGGCTGGCGCCGGCTGGTCTCCGTGGCCCTGGTGGCGTGTGGTTGCTGGTCGCAGTTTTTTTTTGATCGCTTTGATTTGATTGGCTGGTGCTGGCTGTCTGGGGTTATTGCGGCTGCTGTTTCTGTTGCCGTTTGTTTGTGGTGTGGGCCCCCGTGGCTGCTGGGTCTGGTGCAGGGGTGTGGCTGATGTTGTGACTGATGGCAGCGCGCGCGCGTGATGGCTGTCGGGGCTGACGAACTGTGTATATGTATGTATATGTGTGTGTATGTATGTATGTTTATATATGTGTATGTGTACATATGTGTATGTATATGTATATATGTGTATGTGTGGGTATGTATACGTGTATGTGTGTATGTGTATGTATATATGTATGTATGTATGTATATTTCTGGGGGTACGCTCTGGGCCTGCCTGTCAGACGGGGGTCGACGCCTCAGGCTACTGCATCCGAACTGCGTGTCTGGAGCTCCTGGGTCCCGCTGTCCATCCCTTCCGGGTGCCCGTCTTGGTTGGGGCCTGTTGGGCCTAGTCCCTGCGTCTGTTGTGGTAGCTTGGTGCTGCAAGGTATTCCGAGGTGCTGCGAGTCGGCCAGTTGCTGGGGTAGTGACCTTGTTTGTCAGCATGTCTGTGATCTTCTTTTAATTCTTTTTTTTTTTTTTTTTTTAAATTAATTAATTAATTAATTTATTAATTTATTTATTTTTTAATATATTTTATTAATATTATTTTTTAATTTTCCCCTCCCTCAGGGGGGGGCCTCGGCGGGGCGGTTGCTGGTTGTTCCATCTCCATCGTTGGGGTCCCTGCGGGTGGGGTGGGTGGTTCCCGTGGCCCTGTGCCTGGGTGGTCCTGCGGCGGCCGGTTTGGGTGGGGTGGCCGGGGGCTGGCCTCGCCGCGCTCTCCGGGGGTGGGGGGTGGGCTCGTGGGGGCCCGGTTGCCGGTGGGGCGGGGGCGGTCTTCCCGTCCGGTTGCGGGGAGTCTCTGGGTCCCTCGGGCGGGGCGTCTCGCCTTTCTGCCCGTGTGGGGTGTGGTCTCTCGCTGGCTTGGGGTCTGGCTGTCCCCTGCTTTTCTCGTGCCCTGTCCTCTGCCGGGTGCGTCTGTCTGCGGCCTGCTGCTGGCCCTTGTGGGCGGTACGGTGGGTCGGGCTCTGGGGTTCCTGTCGCTGGCCGGCTTGGCTGCGTGGGGGCGGTGGTCCCTGGTTCCCTGGGCACCACGCCTCCTGTTTGTGGGTTGGGCTCTCGGGGGTGATGGGGCCGTGCTCTGGCTCCCACGCACTCTGGGAGTCGATTGTATTGTACATGCAAATTCACATATGCTCACATACGTACATAGGTACCTACGCTCCCACATACATACACAAATACAGTACATATTTACCTACCTAATGTTCGTACATCCACACGCACATTCAATATACAAACATACACATACACATACTGTACATATACATTCACTGTACAAACACATATACACATTCTGTACATATACATTCATTGTACAAACACATATACACATTCTGTACATATACAAGTACATATGCATACTTACACTCATGCACATAATCACGTTTCATCAAACATATATTAACGTTGTTGCCCTAGGGTAAACTGGGTGTAACACATGGCACACTGACAAAGCTTAACCTATTGTGACTATAACAATCTACAAGGTTAATGTAGGTTGCTTCTCTTTCTCCCCCTCCATTTTTCTGCATTCTTTCGTATCTCAAGTTATCATTACGTATATGTATTGTTGCATTTAAACAACTGTATTGTTGATAATAAAGGTAAATTATTGGTATTGTTCATTATCAATAGCGCTATTTCTATTGGTATTTGTATTGATCCATTTGTAGTGTAATAATGCTCATTGTTATTTCTGTATTATTTTTTATTTTTCGCTAACTGCTTATTTGCTATTACTTTTACCATCATATTTGTACATGTCATATTTGCTGATGTTGCTCTATTGTTGTTGTTGTTGTTGTTTGCTGTTGTTGTTTTTGTCTCTCTGTCTAATCCCCCTCTTGTCCCCACAATTTCCCCCTCTGTCTTCTTTTTTTTTTCTCTTTCTATCCCCTCCTGCTCCGGCCCGGCTGCACTAAATGATAATATAAATACATTTAATAAAGTCAAATACAAATAAGGCAACAAGAGAAGTATCCTACACTTCTCTTTTGTAAAGTAAATCTGAACAGCCGACATGGGCATCTACATCAACTATATGATTTGCCTGAGAAGCTGGACAGGACATAAAAAAAAAAAAAAAAAAAAAAAAAAAAAAAAATTCTGAGATAATGCGAAAAAAGCAATAAAAATGTATTTAATCATAATTTCTAAACTAAAAATTGCAAAATGTGTAAAAATGCCTGTATTATTGAATCCATGTGAGTTTAACTATAATCAGTTGTTTTAGTAAGGTTTGCAAGAGCAAAAATTAGGTTTTACTCTTTATGAAAGTAAACTGTCACACTCAATATGACATTTATTGAATCATAACTCCTAAACTACACATGCAACATGTCTACAGTTATACTGTCATATAGAATTAAAAAAACTAACTTGCCTCTTTGCAAAACTTACAAAAGATATTTTTTCTAGTAAAAGTAACAAAGATACATGTTTTCAGGCATTATTAGACATGTTGCATGTTTGGTGTAGGAATTATGTTGAAAAACATTTTTATTGCTTATATTGCATTATCTCAAAATTTTTAGGAATATTACTGTCATAAAAAGAAAAAAACTACTTTTTGTGTTTGCAAGACTTAAAATAGCAAATGTTTCGAGTAAAACTCACAAGGATGCATTGTTTTAGGCTTTATTAACCTATTTGCATGTGTGGTTAGGAAGTTATGTTTAAATAACAGTCAAATTGAATGTAGCAGTTATACTGTCATTATAAAAAAAAAAAAAATTTTTGTATTTGTAAACCTGGTTAAACTCACATAGATACAATATTACAGGCATTTTTAGACAAAATGCATGTTCAGTTTTGGAGTTATAATTATATAACTTTTATATTTGGTATGACAGTTATACTGTCATATTGAATTAAAAAAAACTAACTTGCGTCATGGCAAAACTTACAAAAGTTATTTTTCTCTAGTGAAACTAACAGGGTACAAGTCTCCAGGCATTATTAGACATTTTGCATGTTTGGTGTAGGAATTATGTTGAAAAACATTTTTATTGCTTTTTTCTCATTATCTCAGGATTTTAAGAACATTACTGTCATATTGAGTAAAAAACTACTTTTAGTGTTTGCAAACCTTAAAAAAGCATATGTTTCGAGTAAAACTCACAAGGATAAATTGTTTTAGGCTTTTTTAGCCTTTTTGCATTCGTGGTTAGGGAGTTATGTTTAACTAACAGTCAAATTGAATGTAGCAGATATACTGTCATTATGAAAAAAAAAAAGTTGTATTTGTAAACCTTACCAAATTACTTGATTCTTGTAAAACTCACATAGATACAATATTTTAGGCATTTTTAGACATAATGCATGTTCAGTTTTGGAGTTATGTTTACATAACTTTCATATTTGGTATGACAGTTATACTGTCATATTGAATTAAAAAAACAAACTTGCCTCTTTGCAAAACTTACAAAAGATAATTTTTCTAGTAAAACTAACAAAGATACATGTCTTCAGGCATTATTAGACATGTTGCATTTGTAGTGTAGGAATTATGTTGAAAAACATTTGTATGGCTTATTTCGCATTATCTCAGGATTTTAAGAACATTACTGTCATAATGAGTAAAAAACTACTTTTTGTGTTTGCAAGCCTTAAAATAGCAAATGTTTCGAGTAAAACTCACAAGGATGCATTGTTTTAGGCTTTTTTAACCTATTTGCATGTGTGATTAGGAAGTTATGTTTAAATAACAGTCAAATTGAATGTAGCAGTTATACTGTCATTATGAAAAAAAAAAACAATTTTTGTATTTGTAAACCTTACCAAACTACTTGATTCTGGTAAAACTCACATAGATACAATATTACAGGCATTTTTAGACATGATGCATGTTCAGTTTTGGAGTTATGTTTATATAACTTTCATATTTGGTATGACAGTTATACTGTCATATTGGAAAAAAAACTACCTTGCGTCTTTGTAAAACTTACAAAAGATATTTTTTCTAGTATAACTAACAAAGATACATGTATCCAGGCATTATTAGACATGTTGCATGCTTGGTGTAGGAATTATGATGAAAAACATTTCTATTGCTTATTTCGCATTATCTCAGGATTTTAAGAACATTACTGTCATATTGAGTAAAAAATTACTTTTAGTGTTTGCAAGCCTTAAAAAAGCATATGTTTCGAGTAAAACTCACAAGGATGCACTGTTTTAGGCTTTATTAGCCTTTTTGCATGTGTGGTTAGGAAGTTATGTTTAAATAACTGTCAAATTGAATGTAGCAGTTATCTGTCATTATGAGTAAACCCTAATTTTTGTATTTGTAAACCTTACCAAATTACCTGATTCTTTTAAAACTATCATAGATGTAATATTTTAGTCATTTTTAGACATAATGCATGTTCAGTTTTGGAGTTATGTTTATATAACTTTTATATTTGGTATGACATTTATACTGTCATATTGAATTAAAAAAAACTAACTTGCGTCACGGCAAAACTTACAAAAGATAATTTTTCTAGTAAAACTAAAAGATACATGTCTTCAGGCATTAGTTGTAACAAATAATATTTCTATTAAATAGGCTTTACTTTGCATTTTAATTAACGTGGGATTATTTTTTGTATTTAGAAATAATAGTACCAACTTTTTTTTTCTTTTTTTTTCTCCAACATTTGTGGCACTGGCGTGGCGCCCCCTGATGGACGGCGCCCTTAGCATTTGCCTATACGGCCTATGCCACGGGCCGGCCCTGCTCAGGACCTTCGTATTGTGAGGCAGATGCACTAAACCCTCTGCCACCGTGAAGCACAGTTATACCATCATATTCAGTAAAAAAAAAAAACTTTTGTCTTTACAAACCTTACAAAATAGTTTTTTCCAGTAAAATTCACAAAGATACATTTCTCCAGGCATTATTAGCCATTTAGCATGTTTGGTTTAGGAGTTGTGTTTAAATAACTGTTATTTTGAATATGGCAGTTATACTGTCATTATGAGTAAAACCCAATTTTTGTATTTGTAAACCTTACCTAAATACCTGATTCTGATAAAACTCACATAGATTCAATATTACAGGCATTTTTAGACGTATTGCAAGTTTGGTTTTGGAGTTATGTTTATTTAACTTTCATATTTACTATGACAGTTATACTGTCATATTAAGTAAAAAAAACTAACTTGTGTCTTTACAAACCTTAAAAAATATTTATTTTTTTCCAGGAAAACTCACAAAGATACATTTCTCCAGACATTATTAGCCATTTTGTATTTGTGGTTTAGGAGTTATGTTTAAATAACTGTCAGATTGAATGTGACAGTATACTGTCATTATGAGTAAAACCTAATTTTTGTATTTGTAAACCTTACCAAAAATACCTGATTCTGGTAAAAATCACATAGATACAATATTGCAGGCATTTTTAGACATAATGCATGTTTGGTTTTGGAGTTATGTTTATACAACTTTCATATTTAGTATGACAGTTATACCATCATATTGAGTAAAAAAAAACAAAAAACTTGTGTCTTTATAAACCTTACATTTTTTTCCCCCCCAAAACTCACAAAGATACATTTCTCCAGGCATAATTAGCCATTTATCATGTTTGGTTTAGGAGTTATGTTTAAATAACAGCAAATTGAATGTAGCAGATATACTGTCATTATGAAAAAAAAAAAAAAGTTAAATTTGTAAACCTTACCAAATTACCTGATTCTGGTAAAACTCACATATATACAATATTACAGGCATTTTTAGACATAATGCATGTTCAGTTTTGGAGTTAGGTTTATATACATTTTACATTTAGTATGACAGTTATACTGTCATATTGTATTAAAAAAACTAACTTGCCTCTTTTAAAAACTTACAAAAGATAATTTTTTAAGTAAAACTAACAAAGATACATATCTTCACGCATTATTAAACATGTTGCTTGTTTGGTGTAGGAATAATGTTGAAAAACATTTTTATTGCTTATTTCGCTTTATCTCAGGATTTTCAGAACATTACTGTCATAATGAGTAAAAAACTACTTTTTGTGTTTGCAAGCCTTAAAATAGCATATGTTTCGAGTAAAACTCACATGGATGCATTGTTTTAGGCTTTATTAGCCTATTTTGCATATGTGGTTAGAAGTTATGTTTAAATAACTGTCAATTTGAATGTAACAGTTATCTGTCATTATGAGTAAACCCCTAATTTATGTAATTGTACACCTTACCAAATTAACTGATTCTTGCAAAACTCACATAGATACAATATTTTAGGCATTTTTAGACATAATGCATGTTTAGTTTTGGAGTTATGTTTATATAACTTCCTTATTTGGTATGACAGTTATACTGTCATATTGTATTAAAAAAACTAACTTGAGTCTTTGTAAAACTTACAAAAGATATTTTTTCTAGTATAACTAACAAAGATACATGTATCCAGGCATTATTAGACATGTTGCATGTTTGGTGTAGGAATTATGTTGAAAAACATTTTTATTGCTTATTTCGCATTATCTCAGGATTTTGAGAACATTACTGTCATAATGAGTAAAAAACTACTTTTTGTGTTTGCAAGCCTTAAAATAGCAAATGTTTCGAGTAAAACTCACAAGGATGCATTGTTTTAGGCTTTATTAACCTATTTGCATGTGTGATTAGGAAGTTATGTTTAAATAACAGTCAAATTGAATGAAGTAGTTATATTGTCATTATGAAAAAAAACAATTTCTGTATTTGTAAACCTTACCAAATTACCTGATTCTGGTGAAACTCACATAGATACAATATTACAGGCATTTTTAGACAAAATGCATGTTTGGTTTTGGAGTTATGTTTATACAACTTTCATATTTAGTATGACAGTTATACCATCATATTGAGTAAAAAAAAACAAAAAACTTGTGTCTTTATAAACCTTACATTTTTTTCCCCCCCAAAACTCACAAAGATACATTTCTCCAGGCATAATTAGCCATTTATCATGTTTGGTTTAGGAGTTATGTTTAAATAACAGCAAATTGAATGTAGCAGATATACTGTCATTATGAAAAAAAAAAAAAGTTAAATTTGTAAACCTTACCAAATTACCTGATTCTGGTAAAACTCACATATATACAATATTACAGGCATTTTTAGACATAATGCATGTTCAGTTTTGGAGTTAGGTTTATATACATTTTACATTTAGTATGACAGTTATACTGTCATATTGTATTAAAAAAACTAACTTGCCTCTTTTAAAAACTTACAAAAGATAATTTTTTAAGTAAAACTAACAAAGATACATATCTTCACGCATTATTAAACATGTTGCTTGTTTGGTGTAGGAATAATGTTGAAAAACATTTTTATTGCTTATTTCGCTTTATCTCAGGATTTTCAGAACATTACTGTCATAATGAGTAAAAAACTACTTTTTGTGTTTGCAAGCCTTAAAATAGCATATGTTTCGAGTAAAACTCACATGGATGCATTGTTTTAGGCTTTATTAGCCTATTTTGCATATGTGGTTAGAAGTTATGTTTAAATAACTGTCAATTTGAATGTAACAGTTATCTGTCATTATGAGTAAACCCCTAATTTATGTAATTGTACACCTTACCAAATTAACTGATTCTTGCAAAACTCACATAGATACAATATTTTAGGCATTTTTAGACATAATGCATGTTTAGTTTTGGAGTTATGTTTATATAACTTCCTTATTTGGTATGACAGTTATACTGTCATATTGTATTAAAAAAACTAACTTGAGTCTTTGTAAAACTTACAAAAGATATTTTTTCTAGTATAACTAACAAAGATACATGTATCCAGGCATTATTAGACATGTTGCATGTTTGGTGTAGGAATTATGTTGAAAAACATTTTTATTGCTTATTTCGCATTATCTCAGGATTTTGAGAACATTACTGTCATAATGAGTAAAAAACTACTTTTTGTGTTTGCAAGCCTTAAAATAGCAAATGTTTCGAGTAAAACTCACAAGGATGCATTGTTTTAGGCTTTATTAACCTATTTGCATGTGTGATTAGGAAGTTATGTTTAAATAACAGTCAAATTGAATGAAGTAGTTATATTGTCATTATGAAAAAAAACAATTTCTGTATTTGTAAACCTTACCAAATTACCTGATTCTGGTGAAACTCACATAGATACAATATTACAGGCATTTTTAGACAAAATGCATGTTCAGTTTTGGAGTTATGTTTATATAACTTTCATATTTGGTATGACAGTTATAATGTCATATTGGGAAAAAAAACTATCTTGCGTCTTTGTAAAACTTACAAAAGATAATTTTTCTAGTATAACTAACAAAGATACATGTATCCAGGCATTATTAGACATGTTGCATGCTTGGTGTAGGAATTATGTTGAAAAACATTTTTAATGCTTATTTCGCATTATCTCAGGATTTTAAGAACATTACTGTCATAATGAGTAAAAAATTACTTTTAGTGTTTGCAAGCCTTAAAAAAGCATATGTTTCGAGTAAAACTCACAAGGATGCACTGTTTTAGGCTTTATTAGCCTTTTTGCATGTGTGGTTAGGAAGTTATGTTTAAATAACTGTCAAATTAAATGTAGCAGTTATCTGTCATTATGAAAGGAAAAAAAATTGTATTTGTAAACCTTACCAAATAACCTGATTCTTTTAAAACTATCATAGATGCAATATTTTAGGCATTTTTAGACATAATGCATGTTCAGTTTTGGAGTTATGTTTATATAACATATATTTGGTATGACATTTATACTGTCATATTGAATTTAAAAAAACTAACTTGAGTCATGGCAAAACTTACAAAACATATTTTTTCTAGTAAAACTAACAAAGATACATGTCTTCAGGCATTATTAGACATGTTGCATGTTTGGTGTAGGAATTATGTTGAAAAACATTTTTATTGCTTATTTCGCATTATCTCAGGATTTTAAGAACATTACTGTCAAAATGAGTAAAAAAACTACTTTTTGTGTTTGCAAGCCTTAAAATAGCATATGTTTCGAGTAAAACTCACAAGGATGCATTGTTTAGGCTTTATTAACCTATTTTTCATGTGTGGTTAGGGAGTGATGTTTAAATAACAGTCAAATTGAATGTAGCAGTTAACTGTCATTATGAGTAAACCCCTAATTTATGTAATTGTACACCTTACCAAATTAACTGATTCTTGTAAAACTCACATGGATACAATATTTTAGGCATTTTTAGACATAATGCATGTTCAGTTTTGGAGTTATGTTTATATAACTTTCATATTTGGTATGACAGTTATACTGTCATATTGTATTAAAAAAACTAACTTGAGTCTTTGTAAAACTTACAAAATATATTTTTTCTAGTATAACTAACAAAGATACATGTATCCAGGCATTATTAGACATGTTGCATGTTTGTTGTAGGAATTATTTTGAAAAACATTTTTATTGCTTATTTCGCATTATCTCAGGATTTTAAGAACATTACTGTCATAATGAATAAAAAACTACTTTTTGTGTTTGCAAGCCTTAAAATAGCATATGTTTCAAGTAAAACTCACAAGGATGCATTGTTTTAGGCTTTATTAGCCTATTTGCATGTGTGGTTAGGAAGTTATGTTTAAATAACTGTAAAATTGAATATAGCACTTATACTGTCATTATGAGAAAACCCCAATTTTTATATAATATTTTGTAAGGTTTGTGAAGACTAAAAATACCTGTAATATTGAATATATGTGAGTTTTATCAGAATCAGGTATTTTGGTAAGGTTTACAAAAACAAAAATTAGGTTTTACTCATAGTGACAGTATAACTGCCACACTCAATATGACAGTTATTTAAACATAACTCCTAAAACACAAATGCAAAATGACTAATAATGCCTAGAGAAAGGTATATTTGTGAATTTTACTGGAAAACAATATTTTGTAAGGTTTGTAAAGATACAAATTAGTTTGTTTTTTTACTCAATATGATGGTATAACTTTCATACTAAATATGAAAGTTATATAAACATAACTCCAAAACCAAACATGCTTTATGTCTAAAAATTCCTGTAATATTGTATCGATGTGGGTTTTACCAGAATCAGGTATTTTGGTAAGGTTTACAAATACAAAAAATAGGTTTTACTCATAATGACAGTATAACTGCCACACTCAATATGACAGTTATTTAAGCATAACTCCTAAACCAAACATGATAAATGGCTAATTATACCTGGAGAAATGTATCTTTGTGAGTTGTACTGGAAAAAAGAGGAATCATTTTTGTCAATGATATTATCAATGACAATGGTAAGATTATGAAGTATGATGAATTTATAACTATGTATGGTGATGCTTGTTCAAGTTTTTCATTTAATCAACTAACTGGAGTAATTGGGAAAAGATGGAAACAAATAATTAATTATGGAACTACTAAATTATTAGTTTGTAAACCTCTAATAATAAATTCGAGTTGGCAAAAAGGAACTAAAATAAATAGAAAAATGTATAAGTTTTTTTTAATAAAGAAATCTTTGAAGGCTGTCCCATATAATACATATGGAAAATGGGAGGACTTTTTTAACTGCCCGTTGCCGTAGGATGCCATATTCAAACTAATCTATAAAACTACTATTGATGTGCAAAATCGTTATTTTCAAATTAAAATTATTTATAACTTCTTACCCACGAGGAAAATGTTAAAATTATGGAATATGACAGAGTCAGATGACTGCCGATTTTGTTTTCAGGAGTCTGAATCCACCCTGCATTTGTTTTGGTATTGTCATATTGTGTCTTCGTTTTGGGTGGAAGTTGAAAAAATGTGTTTAAGGATTGGTTTGGTTATGAAGCTTGATGTGGTTTCTGTTATTTTGGGAGAGTTCATTGACAATCATGATTTAATCAATTTAATTATAGTACTCGGTAAAAGGTTTATTTTTAAGGCCAAAAACAGATATTCACTTAGTATTACTTTTTTTAAAACATGTATTCAGTATTTTTTAACTTTAAAAAGTTACATGGTTGAAAACGAAAATGATGCCAAAAAACATAAAAAGATGGGAAGTCCTCAAAGGCTTATGTTGAAAGTGTAATTATGTTTATAGATTGTATGCTATCTGTTGTTGTGTTCCCTAATTTTGAGTGACCTGAACATAATCTGGACTGTACATACATTTTTTTATTTTTTTTTGGAAAATGTAATTTTGTTTATACAGGTAAAAGCCAGTAAATTAGAATATTTTGAAAAACTTGATTTATTTCAGTAATTGCATTCAAAAGGTGTAACTTGTACATTATATGTATTCATTGCACACAGACTGATGCATTCAAATGTTTATTTCATTTAATTTTGATGATTTGAAGTGGCAACAAATGAAAATCCAAAATTCCGTGTGTCACAAAATTAGAATATTACTTAAGGCTAATACAAAAAAGGGATTTTTAGAAATGTTGGTCAACTGAAAAGTATGAAAATGAAAAATATGAGCATGTACAATACTCAATACTTGGTTGGAGCTCCTTTTGCCTCAATTACTGCGTTAATGCGGCGTGGCATGGAGTCGATGAGTTTCTGGCACTGCTCAGGTGTTATGAGAGCCCAGGTTGCTCTGATAGTGGCCTTCAACTCTTCTGCGTTTTTGGGTCTGGCATTCTGCATCTTCCTTTTCACAATACCCCACAGATTTTCTATGGGCCTAAGGTCAGGGGAGTTGGCGGGCCAATTTAGAACAGAAATACCATGGTCCGTAAACCAGGCACGGGTAGATTTTGCGCTGTGTGCAGGCGCCAAGTCCTGTTGGAACTTGAAATCTCCATCTCCATAGAGCAGGTCAGCAGCAGGAAGCATGAAGTGCTCTAAAACTTGCTGGTAGACGGCTGCGTTAACCCTGGATCTCAGGAAACAGAGTGGACCGACACCAGCAGATGACATGGCACCCCAAACCATCACTGATGGTGGAAACTTTACACTAGACTTCAGGCAACGTGGATCCTGTGCCTCTCCTGTCTTCCTCCAGACTCTGGGACCTCGATTTCCAAAGGAAATGCAAAATTTGCATGGTTGGGTGATGGTTTGGGGTGCCATGTCATCTGCTGGTGTCGGTCCACTCTGTTTCCTGAGATCCAGGGTCAACGCAGCCGTCTACCAGCAAGTTTTAGAGCACTTCATGCTTCCTGCTGCTGACCTGCTCTATGGAGATGGAGATTTCAAGTTCCAACAGGACTTGGCGCCTGCACACAGCGCAAAATCTACCCGTGCCTGGTTTACGGACCATGGTATTTCTGTTCTAAATTGGCCCGCCAACTCCCCTGACCTTAGCCCCATAGAAAATCTGTGGGGTATTGTGAAAAGGAAGATGCAGAATGCCAGACCCAAAAATGCAGAAGAGTTGAAGGCCACTATCAGAGCAACCTGGGCTCTCATAACACCTGAGCAGTGCCAGAAACTCATCGACTCCATGCCACGCCGCATTAACGCAGTAATTGAGGCAAAAGGAGCTCCAACCAAGTATTGAGTATTGTACATGCTCATATTTTTCATTTTCATACTTTTCAGTTGGCCAACATTTCTAAAAATCCCTTTTTTGTTTTAGCCTTAAGTAATATTCTAATTTTGTGACACACGGAATTTTGGATTTTCATTTGTTGCCACTTCAAATCATCAAAATTAAATGAAATAAACATTTGAATGCATCAGTCTGTGTGCAAATAAATAAATATAATGTACAAGTTACACCTTTTGAATGCAATTACTGAAATAAATCAAGTTTTTCAAAATATTCTAATTTACTGGCTTTTACCTGTAGTTCGTAAGGGTCCTTAGCCCTCTCCAAACGGCCGCAGAATCATTGGAGCTGAACTGTTCTTATAGACCAGGGGTCCCCAAACTTTTTGACTCGGGGGCCGCATTGGGTTAAAAAAATTTGGCCGGGGGCCAGGTTGTGTGTATGCATATACATATATATATATATATATATATATATATATATATATATATATATACATACATACAGATATACATGTATACAGTCTTTATAATCCCTTTTGTCATTTAACATCAATTAACATTGATATTCATCAATATTTAACATTGTCACGTTATCGATGGGAAAATTCATTTTTAGACAATATGATTTGCCTGAGCGGCTAGGAGACACCAAGAGTAACAAGCGGTAGAAAATGGATTAGAAAGGAAAGATTTATAAAAATAAAAAAATAAAACTTCCTGTGGGCCGGATTTTGGATGCTGGGGGGCCGGATCCGGCCCGCGGGCTTTAGTATGGGGATCCCTGCTGTAGACGGTTAGAGTACACAGATTTAGTTTTCTCCACTTCCCTGTTGGAAGTAGTACTTCGCTTCTCCGGTCCCCTCTTCACGCAGCCTCCTTATTCTTGCGCAGCTATCGGAGCTTGGGTGTGAACCAGGGCTCGTCGTTGTTATAACAAGCCCAGGTGCGCGTTGGAATGATGCACGCCTCATTGAACTGAATGTATGAGGTCACAGTGTCCATATACTCGTCCAGATTGTCCGTGGTCGCTCCAATTGCCTCCCAGTCTGTCGTCTTCAAACATGCGCGCAGCTCCTCCACAGCGGTAGCTGCGCGCATGTTTGGAGAGGGCTAAGGGCCCTTACGCACTATAAGCCCAAAGCCCCCCAGGCCCTGGTGCAGCCTCAACAACCTGGAGCTGAACGCCCAGAAAACAGTGGAGATGATCATGGACTTCAGGAAAGTCACAGCCCCACCATCCCCACTCACCCTGATTGACTCTCCCATCCCCATTGTGGACTCCTTCCGTTTCTTGGGCACCACCATCACCCAGGACCTCAAGTGGGAGCCGACCATCAGCTTCCTCATCAAGAAGGCCCAGCAGAGGATGTACCTCCTGTGGCATCTGAGGTGCCGACCGAGATGCTGGTGCAGTTTTACACAGCCATCGAGTCCATCCTGACCTCCTCCATCACCGCGTGGTTCCCCGGCGCCACAGTCCAGGACAAGCATCGACTGCAGTGCATCGTACGTGCTGCTGAGAAGGTGATTGACTGCAAGGTCCCATCCCTCCAGGACCTGTTCTCCTCCAGGACCAAGAGGCGTGTGGGTCGGATCACAGCTGACCCTTCTCACCCTGGACACAAACTATTCTCCCCTCTCCCCTCAGACAGGAGACTACGGTCCATCCAGACCCACACCTCCCGCCACCTGAAGTTGTTTCCCCTCGGCCATCAGGCACATGAACAATAACAAGATCTGACAGCTCAGTTACAGCTCTTTTTATTACCTATTCTGTGTTATGTGTTTTATGTTGCACTATTGCACCAAGAAAAATTCCTAGTTTGTAAACCCGTTCTCAAACAATGGCAATCAAAACAACTGATATACTGAATTATGTCATCAAACTTACATCAGAAATACTGTTTTAAAAGATAAGGTGTGCAATATTTCTGTAAATATTATATTGGCAATAAAAACAGGCATGCAAATGTATACAGTAAAAGGATTGCACACACCTCAGGGTCCCGTCCTGTATTTAATCAAGGAATGTGCAAATTATCCACGTTTTTCTTAAGAAATATTTATTTAATGGCACTAGAATCAGTATCTCCCTCAATCAGGCCACGAGGCCTCTTCCCTGAGAACCTTCAGCATCTAGGTGAGCTGTAACGCCTCTTGCTGATCGCAAATTGTTGAGTTTGCAGATATTGATAGTTTGCAATGTGGGGAAATTTGGGTTATTCAATTTTCATGATCTATTAGGCTTAGTGCGTTAAGTCTGCCAATGCCTTTGTGTTTTGACTCGTGTCCATTTTCATTGTAAACAATGCTAAGAACATAAATCTGGTTTCTCTGGCTCAGACTCACATTTGACTTGTTAGACTGGTGCCAAAGATAATGAAACTTTCTTTATGCGTAGACAACTAAATCCTTACTGTATTGAATTGCTTTGGATGACATACAGGTCCTTGTGTATGTTTTGTCACAATAATACCTTGACATGTGGATACAGGATTAATATCTCAAGTAATAAAAGAATGGAGGGGCAACATGTGAAAGTAATTATAGAAAAACAATTGTTTTGGCATTAAATACAAAAAAGATTAAATTAAAAAAACAATACAATGGGTTATATTTCTCTTTATTGAATATATAATTTCTAATAATAATCTGTGACATGGCAAAAACGTGTCCCATAAACACTTTTTAGTAAAAATTCACAAACTATATTTCCTTATTTATACAATACAAACTCTCTTCCTATTGAATTTTATGTACATTCCTAACATGCTTTTTCAAGTGGCCTGACTGTGTAAAGTTTTTCGGGCAATGCGGGCAAGAATGCGGTTTCTCTCCTGTATGGATCATCTTATGTCTTTTCATGTTATTGCAGTCTAAAAATCCTTTCCCACAAAACGGACACCAGAATCTTTTCTCTCCATTATGCCACCTCAGATGCACGTTTAGCTCCACTCTCCTGACAAACCTCTTCTCACATAAGTGGCAGGGGAATGGTTTCTCCCCTGTGTGGATCCGGATGTGGTCCGTCACTTCTCTCTTTGTGAAAAAAGCCTTTTCGCAGAACATGCAGACATATGGTTTAAATTTCCCATGTACCATCTGAAGATGTTTGGTGAGGCCAAAAGCATATACGAAACCCTTCCCGCATCGATGGCAGACATGGATCCGACCGTTGCGGTGCACTCTGTCATGCCGTCTAAGGGTTTTGTCGTCAGGAAAGTTCTTCCCGCAGTGATCGCAAGAGAATGGTCTGTAACCTGTATGGAGACTGACGTGGCTCTCAAGAGCAGCAGGGCTGCTCAATACACGACCACATTGCCCACACTGGTTCTTGAGCAGACGGTCACCTATGACAGCTAAAGGCTGCAATGGTGATACAATAGGTGGCGCTTTGAAAAGTATTGGGTGGTAAGAAGGACTCGTCAAAGAGACTACAGTGTGATTCTGAGGTTTTGAGGAGCGTTCCTCTATCTGGGTTGGTGAAAACGAAGATCGTTTTCCTCTTACTGAAGTAGCCTCCCTCGCTGGCCCTGTAGGAGTCCACACGATTTGAGTTCTGGTTCCAGTCTCATCGCTCCCATATTGCTTTGTCGCTTGCTTTGTTTTCTTTAAATTTGATTGTTTGGATTGGTTTATTTCGGAAACTGTCTTTGTTTTTGCTAATTTCTGGGCAGTTCGTAATTTTACATTTTCTGAAATACTGCAGTTTTGACTCAGTCTGGATTTCTTAGCTGCAGATTCTCTGCTTTTACTTGAACTGGAAACAATAATAGGCAATTTAATCCAATGAACACTTGGAGGTACAGTATTTCCCAATAATGAACTAGGTTTTCTTTTTAATTGTTTAGATGTGTGTGCTTCTTTAGCAAGATTAGGACTAGGGGGTACAGTATTTCCCAATAATGAACCAGATGCTCTTTTTGACTGCTTAGATGTATGTGCTTCTTTAGCAATGTTGGGACTTGGGGGTACAGTATTTCCCAATAATGAACCAGATTTTCTTTTGAACTGCTTAGATGTGTGTGCTTCTATAGCAAGTTTGGGACTTGGGGATACAGTATTTCCCAATAATGAACCACATGCTCTTTTTGACTGCTTTGATGTGCGTGCTTCTTTAGCAAGGTTGGGACTACTGAGAGATTCACTGCAAGACTTTTTAGATCTGGTACTATCTTTCATTAGACTGACAGAAGATGAATTGGACTTTTTTGAACTAGCACAGTCACTCTTTAGTCTTGAAGATTCTGCCTTTTTATGAGCAGACCTAGCTTGTTGTGGGCATTTTTTCTGGGACTTTTTAGAACGAGCATTTTCCTGGGCGGTGATACACTTCTTACGACTCTGAGGTGGGAGTGTATTTTTTAAAGGGCTGGTGGTATCTTTAGTTTTCCTTGACCTTAGACACACAGCATTTGCTTTTGACTTCTTATGGCTAATATCAGCATTGTTTGTGCTAGACTTTCCAGTAATCTTGGCTGGCAATGTCTCTTTAACACAAGGCTTATCTTCTGCTAAACCCGACACTGGAATCAGATTTGTATCTTCGGACTTTTCAGAGATAGCATCATCGGTACATGGGGCAGACTTACACTCATTTAGAGGAGGCATATGTGTCTCAATCAAGTTATTTGTCTCTATAATTGAACTAGGATGTACAGGGGATTCAAAATTTTGGTTTGAACATTCTTCAACAATAACTTGCGGTGTACAGTTTATTGAAATGTGTTCAATAGTAGATCCTATCTTTATGCTGTCATTGTCTAATGAATGTTTTGTTGGGTTTCCATTGGTGATGTTTACCTCAATGTCTGGCTGTGGGGGAATAATATTTAAAGTGTTGGTGGTTGTGTTTTCCAGAGATAGAGCATCTTTACTTACAACCGGACTTATGAGGCAAACTGGAGCAGTCTTGAAAGCTCTGTTTTCAGTTGGACTGGTATCTGCATTGCTCTGTTTCTTGAGACGAGCTTGAGAGTACCCAGTTTCTGTTTGTAACTCTGGTGGAATTTCTGTGCTAACAGGAGTGTGCTTTGTGGACTCAAGGTCTGTAGTAGCAACATTCTCTAATGTTGGTTTCTTGGGGCTTACAGGGGTGGGCAGTGGGGAAATAACTAAAGTGCTGGTTGTTGTGTTTTCTGGAGATGGAGCATCTTTACTTACAATCAGGCTTTCTGGGCAAACAGGAGTAATTGTGAAAGTAGTGTTTTCAGTAGGACAGGTATTTGTATTCCCTTGTCTCTTGAGACTAGCTTGAGAGTATTCAGTCTCTGTTTGGAGCTCAGGGGGACTTTTTGTGCTAAGAGAAATTGGCTTGGTGGACTCTAGGTTAGTGGTAACAACATTCTCTGATGTTGGCTTCTTTTGACTTCCACGGGTGTTCCGTTTTCCTGTAAGTGGCTGAGAACTTACTTTGTTTTTTTTAGCTTGCAAGTGAATTTTGAGGTGACTTCTGAGACGGGCAACAACAGAGTTTCTCTGTGACTTTCTCCTGGACTCTTCTGCAAACTCTTTTGTTGATACCTAAAAGGTAAAATTACACGCATTAAATTTTTTTCACAGCACCTTTAGGATATAATGTAATATAGTAAGCTTGGAATTGCAATAATCAGTAAATATACTAACCACAAATGGCTACATTCACATTACCTTTTGAGAGTCCTGGTTTACAGGTGTCACTTCCAACTGGGCGAGGAATTGCGTTTTAGTCCATTGTGACCGAGGGTCAGATAAGTCCTTGGGTGTAACAGGGGTTTTCTGTTCTGGGATGTTGATTTCTTCAGTCATGTTGAAAGAAAGCTTGGTTGTTTGATCAGGTACAGTTGATAGTTTAGCCTTCTCAAAGTCTATTGTTGATTTCATTGAGACAGGTTCGCACACATTAGAAAGCGAACAGGATGGCACAAAGTCTGGTTCCTCCTCCACAATAGTGCATGATGATATATACTCTGATATTGGAGACTCATTCACAGCTTCAACAACAGATGTATCTTTTAAATTAGGACAAATGCCGGTTGGTATTGAAGGGACTTCTGGGATTGGGTTTAATGCCTGGGCATTGGCAGCATATGATATGCTAGCTGGTTTAGCAAGCCTTTCATAAGAATCCAGTTCTGAAACTAGAACAGTTTTAGTGAACACTGGCAGCTTTTTTAATTTTACCACCACTTTGGTCATATGAAATCCGCTGATGGGTACACCCTCAGTTGAAGATGTTTCCGCTTGCTCTGAGTGTGTTATTTGTAAACTTTCACAATCCAGCGGTGTGGGTGAAAAGGGCGATATAATTATTGGTATTTGTTCAGTTAACGATGACTTTTCCGTTCCATCTGAAGTAATTCTAGAATTGCTACACATGTTGCTTGGCTGTGATGCCGACATGCTGACATCATCATCTGGTCCAACAAAATCGTCTTCAGTCTCCGACGATTGGGTCTGACCAGTCCCAACAGCTGATGTAGGTCTAGGAATTATTATTTTTATTTTAGTGTGTGCCTTTAGTTCTATTGAACCGATTGTTGTTTCAGGGTCGACAACAGTAGCAGCTGTCGTTGCAGTAACAGTTTTCATTTCAGAAATTCCCATAGACAAGGAACATTTACTCTGTGCAGCAGCAACAGTGGACACAACAGCTGAAATCTGATTTGGAGAGAGCGGGGCAATAGTACATGGTGGATGACTGAATGGTGATGATTTGGAGAGATCGATGACCTCATCTGGGACTGAATCTACCGGGTTTTGTTCAGATGCTACCACAATTGGAAAAGAAAGTGAGCTTTGCTCAAACAACTCTACTACTGTAGAAGTCAAAGATGATGTAGATGTAATAAGGTTCAAAGGAGTAGTGCAATGTTGTTGCACTCCAATCTGAGACTCTGAATTGCTAGAAGTGTTTGTGGATTGCTCCATTGTAGGTACCACTTCTGCAACTTGATCATTTATATGTAGGGTTGGTGGTGACTGTGCTGGCAATGCTTGAGTAGTTACTGGAGATTGGACCTTAGATGGTAAGGTGACAAGGGGCATACACGTTGATTGGTCTATCTTTTCTTGTGGGAGGATACAATCCTTTGTTGACTGATCCATTGCTTCGACGAGTAGCATTGCATCCTGAAGCGTTGCAGATGTGTTGCTTTCCGTGACCTGACATGGTGGTGCTTGTTCCGATGCCGCAGTCCGGCTGTGTAACGTGGCAGATGGAATGTCAGTGCTTGGAGCATGACTAGATCTGTCTTTTATTTCCATGCAGGGCAGTTGAGACTCAGACGATGAACCTGTTTCTAACGGAGCTAATACTGAAACAGTCTGGGGCCCTGTATTAGGGTTTTCCGAGTCTTCTGATGATCTGTTTTGCGTTGCTGTAGAAACAATGGTTATAGCATCTTCTGACATACTTTGAGAGACTTCTGGAACCCCACATAAAGATGTGTCCCCCTTGCAAATAGAAGACATCTCTTCATCATGTCCTGCATCACTATTTGATCTTAAAACACTTATTTTTTTTTTAGTGTTATGCAATCGTTTCACTTTTCTTGAGGGCTGTCTTCTTTGTCTACTGTTAATCTTTACAGGCACATTCAATTCAAAGTCGGATATCAGCAATGTTTGCTCCCCCTGTTGTTCTCCTGGGCGGGGAACATTGCTGTACTGCAACACAGCAACATATGTATGTTCATTTCTTGGTGTTTCACCTAAAGGTTGTTTCTGAATTCGAACCTCTGGTACTGCCGATTGTTTTTTGAATGTTGTGGGACCAGGGGATCCTTTAGTCGCAAATTCTGATAACATTTGATCAGAACCAGATGCCACTTCCTTGGTGCTATTTGTTATAGCAAGTGACTTCACTGAAAGAATCTGTATCTTGCAATCCCCTTCCGAACTGCGTTGAATTGACGAATCATCACTTTTTCTGCACGATCCATATGAACATCGCTGGTAAATTTGAGGGCATTCTGTTTCAGTTTCACGAGAATATTTTGGTGCTGAATCTGAAAACGGATGGAGGTAAACAAGTTGTGTTGTTGGTGTTTAAAACAATGTTTGTCAATAATTAAATTTCTTACCTGTAACAGCCCACTCTTTTTCCCTGCTGACGACAGGGGGTTCAGAGACCTTTGAAACATACAGGGGAGAAGAAAAAATTACAAACTTAATAGCGGCCAACTTCCAACACAAAATGCATGAGTGTATTGAATGAAATAACTTTGCAGCTGGTTGAGCACAGCAACTACAAATCAAAACCTTTTTGGATTTGACTTTTAGTTTTACCAAAGTTAGATTGCGGTTACTGCTTGTACAAAAACTTTGCAGCGTGTCAAAATGATGAGCATGTTCAACTTCAGAGGGTTGTGTTTTGTATAACTACTACAAAAACATTTTGCTTCAAAATTTAACACACATCACACCTCGGGTTTTGTCAACTGACAATATTCATCATTTGAAGCATCATAGTCATGGTCCTTTAGAAGGATGTAAACCATCTGCTCTCGATCACATTGCATGTTTTGATCATCTCTGCTTTCTCCCATCGATTGACACAACATATCAGGCAAGTCGTGGCCAGGAAGAAGGTCTGCAAACATGAATACACAAAGTCAAAATGGAAATCAAAGGTCAACAATACACTTAAATGATTTACAATAGTGTTCCCTCGCCTTTTCGTGGCTGACTTCAACAGGAACCTTTAGTTCCAGAAGCTGGAGGTTCAAGGAACCAAAAACTTTTGGTGGAAAGGAGCCTAATGTGTGAGATAAATGATGTTTTCTAATAAAAGATGAGCAGTAGAGCAGTTTCTCCGGTTCTCGTGATGAGTACGATTTCTCTACAAACTGTGTGGTTAAATACTAGATAGAGGTGGTAAAAATGAATAATTATTCGATGCATCACAATCAAATGTAGGCGATTCATGAATCGATGGACAAATGTCCAAACGCCACTTGGCGACTGTGACCAAAGTGTCTGAACATTTTGCAGTTTTAGAAGGAACAAAAATTAAATCATGGATGCCTGTAGGGACTTTTATTTATTTGTTAGTAGGCTAATACAGTTTGCATGTATCCAGCCTTCCATGTATATATTTATTTATATATATATATATATATATATATATATATCTATACCGTATTTTCCGCACTATAAGGCGCACCTAAAAACCACAAATTTTCTCAAAAGCTGACAGTGCGCCTTATAACCCGGTGCGCTTTATATATGGATAAATATTAAGATTCATTTTCATAAAGTTTCGGTCTCGTAACTACGGTAAACAGCTGCCATCTTTTTCCCCGGTAGAACAGGAAGCGCTTCTTCTTCTACGCAAGCAACCGCCAAGGTAAGCACCCGCCCCCATAGAACAGGAAGCACTTCTTCTTCTACTGTAAGCAACCACCCGCCCGCGTAGAAGCAGAAAAAGCGCGCGGATATTACCGTACGTTTCATTTCCTTTGTGTGTTTACATCTGTAAAGACCACAAAATGGCTCCTACTAAACGACAGGGATCCGGTTCATGAAAAGACGCAATCTCTCCATCCGCACACGGATTACTATTTCACAGCAACTGATATTCCTGTGAACCGCACTGTGGATACAACGGGAGCACGTACGGTGAATATTCGCACCACAGGGAATGAGAAGTCATCCTTCACTGTGGTTCTAGCTTGCCATGCTAATGGCCAGAAACTTCCACCCATGGTGATATTCAAAAGGAAGACCTTGCCAAAAGAGACCTTTCCAGCCGGCGTCATCATAAAAGCTAACTCGAAGGGATGGATGAAGAAAAGATGAGCGAGTGGTTAAGGTAAGTTTAAGTTTACGCGAAGAGGCCGGGTGGCTTTTTTCACGCAGCTTCGTCCATGTTGATATACGATTCCATGCGCGCCCACATCACGCTGGTTTTAATATATTATTAAAGTTTGACTGACCTATTTGACTGTTTTTTTGACATTCCTTTAGCGCAGTTAGATGCGGCTTACAACACGGGGCGGCTTATAGGTGGACAAAGTTTTGAAATATGCCGTTCATTGAAGGCGCGGCTTATAACCCAGGGCGCCTTATGGTGCGGAAAATACGGTATATATATATACACATACACATACACACACACACACACACACACACACACACACACACACACACACACACACACACACACACACACACACACACACATAAATGTATATGTATTAGGGCTGAAACTAACGATTAATTTGATAATCGATGAATCTGTCGATTATTACTTCGATTAATAATCGGATAAAAGAGACAAACTACATTTCTATCCTTTCCAGTATTTTATTGGAAAAAAAAACCAGCATACTGGCGCCATGTTCTTTCAACTTGCCAAATAAAACAAGGAAAATGTTACAAAAATGCACACTTTTGACACCCCTGCTATAGATAAAAAATTAAATCTGATAAATCTATCGATAAAAAGCACAGCCTGACGACGCATGCGCGTTTATCACAACTCTCTCGCTCTCTCTGTCTCTCCCCCTTCCTCACGAATGCTGCTGTGCGCACAATTTGTTGTGTTTTTAACCTTCTTAACCCTGAACGTACATTGAAAATACACGCAACCCTGGGCGGAGTTTCATGAATGCCTCAAATGTCGGGCATTGTGAGTATTGTTTACACAACGTGCAGTACGCTACTTAATATGTTCGTGTGGAAACTCGTTCGGTACACCTCTGCACCGAACCGAAACCCCTGTACCGAAACGGTTCGATACAAATACACGTACCGTTACACCCCTATTATTCTGATTATTGTTTCTCAGCTGTTTGTAAAGTGTTGCAGTTTATAAATAAAGGTTAAAAAAATCCATCCATCCATTTTCTACCGCTTATTCCCTTTTGGGGTCGCTGGAGTCTATCTCAGCTACAATCGGGCGGAAGGCGGGGTACACCCTGGACAAGTCGCCACCTCATCGCAGGGCCAACACAGATAGACAGACAACAATTCCACTCACATTCACACACTAGGGCCAATTTTAGTGTTGCCAATCAACTTATCCCCAGGTGCATGTCTTTGGGTTAAAAAAATTAAAATTAAAATAAATAAACGTAGCCTCAACGCATGCGCATAGCATAGATCCAACGAATCGATGACTAAATTAATCGCCAACTATTTTTATAATCGATTAGTTGTTGCAGCATATGTATATACACTATAAATATATATATATATATATATATATATATATACACACATATATATATATACATATATATATATATATATATATATATATATATCGTATTTTCCGCACTATTAGCCGCACCTAAAAACCACAAATTTACTCAAAAGCTGACAGTGCGGCTTATAACCCGGTGCGCTTTATATATGGATTAATATTAAGATTCATTTTCATAAAGTTTAGGTCTCGCAACTACGGTAAACAGCCGCCATCTTTTTTCCCCGTAGAAGAGGAAGCGCTTCTTCTTCTACGGCAAGCAACCGCCAAGGTAAGCACCCGCCCCCATAGAAGAGGAAGCGCTTCTTCTTCTACTGTAAGCAACCACCCGCCCCCATAGAAGAAGAAGCGCGCGGGTATTACGTTTCATTTCCTTTGTGTGTTCCATGTTGATATACGACTCCATGCGCACCCACATCACAGATGGTGTCAAAAAACAAGTGAAGCACACAAATACAACACTCGCCGTCATTCCGGGTGGATTAACCAAAGAACTCCAACCGCTCGATATTGGTGTCAACAGGGCATTTAAAGCACGACTGCAAACGGCGTGGGAACAATGGATGACCGAAGGCGAACACACCTTCACTAAGACAGGGAGACAGCGCCGGACGACATACGCCAACATCTGCCAGTGGATCGTAAATGCCTGGGCGGATATTTCGGTCACAACTGTGGTCCGAGCTTTCCGGAAGGCAATGACTTCGACGAGACGGAGCCGGCCATTTTGGATCCCGTATTCGCCCAACTTTTTAATTCGGACACCGAAGGAGAAGAATTCGAGGGATTTATGAATGAAGAATAACTTCAGAAAGTGAGCGTTATGTTTATTTTGTGTGTTGTGACATTAACGTTCGAGCAATATTAAGTTATTGATGTTATTGCTCTGCACTATTTTGAATTTTACTATGTTTGTGATTGCACATTTCCACATTACCGTACATTTTGGGAGTAATCAGAGTTGTTAGAACGCTGGTTTTTTATATATTATTAAAGTTTGACTGACCTATCTGACTGTTTTTTTGACATTCCCTTTAGCGCAGTTAGATGCGGCTTATAACACGGGGCGGCTTATAGGTGGACAAAGTTTTGAAATATGCCGTTCATTGAAGGCGCGGCTTATAACCCAGGGCGGCTTATGGTGCGGAAAATACGGTATATATATATATTTATGTTGTGCGCACTAATCCAAAAACCCGATATTATCCAACACTGCAATTGCCAGTAGCCAAAGGAGGAGTCATGTAGACATATCATTCATAATTAAATGTAATACATTTAGATTAAATAAATATAAGTGTACATTATAATAACAATATACAATAGAACAATAATAATATACAATATAATCATTATTAGAAATGTAACAATATCAAAATGTCACAGTACGATCAAACTACAGTATTGAAGCCCCACTTTTTTTTTTCCTGAGGGAACTCTCTTGAAGGAATCAATAAAGTACTATCTATCTATCATAAAAACTTACAGTTTTAGTTGATTTTGATGGCCCAGAGGACCAAAGCGGTAGTGTTTTGCCAGAAGGAAGACCACATTTCCCATGAAGACTAGCGCATATGTCCGCTGTAATATTGGCACAAATTTTACACTCCCAATGCAGAGCTTCTGAAATATTTTGTTACGACACCACTTGGAATATTTTGCGCGCCCCTTACTCTTCACCGTGACTATAAATAGTATAATTTGTCTTGAAAATTGTTTTAACTAAACCTCTGCACAATATTGTGAGCTTATTAACATTAAAAGAAACAACACACCGGTCTTTCCTCGTCTCCCACCGTGGTTACAGTGAAGCCAAGTGCTGCATACGCTTCAACATATTCTGGTACAACAAAAAAAGCTTGCGGCCCGAGGTAGCACGCACCCCCTTTGGCATTGTTAAATACTTTGACCGCAATATAGGACCTGGAAGTGGCGAGAACGACACAAAAAGTGTTACCCCACCCAGTTTCTTTGCAAGGATTATGAGACATTTTTCATCTATATGGGAATATATGAACTTCTCAGCAGTCGGCATCCTAATGACAGCAGACCTTGCACAGTAAGTGATGTTTTATTATGTATGTTGGCTTTTATAAAGTCTGCAGTGAGCAGAAATCAGTGATGAAGAAAAATAAAAGCAATTGTCTTGATGCGTTTTTAAATTTCTTATTTTTTGCCCTGATGTGGGATCTGAGACGAGGATGTTGTTGTGGCTTGTACAGCCCTTTGAGATATTTATAATTAGGGGCTACATAAGTGAACTTCAGTGTTTCCCACAGGACAGGCATCTATTTGTGGTGGTGTGGTCGAGGGGCGGGGGCGGCAGCGGCGATGACCAAGAAGAACGCGGAGTTGGAATATAATTACAACATTTTATGTACATATTTATATACAGATTTGAACAATTAGTGATTCACTGAAATATATTTATTAATTGTGGTTCTTACAAAAAATATATCTTATAAAATAAAAAAGCTAAAATGTCTCTTAAAGCTCTGCCCCTTTAATTAGTGAATACTAAATAACTTAACTTTAGCCTACTACTACAACCATATTATTTACCAGCAACATGGAGTTTGCATGTTCTCCCTGTGACTGCGTGGGTTCCCTCCGGGTACTCCGGCTTCCTCCCACCTCCAAAGACATGCACCTGGGGATAGGTTGATTGGCAACACTAAATTGGCCCTAGTGTGTGAATGTGAGTGTGAATGTTGTCTGTCTATCTGTGTTGGCCCTGCGATGAGGTGGCGACTTGTCCAGGGTGTACACCGCCTTCCGCCCGATTGTAGCTGAGATAGGCTCCAGCGCCCCCCCGCGACCCCAAAAGGGAATAAGCGGTAGAAAATGGATGGATGGATGAAGTGAAACAGAGGCAGAGGTGTCCTGCCACAGTCAGTCAACCTCCTCCTCCTCCTCATGCTGCTGCTGAACAGGTCGCACCTGTGGTCCGGACTGTAGGCCTACCTCCTCTCCAAGTCGAGCCCTTTTCGGCCGTTGAAAATATTTTTCTATACTCATCTGTGAACATCCAACATTAGAATTTATTACTAACGAGCAGAACCGCTCTATGTACAGTGCCGTCTAACCTTAAGCGGCAGCAGCTCAACACATGCAGGGTTCAACATTAAGGTTTTTTTCTACTTGGCCGACTTCTCAAATCTGCTTTCCCCAATATTTTTACTTGTCCTGCCTAGGTTTTTTTCTGGCTGTGTAGTGCTCATGGCTTATATCTTACTAAAATGCTTCCCGTTGACTATTTACAACACTACACAGTATTTATTATTATTATTATCTATAATTACATTTAAATGGCACTGCATACATGTAAAATTAAATGATATTTCACATTATTGGACCAGTAGCAGTTACACCCATCTGAACAGGTCAGCCACCTGTTTAAAGCCCGATCACAGTTGAAATCTTGAAATGAAGGGCCTTTAATGGCCAAAACATTAACCTGGACAACATTTTAACAGCTGGTTGGCTCAGATTTTATTCTTTTCATTGCATTCACATGCTGCAGTGGACAGTGGACATTTTAGCTTGAGTATTAATGTAGTATCTGAAGCACCGTCTCCACGTGTGTTTATTGACAACAGGGTTATAACCTGGACACGTTAGCTCGTCAGTATGAAAACAGGTGACTGTTATTACGTGCGTCTGCCCCGGACCCCGAGTCAAACAGCGGCGGTGTTAATGAAGCAGCGCCAGGCTGCTCACCGTCAGTGAAACGCTCGGTGAAATCGCGGATTAACGCAAGCGATGCAGCTATAACCTATCTACCTATATTACCCTCGTATTTTGATCCGGTCGGTCTGTTCTTTTACTCCGTCGTCTTCTTCTTCTTCTTCTGGCCCACCAGGTGAATTAAGTGCTATTGGCAGAGTTACAATGCATAGTAGGCTACCGCCACCTACTGCACCGGAGTTGTAACTACAAGGTACATTCACAGACAGAGTCCCATTGCTTTTATGAGCGGTCGAGCGAGTCAAAAGCCGAAAAATCCATTTGTGGCAGACGTACTTCTTTCGTGGCGGGCCGCCACAAATAAATGAATGTGTGGGAAACACTGTAACTGATTTTTGCCTTCGCTGGCGTCAACATTTTCAAGATGACAGTTAAAGAGGAGGCGACTTGTCCAGGGTGTACGCTGCCCTACACCTGAGTGCAGCTGGAATAGTCTTCAGACCGTTCGCGACATCGAGAGAGACAAGGGGTGGAAAAATGGATGGATTGAGGATTTATCAAGTGGTTTTTCTGTTTCCTCATATTTCCCGCACTGAACATTTTTTTGGTGACCGACTGGCTCTATATCGCCTTGGAAACACTGGAGACGAAAGTGGCATGCATTGCTTTGCAGAACGCATACTATCTTGCCTCCACCAGGGTTTTTTTGTCTGTTTGTTAGCAACATAACGCAAATAGGTATGGATAGATTTTGATGACATTTTTCAGGAAATGTCTAAAAAACTATTCCTCTCATCGACTAAGAACACACTTCACTTAATGCTTACATGAACCACACCCTGCGCATAAGATTCTGGGGAATGTAGCCTGTACACAGCCTACACTAATGCGCAAGAAAAAAACTACACACTAAGTTTTAGTATGATACAGTCAGGCGACACAGTATTATTATGAAGACTTGGAAACCAAAATACCGGTACCGTGGTATCTACAATACTGTTACACACCTAATGATTTTAGATGCATAAATAATCGATTTAGAGTTTAATTCAACTGTGGCCCCTGAATATTAATCTTAATTGGATCGTGAGTTGCCCAAAGATTACTACATCTATGTCCCACTCCCACAAATTATAAATCAGACAAAAGAGGAAATAAAAGCAGCCGCTGACAGGTCAAGGAAGTGGACAAGAGCAAGAAAACACACTGGCCGAGACGGAGAACGAACAAAGACGTGTTCAGTTCAAATCAAGCATCGCAAAGCCTACGGGAGTATACAGTAAATCCACAAACCAGTGTACGATGTTGTAAAATCAACAATATCATTTACGCTGTAAAATTCAAAGATGCAAATTTAAGACACACATCGTAACTAATTATGCAAATTACACGTTTGTGTCATATTGAAAGCTTTGACCACCTTTCTACAAAATGCGTGTAATTAATATTTAATCTTCTACCAATATATTTTAATATTTATAATATATACAAGCCCTTACCTACATGTTGTGTATTGTTATATTTTTCATATCATTTATTACGCTCAACAAAGCTAAAAAAAAACGCCATTAGAACCGGAAACGGTGTTGTACCGAAATCTGTTACCCATCGGAATTTGTAACTCCAGGGGGCGATGTTCCCATGGCGTTTGTTTGATGGTTAAACGGCAAGCCCAAAGAGGAGGAGAAGAAGAACGCTTGCGTAAATGGCGTAAACTATCCTTAATGCTGAAACGTCAGTTGTCAGAATTTCAGCATTAATAAATTACACATATTCTGGAAATCAATGACTTACTTTCATTATAGTATGAGTCCATTGTATCAGCTGTTGATTCTCTCTCACACACATACATTTTCCGGATTAAAAGCTATAATGGAATGAAACGTCAGTTGTCAGAATTTCAGCATTAATAAATTACACACATTCTGGAAATCAATGACTTACTTTCATTATAGTATGAGTCCATTGTTATTATTAATGCTGAAATTCTGACAACTGACGTTTCAGCATTAAGGATAGTTTACGCCATTTACGCAAGCGTTCTTCTTCTCCTCCTCTTTGGGTTTACCGTTTAACCATCAAACAAACGCCATGGGAACATCGCCCCCTGGAGTTACAAATTCTGATGGGTAACAGATTTCGGTACAACACCGGCGCGGCCTTTGGTGTGACACCAAAGCTTGCTACGGGAAGTGGAATTGCAAGTATTATCTAACAATATAATGCAGAGGCCATTTTTTATGCTAACCATAAAGAAGAACGAAGATTTTTGTACGTAACTGACATCGACATGTAAGGTTGTACTTTAGCATAATAATTAAAGATTCTCGAAGTTTCCCTCCTATTGTCCGTCCCACGCGTACCGGAAGTGAGACCCTCCCGTTGTTCCAAAGCACCGCGTGTATCCAACACAATTCATCGTTACAAATACGAACTTTGCCAAATTAAAAAAACTAAATTAGTATTTTACAAATCAAACAAAATACTCACCGCACTGTATTGATGTATCACACATCTCAGGGACGTCGTCACTTTGACACGATTCGCTAATCGCCAAGGTTTTGGCGTTTTCTTTTACTCGACATGTGGTTTTCAGGGCCTCGTTCTCCATCTTGACTTTGGATAATTCCTCCTTTAATTCGTCGACCATACCTTCGAAAAGTTTGGTAGTTTCTGCGACTGTACTCTTCACTATACCCTCCATGAAGGAGGCATACTTGGTCTGAAAATCGCCCGTCGACATCGCAGCGTGGTAGTCTTTCTTCCGAATTCGTAATTACAGCCGCGCTTTTTTAAGTAGTGGTCACAGCTTAGTCGAAATGTTGCGTGTCGACGGTCTCCAATATGGCTTCCTAAAACCGTCCCCGCTTTGTGTGTGCGTGCTGACGTGACGCACTTCTGCTCCCGTCTGCTTTCAGCGACTACGCGCATGCGCGGTTGGCAACAAAGAAAAACAACGTTGGTATTTCTAGTCATTCCGAACAAAGTTTGTGTGTCTAAACCCACTAAAGCCCCAACATATATCATCGTATTTGTGTAGACTAAAACTAAATTAAATGTTACATGTATTACCGTCTCTTTTTAAGGTTTGTCCCAAACTTCTCACCGTAGTAAAATGGCGGAATGGTGATTGTTTATGTAACGAATAAGATATTTATTTTGCTTCAAAAGATCACCAAATCAATACATCTATCCTTAAAATCTATGGTGACTCAATATGTTTTCTATTCAAAACCTACCCCTTGTCTGAGAAAACTTCATATTGAAGATGTTCATTTCTGTGATGAAAAATGTTCCAACTTATATGAAGGCAGTTTTAGTGAAATAATATTTTCCGGGCACAGTTCATAAACAATATAACCTGAAGAAGTTTACAAAAGGTGAGCTTAGAAAAATAAGGACGAGGTATATTACATACTTAATTATTCCCTAAATTAAATAAATACAATTTAATATTATTAATGGAATATACCCTTCAAATGTTTTTGGAAGCTTAAATTTAACATGATGGCTGTTGTATCTGTTTGTGGAATGTGAGACTGTACATGTGTTTTGGGAGGAGATCAGAGATTGGCTGAGAAACAAGGGTGTGGAGACATCCCCATTCTCTATAGAAGAGATTAAATTTGGTATTTCTGTAAACGACTGTAATTTATAAATATCTGTCAACATTATTATGCTCCAGGCAAACATTTTCCTACATAAATGTCGATTTTTTTAATTGGCTTAATGGGTTACAATTATCAATCACATCTTGGAGAATGTTTAAGAGTACAAAAGCTCTTAAATGTATGTAAACATTTAAAGTGATTTAGGTAGCCCTTTTAGGTGTTTTTTCATATTTTTTTATTATTATTATTATTTAATACTCTATCTGTATTTGTTTTTGTTTTATTTCATTGACATGTTTCGCTGATGTTGAAAGTGCCTTGACTTTTGTGTGCATTATACATGTATGTTTGTTGTTCAATAATTTTTTTTATTTTTTTTTAAATACAAATTTTACAAATATACTTATTTGCAGCACAAACTACGTGCAAGTGATATTGTGTTTTTATTTATTTTAAAGTATATCATGTCCTCTGCGTACGTAACACAAAACCGTACAAAAACAAATACGCTATTTTTTTATTTTGTCCCAAAATACTCGCCGTAGTCAAAATGTCGGCGGGGCGATGGATGACGGAACCAAGATGAAATTCGTTTGCTTCACAAAATTAAGTACATGTTATTTATTTGTAGATATATTGTAGTTGTGTTTCATGGCTTGGAGTAATGTCGTCTTAGGCATAAGGAGCAAAAGTCACTGTAAATGTTGGTCATCGAAACCTCGCTGCCAGGTGAAGGAGAGGCTTAGCAGTCGATGCTAAGTTATGCTGCATTGATATAATTAAGCCACCCAGGACAAACAAAAGAGCTGACAGGTGTAAAGGGCCAGTCGTTTCATCACTTTTGAGAACTGCAAAGGGGATCATGGCCGACCCACTCGTAACCTTCCAGTCGCAGCTTTCCGGTGTGATGGAGACGGTATTCAAAGCCGCTATGTATGAGATCACCAGGCTTGTGCAGGACAGTTTCGTGGAGGAGGTCGCACGGTGCAGGGAGCAGGTCGAGCGCCTAAAGAGGAGACTAAAGTGGTCGGAGAGCAAACGCAAAGAGCCACAGGGCGACAGAGGACTGAAATGTGCAGACTTCAGTGCACTGCAAGTGCCCAACAAAGAGAAGCCAAAAGTGATGCAGATAGGTAATACATACCCTCATTACCTTATATTTTGTGTTTCTTGTTCATAATAATAATAATAATAATGAGATAGCCCCCCCCCCCCCCCGCTACCCCAAAAGGGACAAGCGGTTGAAAATGGATGGATGGATAATTAGCTTTTATGGGCAGCACGGTGCAACAGGGGTTAGTGCATGTGCCTCACAATACGAAGGTCGTGAGTTCAATCCCGGGCTCGGGATCTTTCTGTGTGGAGTTTGCATGTTCTCCCCGTGACTGCGTGGGTTCCCTCCGGGTACTCCGGCTTCCTCCCACCTCCAAAAACACGCACCTGGGGCTAGGTTGATTGGCAACAGTAAATTGGCCCTCGTGTGTGAATGTGTGTGTGAACGTTGTCTGTCTATCTGTGTTGGCCCTGCGATGAGGTGGCGACTTGTCCAGGGTGTACGCTGCCTTCTGCCGAGTACAGCTGAGATAGGCTCCAGCACCCCCCGCCACCCCAAAAAGGGACAAGCGGTAGCAAATGGATGGTTGGATGGATGGAAAATTAGCTTTATTGTCTCCAAGGAGACAATAAACGTTGCACATCCATCCATACATCCATCCATACATACATACATACAGTTCATCCGACAATACAGTGACAACAGTGAACAGTGTGCAGGTATATCAGTTTGTTATGAGATCACACAATCCACTCCCCCTGTATTGCACTATCCCAATATTGCACTCCTTATTATTGCATCAGGTTATTACAGTGGTTTTCTGTTGTTAAGTGCTTTGATTGCCAGTGGGACAAAGGAAAATCTATACCTGTTGAGTTTGTATGTTGCTGTTCTCTGCCGTTTACCATTTGGCATCAACACAATTTCACTATGAAGTATGTGGTGTGGGTAATGGGTGATTTTAAGACCCTGTTTCCTCACAGTCTTGTCGAATATTTCTTGAAGGGAATAAGGGGGCTGCATTCCAATTATTGATACGTTTTTGAAGTTGGGTTTTGAGTTTGACAGACAGATTTCCAAACCATATGGAGATGCCATAACGGATGACAGATTCAATGTTTGCCTTATAAAACAACATCATGATATTACTTGCCACACCGTGGACCCTGAGCCTCCTTAGAAAGTGCAGGCACTGGTTAATACGGGAGCAAACAGAGTCAACTTGGTTGGCCCAAGTTAACTGGGAATCAAAACAAATACCTTATTACCTGTAGGAGGACACCTGCTCCATTCTCTCCCCATGGATAATGATTGGGCTGTGATCCCCCACAGATTTGGGATCAAAAACCATCTCCTTTGTTTTTTTTACATTTTAAAATCAGATTTTTCTCTTCACACCAACTCACAGCCCCTTCTGTCTCTTGTTTGTATGAGTCGATGTTGGAGGATAGTTTAGGCTTAATCGTTTGGGCTTTGTCTAATGTGAACATTAAATCATAACTGTACAGATAAACACATGTCCTATAGTATATCCATCCATCCATCCATTTTCTACCGCTTGTCCCGTTCGGGGTCGCGGGGGGTGCCGGAGCCTATCTCAGCTGCATTAGGGCGGAAGGTGGGGTACACCCTATCCTAATAGTCCAATGTGTGGCTAATAAAGTGTAATAAAACAATCAATTATAGATCCTAATTATTTATACTCTCTTCTTCTGTAGAAAAAAACCTTAAACAAGAGAGTGAACTGCAAGAAGATATGCAAAGCCAAGAAGATGCTGCTGGACATCCTTCTCGTATGGAAGAGGAGGTCTGTGTCGATATGAAAGTGTCACAGGTATTTGCTGTATAAATCCTGGGAACTGTGTAATGTGTTGTCTTTTTAATTGGGATGTATTTTATTTTATGTATTTATTTGAATTAGGACAATGCATATTCATCAAGATAGAGCAATAATGTAAATATGCCGCAGTTAGCACAACAGCTCATATTCATCCGTTGTCCTAAGGCAGGTTAATACATTCAACAGGTCATGATGCAAAAGAATACATAAATCACAAGGCATTACATATTGCAAACATACCATAAGCACAGACCATGGACAAAAAAAATAAAACAAACAAAAAAACAAGTTAATAATCTAATTGTGCGTGCATGTCTGATTAGTTTTAAACCACTGTTTCAGTGCAGTTTTAAATGTTAAATAGCTGTCACAGTTTCTGTCATGGGCTGGCAGCCTGTTCCATAACTGTATGCCTCTGATAGACCCCACCATTTGGCCAAATTTAGTCCTGCGCCTTTGTATGTTGCAGTCCCCTCTGGTCACTGCTCTGGTGTTTACTTGCCTGCAATTTTTTTTAAATTAATACAATCTATCAAGGTAGGGGAAGCAAGTTTATTTAGAACTCTAAAGATGAGGCAAGTATCCATGAATATCTGATAATTATCTAAATCCAAAATATTATACTGCCCTGCGATGAGGTGGCGACTTGTCCAGGGTGTACCCCGCCTTCCGCCCGATTGTAGCTGAGATAGGCTCCAGCGCCCCCCGCGACCCCAAAGGGAATACGCGGTAGAAAATGGATGGATGGATGGAAAATATTATACTTAGTTAAAATGTTACAATAATGATACTTTAGGGGCTTTTTGTCAATATTTTTTAGTGTTCTCTTGATGAGAGACTTTAGTGGCTTCAGGATATTCTCTGAGGTGTGGGATGTGCCGATCGATCGGCCACAGATCAGTGTCAGAGACTTGTTGTGATAAAGTAGCTGATCGCCATTCCTGATTAATGCATTTCATTGCCGATCACAAACATCAATCCACTCTGGCTGACGCTGTTTTTTATTTTTAGCTCCCCGGCTGACATGCAACTAGCAGCTAATTATGTATCTCCATAGAAAGTTTGGACCCACTCCTCTATGCTAATAATTATCACCTCCATTACAGCAAATAAACTGCATTTCTCAGTATCTCAAAGGGGAATTGAACTTTGTTCGGAATTTTGCCTATCATTCACTATCCCTATGTAAGACATTTGTTCATCTTTTTTATGCAATATAATTTGTAATATACGGCAAATACGAGGTGGATAATAAAATGGGAGTAATCTATTCTCCCATAAAGCCCTCTAAAGACCTCCAACAATACTCCATTTACCTCTCGTGGCCTGAATATTGACCAAATTTAACGCTGAAGAACTACTTTTAGCGGTGCCGTGATCTCAGAGGTAACAAGCTTATGCAGCTGTTGAGACGGTGAGCTCCTGCATCGCCTCTGAGTTGGTTAAAGGTCATTTTAGATTATAAATCAGAATTAGTAGAAGATTGTGGCCATAAACCGAGAAGTTGGTCAACTTTGACATCAGCTTAGACCCGAAGATGGCGAGAAGAGACAAAAACACACTTGTTTTTGTTTTACCTGCGTGAGGACTATGATTCATTCTTAATCTAAATGAAAGTTATGAATAACCCATCAATCGGCATCCCAGTGAGAGCAGACATTGTACAGTAAGTGATTGTTTTATTATGTTTGAAGATTGTATTTCTTGTTGATCACTTAGCAATAGTGCTCTTTGCTGGATCTGCTTATCACTCTGCTTCTAAAACTCGTAGATCATCCCCCTAATATTCAGGTTGAAAAATATAAGGTTCTTGATCATCATTTGTCCCGAAGTAGTCGTCGTTGTATATCATGAAGTTTGCCATGATTAGTAGTTGTTGAAGGAAATAAGCGAAGGTTGCAATGTGTCTGTGAAATTAAAGGCCGACTGAAATGCGATTTTCTTATTTAAACGGGGATAGCAGGTCCATTCTATGTGTCATACTTGATCATTTCGCGATATTGCCATATTTTTGCTGGAAGAATTTAGTAGAGAACATCGACGATAAAGTTTGCAACTTTTGGTCGCTGATAAAAAAGCCTTGCCTGTACCGGAAGTAGCAGACGAGTAGTGTGACGTCACAGGTTGTGGAGCTCCTCACATCTGCACATTGTTTACAATCATGGCCACCAGCAGCGAGAGCGATTCGGACCGAGAAAGCGACGATTTCCCCATTAATTTGAGCGAGTATGAAAGATTTGTGGATGAGGAAAGTGAGAGTGAAGGACTAGAGGGCAGTGGGAGCGATTCAGATAGGGAAGATGCTGTGAGAGGCGGGTGGGACCTGATATTCAGCTGGGAATGACTAAAACAGTAAATAAACACAATACTCTATTAGCCACAACACAACCAGGCTTATATTTAATATGCCACAAATTAATCCCGCATAACAAACACCTCCCCCCTCCCGTCCATATAACCCGCCAATACAACTCAAACACCTGCACAACACACTGAATCCCACAGCCCAAAGTACCGTTCACCTCCCCAAAGTTCATACAGCACATATATTTCCCCAAAGTCCCCAAAGTTACGTACGTGACATGCACATAGCGGTACGCACGTACGGGCAAGCGATCAAATGTTTGGAAGCCACAGCTGCATGCGTAATCACGGTACCGCGTCTGCGCATCCAACTCAAAGTCCTCCTGGTAAGAGTCTCTGTTGTCCCAGTTCTCCACAGGCCAATGGTAAAGCTTGACTGTCATCTTCCGGGAATGTAAACAATGAAACACCGGCTGTGTTTGTGTTGCTGCAGTCGGCCGCAATACACCGCTTCCCACCTACAGCTTTCTTCTTTGCTGTCTCCATTGTTCATTGAACAAATTGCAAAAGATTCACCAACACAGATGTCCAGAATACTGTGGAATTTTGCGATGAAAACAGACGACTTAATAGATGGCCACCATGCTGTCCCAAAATGTCCTCTACAATCTGTGACGTCACGCGCTGACGTCATCATACAGAAACGTTTTCAGCAGGATATTTTGCGCAAAATTTAAAATTGCACTTTAGTAAGCTAACCCGGCCGTATTGGCATGTGTTGCAATGTTAAGATTGAATCATTGATATATAAACTATCAGACTGCGTGGTCGGTAGTAGTGGGTTTCAGTCGGCCTTTAATGCGCTGCAATTGATGGCTTTATGGGCGCAATAGATGCAATGATGTAATGACAGAAAAACCAATGTGTTATTGTTTCACATAAGGATTGTGATTAATAGGCAAAATTCCCCCAAAAAGTGCAGATCCCCTTTAAAAGGGTCGTGCCATTTATGCTTTTTCTACATTTAAAATACTTCCTTGTGGTCTACAAAACATGTAATTGGTTATAGAGTATGTTTTACGACCATCTTCAAGCCGTGTCTTCAGGATGCGCCGTTTTGTTAGTGGTCTTTGTGTCTCCACTTCAACTGCGTTTTCACCCCGTCAGTCATGTTGTAGTTTATCATTCTATACTAAAAACTCACTGCTGTTAGTTTCAGTCCTGTTGCTCAAACGAGTCATCTTCAACTTGGAAACCTTGTACAAAAATGATATGACGATACATTTGGACTAGTTCAGTAAAAGTATTAACAGAGTAAAAGTTGAAAAAAAAAAAACCTTTTTCAGTGTAAATACATAGTTTATTTTTAAAGAGTTAAAACAAGCAATGCACCTATTCGATGGAATGACCCATTTGCTAAAGATTGCAGTATTACTAAATTTATGCTGTCGCTTCTTGTGAAACATTATTTTGTTTTGCTTTTTGGTAGTCTTCAAACGTGCCAAATCTAGATCGGCTGCTGAAGGAGGAAGCCCTTCGCATTACACCCGAAGCTAAAGATTCCGAGGACGTAGATGGTATGTACCTATTTTAAACTCTTCAGCAATCTGCGATGTTGCGTTCACGCCAATCCAACCAATTCTATCCATTTTGGCAAATACATTTGTCCCTCAGTAGGCGCTCAAACGTTTATCAAAGTTTAGATTTTATTCTTCTGAGAATGTCTCCAACTTGTGGATTTTTTTGGTGGTGTTTGTTTTCATAATATGGTAATTTGACAATAGGTTTAGAGGATAGGCTTTTATTTTCATCTAATGTAAGTCAAGTTTCGTTTCACTGTGTGATGATAAAACATGTGTAACACATCACTATTAATTTTTGAAACCATGCAAACATGTTGTGTGCTAATAATTGATATTTAGCAGGGGTGTCCAGATCTAATTTTAATATCGGAGCGATAAAAAACAACACAGTATTGGTTGATATAGGTTTACATCTAAAATCTCCGATACAAAAAATCCTGCAGCGTGTTTAATAAAGTGTCCTCCAATAAGCACACAGTGTTGGTCTTTTCTTGTATTTTAGTCAAATCGTTTACAAAAGGTAAACATGGTAAGTTGTAGGCTACTAGGACCCAGCAGCTACACAACATCTAAGCACACAATAGCACAAAAGCTAGACATACTGTACGTAATAAGTGTCCTAATTGAACAATATTACGGCCTAAAACAGCACATTTGTCAATACGGACAAGTATCAAATAATTATAGTTGCATATTACTTACACATAAAATATCCAGTAACAAATATGTCTGCATCATACAATTAACTGCATCTTGAGATTAACACAATTAATTATTGTGGACAATAGGTGTCGCCAAAAAACGTAATTAGCACTCCACTTCAACTGAAAGACAACATAAGTTCATTCCAGATGGTTGATAATAAATAGGTTAATGTTTTTCTGACCTACTATTCTCTATCCGACTAATTTCACGTGATCAAACCTTTTCTAACATTATACACTACATAATAAAACAAGTATGTGTGGCTGTCTTCGACTAAGGATTTTCATAGTCAAACCCGATTTGCTAGCTTTTGCTCATCGTCGACGATCAGTTGAATGTATGACATTTTTTTAAAGACAAAAACACAGATGTGATATAGTATGTAGTAGTAGTATATACTGACTCGTCATTAGGTGTCAGTAACGTCACATGTATGTGCTCTAGCAGATATACACAAATATTCCAAGTTAATTCACGGTAATTATAAAAGGAATACAGTCAATTATTAAAGTGAACCAAACAATGATATAATTTGCAACTTTTTCCACCTTAATAAAAGGCTCAACCACAGTGAGGTTTGCTCTGGTGCACAGGTAAACAGCCTGTGGCATTTTAGAAGAACAAGGCGGGTAAGGGAAATCAGCAATTCAGATTTGTAACTTCTGGACAAGGATTGGCTCTAATGGCTGGGTCGGACTGGCTGGAGTGCAAAGGGGAGCTGTGCGTGTAACGTAGTTGGAGGACTAGCTGCCATACCCTGACCGCACGGGGACAGAAGCCGAATTTTCAGTGCATCACTCGTCAAAAGTGTATAAATAATTAGGTAAATATATCCATTCATAATAAATGATTAATGGGTTATACTTGTATAGCGCTTCAAGGTACTCAAAGCGCTTTGACAGTATTTCCACATTCACCCATTCACACACACATTCACACACTGATGGCGGGAGCTGCCATGCAAGACGCTAACCAGCAGCCATCAAGAGCAAGGGGTGAAGTGTCTTGCCCAAGGACACAACAGACGTGACTAGGATGGTAGAAAGTGGGGATTGAACCCTAGTAACCAGCAACCCTCCGATTGCTGGCACAGCCACTCTACCAACTTCGCCTCGCTGTCCCCGTAGAATGTATTACTTCAATTTGTGTTTATGCAAAATACCCTGATTCTTAAGGTGGCATTTTTAAGATGTGGTGGCTTTCATATTGCTGTGGCTCTGCGCCACAAATTATTACATGTAGGGAAAACCCTGCTTACTCTCTAAAAACTTGCTATGCACCCAATAAGTTGTATCTAATATTTAAAGAAGACATGATGAGGATGCATGCAATCAATTCATTGTCCAATCACACCTGCTGTATGTGGGGGCCTCAGCGGGTATTAACTCGCCTCCCTCTCACAGAGGGGAGAGATTATATTAATACCGGACGATTCCACTTTGAGGTTGTTTGTCGCATCAGAATCGCCAAATCTCCGACTATTTGAAGACAGCTCTCCTTCAGCTCTACATGGATTTATATTTTGTACTGATATCCTATCGGATCCATATCAGTATCGGGCATTACTTAAATTGGTATTGTATCAGAAGTGAAAAAAATCAGGACACCCCTACTATTTACTTTAATTTGTTGAATTCTGGTACTTTTTCGGTTTGAGGGTACAAAGAACACTGTAACATTGATAACAAATTAATACAATTCCAAGCTGAAAAATCGTCAAACCGTTGCAATTTTTGCTGCAACATTTTGAAGAAGCTGCTGTGAAATTAGCCATTTAAGGCTGCAACAATCACAAAAACATCAAAATCTTAGAGGGATTGCTTTCTCAATTTTAAAAGCCTTACAAAACCAAGCAACCATATTTTATTGCTCCTTCTCTCCTGTTTATTATTATCAGAAGCAGAGACGTCAGTTCTGCCCGGGCCAAGTAAACACTCACACATAAACTGGGGAGCAAGCTTTGACCAGACGTTGGAATCTTCTCAAAGTGTCCACTTGGAAACACCTCTGGAGGGCAGGTATATGATGGATGACTTTAAAAAGACTAATTATGGAGACATGAGCATGGATGATGTTGCTAGTTTGGAACTACAAGGATCCTCGCAACCAGGCGCAGACATGACTTTTACCAGTCACTATGAAGGGGATAGAGACGCACCGGAGGAGGCTAAGGAACAAACTTTCCAAACAGGTGAAGTGATGTATGGGGGCGGCTCAAGAGCTGACATAGATTTAAGAGAATTATCTTGTTTGCTGATTAACGAGGACGGTTACATTCAGAACCAGAGCCTCATGCATGCTTCAAGCAGTTCAAGCCAAAGATTGAGCTACCAGGACCAAGGCGACACATCTTTGGTTAGCACAGGAGATCTGTATGGGTCCTCGAAAGCGTTCCCTGCTTGTGATAACGCACATTTTAGAGCAGTGAGAGGAGCGAGGGGCCGTTTTTGTAACCAACGCTCTCTCTCCTTTCCTCACTCTGCTGCCCATTTTGCACACAAGCAAACACACGGAGGTAGCGCTCCACCGTGCTCCTGTGAGCACTGCAAAAAAACAGTCACTCCAGCCTGTAACCTCGACGTCAGCCAGAGGATCCATTCAAGGCAGGAGCTTCACCATTGCAGCCGTTGTGGTAAAAGTTTCTCATCGTTCTCTGACCTGAAGACACACAAGTGTGGCCAGTGCGGCGACAAACGGTACTGCTGCGGCGTGTGCGGGAACAAATTCAGCCGTTTGTGGAACCTGAAGCTGCACCAAAGAATCCACACTCAAGAAAAACCACATCAGTGCGCCACATGTCACAAGAGCTTCACGCGAGCTGATATATTAAAGGTGCACCAGCGTACCCACACAGGAGAAAGACCATACTGCTGTACCGTGTGCGGCCTTAGCTTTAAACGCCTGGATCATCTGAGATCACATCAACGCAAACATTTGACACATCTGTAGAGGCGTGAATATCATAATCAAACACTTTTTTGATGCTTGTTATTTTAGCTAAATTATGTCCTCTGGTTACTTCATTTCTTTACTGTTCCTACATTTTTTGGTAATGATAAAATTATATTTGTTTGAAAATGTAACAGAAGGATTAATAAGTTGTTCTTATGTCTAGGATTCCACTTTATATCAGGCTGTATTAATTAGTGTTAGGAATGTTGTCTCTTTTAAGAGAGTCTGTTCTTTTGCCCCGACTCCCTTACAAACATCAGTCTCTTTCGACTCCCAAACAACTCCTCAAATTTTGTTGTTGCTTATTGACTTAATTTATTACCCAAATTCATGCAATTAAATTTTTTTGTGTAAAAATATAAATCACATGTTTAAGGATTACAATCTAGTTGTGTGTAATATTTTGTACTTTTCAAACTATTTACAGTGAAATAAAAATTATAACGACAAAATATGAATGAGTATGTAAAATGTAATGAGAAAGCTGTATCCAGGTAACAGTTTTTGCTCACGTTTAGCAAATGTTAGCATTCTGAAACAAACAATCTTAAATTTTGTTTCCTGCTACTCATGTTCCCCACCTTTCCAGCATGTGGTCTCTAATTGTGTAGCAATATTCTTTCACCCCGTTCTTTCCCTCCTGTCTGTGTGCCCACGATTGTGTTGTGTGTGTGTGTAACACACCAACACCTCCACTTCTGCTCAGTGTCGACACAACGCCAGATTTCCACTGGATGCGAAACGGCAACATGATGGCGGCGGATTCTTTCCGTTTCCATTCAAGTCAATGTGTCGATATCAACTGTTGCAGAACCACTTGCGCATGGTGACACCATGCCGGTGGCGTATCGCGTTACTGTGCTAAATGTACACAGAGATTCTATATTTTATATTTATTTGATATATTATATATATTTTATACTTCTATATTTCTTTTTTTTTCCCTTTGATGCGCCTGAAAGAATGACTGCATATCACAGTAGCTCCTTTGAATTCCTCCTTTTTACTTTTTTTGGTATTATTCTCAACTTTTCTTGCTTTTTGTAATCACTTATCTTTATTTTCCTTGTGGATCAATAAAGTTTGTCTAAGTCTAAAAATTTTTTTAACAATTTCCCTTGTGGATCAATAAAGTTTGTCTAAGTGTGTATTTGCCAGAAGGCACAACACAGCGGATCAATTTAGCTAACACTAAATAAATTATCCTGTTTACTTTCAAAATAAAATACTCTGTGTTCTAAGCAAATCATATTTTACACTTTGAAACGTCCTAATGGGCGGAGACGGACTAGAAGTCAACTTGTCAAAAATAATTTCGCATTGTTGACACACATGGATAAGACATGCTGATTTTGTAGGTCCAAAAACAAAGAATCATACAATATTACAGGATGGACAGCTATTTCGGGGCCTTTGTCAAATACCAGCTGATACGGAGGCTGGGGAAGCAGTGGAGTGGTTGAATGAGAAGTGTTGTTTGTGTGTGTGCACAACGCTTGCCATGGATGATGTTACTGTTGAGTTATTGCTTGGTACAAATAATAAAAGTAAACTAGTCGTTCTGCAAGGCAAAACTGTCGTATTTTCCACGGATCAAGTCAGTGCCATCACAGACGCCCGCCCGCCTACGTGTACTGATACGGCCAAGCTCAAGACGTTCCCCGGTGTTGCCGTTCAGCAGCCTTTACTTATTCCGAATGGCAGGACCAAGTTCATTTGCTTCAGCTCCTCTGGGAGGACAGAAAAATATACTTTTGTTTCGATTTACTACAACTCCTCACCGCGTGATTACGTGCGGATTCGCGTGATCTCGTAGAAGTCCACGCTACTTCACTGCACGGCGGAGCAGCATCAATGCGCATCAGAACGGCGGTGGGGATGGGCGAATGGCGGAGATGTTCAGTAGCGGCGCCGTTAAGCAGCCATTGCGCATCCAGTGGAAATCTGGGGTAAGACTTCACACTGGGGAAAAAAACACATCAATAGTACTTATGATTTAATGCTCTAACTCAGACCTGGGCAAATTAAGGCCCGGGGGCCGTAGGTGTCCCGTTGAGCTTTTCAATCTGGCCCGCCGGACATTCCCAAATAAAGTTTTTAGATCTTTAAGAGGGAAACTGTAGCTGCCATTATGATGTGCAGTGATGTTTTCAAATTACCGTAAGTCTTGAACTATAAAAAGTATTTCAGTGGTTGCGATCTGCACTTTTGCATGATGTACTAGTTACTATGGTAATCTAAGTCACCGCAGCTCAGACGAGGCATCAAGCACTGTGGGTGGGGAGCGTTTCCACAGAGTGTTTCCAGAGCGGCCTAGTGACATATCAGATATATCAGATTGTAGGTGGGATTTTTTTTTACCCTTCGCGTTCATATTTCGCTGTGTTTGTTGCGTTTCGCTTTATTGTAAAATATCGAGAAGGGGTGTGGCGTTCATTTGTTGTCAATATTCAGTGTTTTATCGGTCATGGTTGATATTGTAAATCCCACATTCTTTATTTTCATGTACATTCTGGGTGTCTCACTCAGTAAAAAAAACTTACAATTCCATCATGTTTTTTAAGGCGGTGTGTCATAACGTTTTTAGCTTTCAATCAGACATTGTGAGGTTTTGTATTAGTGTTCCTAAAAATCAATTATATCCGGCCCCCAGACACATTTGTTTCTCTAAATTTTGCCCCCTGAGTCAAAATAATTGCCCAGGCCTGCTCTAACTCAATAACAACTGAGCATGCATGGTTTTGTGTTACAATTATATTTCAAACCTTTATATCATATGATGAGCTTTTATCTTATCAACTCTCCTAGATATACTTTTACAAATAGAGTACAAATGGAAACATGTTTTATACATTTGACCAACATTCTATAATTCAAAATCTAGAAACAACTTAATTGCGTGTAACAAATGAAAATTAGGGGATTGTAATATTGTGTTATTTACTAGGCTTATGGAAAAAAATCCTAATTTGGAATTTCAATTCGATTTATTTGAAGGATTGGGATTTGGATCGACTTGACACCACTCAATGGATGTTGAAATCAATCAATCAATCTTTATACCACATGAAGTAGAATTAAACGCATCATAAATCATTTGTCATGTTAAACAAAGGTTTTGTCTTTAATACTAAAACAATTTCAACTCTAAATGTAAGTACACATTCCCTCTATTAAATATATAATTCTGGGACTTTTTAAACTCTAAACGTAAGCACACATTCCCCCCATTAAATGAATAATTATGGGAAATTAAGTATTTGTTAAATTATTTTTCATAAATTGTATGTATACAGGTGAAACAATATTCAATAAATTAGAATATTGTGCAATGATTTGTTGTTGTTTTTTCCAGCAATTCGATTTACAAGTTGAAATTAATATACAACAAAGGCTCATAACATGCAACTCAAGATATGTTAAGCCTTCTATAATGAGTATTTCAAGACATGAGGTTCATAGTAATTAGAATTATATAAGTTATGTAAAACTCATCTATGAGTGAATATACAGTTAGCATGATTCTGGAAAATACCCACCATCCCTGTCATTTGGAAGTCAAATTCTGCTTCCTTCAATTCATATTTAAAATGCAACCTTTACAGGCCTGAAAATGAAGTTACTGTATATTTTGTTTGCTCATAAATGTGCAGTGTAATAGTTGGCTAACACTTTACTATAATTTAGTGTGAGTGTAAGCATAAAGGTAACATTTCCTCCACACTACAATCTGCTACCCAATAATATACAACAATTCTTCTCAACAAAAAAGGAGAAATATAACATTAGAGAAAAATGCAATTTAAAACATCTGTACACACATACAACACTTAAGACCTTCAGTATATCAGTATCCAGTCCATTAAATTATGGACTGGATTAAGCAAATAAATTGAACAATGTACTAATATGATCCACTTCAAGAAACTCTTCAAACTTAAAGTGTTTACAAAGTACAAAGAAGAAGAAACATGATAAACATTCTGAATTTATTTCATCAATCCATTCCATTTCTAGATAATCTTACTCATCTCACCATATGAAATATAACTTACTTCACGAATAATAATTGATTTAATTTTATTATCATTACTTATGGAGTATATTTTGAATAAATTGAGAACAGGAAGTGAACAAAAGTGTTAGCAAGTGCTATGTAAAGGAAAAGGGGTAGGATTAAATCAACTCCGCTTCTTCCTACTCCGTTTCGAACATGTTGAATAGAGAAACTGGAAATTGTGATGTAAAATGTTGTATGCATGCATGTTCGAAATAAACTCAAACTCAACCAACTCAACAAGAAACAAGGTAGTGCAGCGTCAGGGTTTCACTTTAATTAAACGCGTTTGGTGTCACAGTTTGTCCTCCAAGCGACCACCGTCGAGAGTGTACGTGACGTCACAGCCGACAAACAAAATGTCGGTCGCGAAGCTGACAACACATTTTAACGGGTTTAACAAGCGTGTTTTTGCATTTGCTGGTCCTTTTAGTTCTTTTTTGTGGGTAAAATATGGCAGCGGATAGAGCTAAGACAGTATAAATGGCACAAATGTTCCTGTAGTATCGGTAGAAACCATAAACATGCTCAGCTAGCGAGGCAGAATTTGTCAAAGAAATACGAATATTCGAGTAGCGGCTGCACAAATCGACGACATTTTAAAATTTGTTGGTATAAAAAAACAAAAACATTATTACATTATGTCCGAGCTGGAGACACTCGTCGTCACCTTCCAGACAGAGCTGTTGGACGTGATGGAGACCCTGGTGAAAAGCGCCATGTTTAAGGTCACACAGTTGGTCGAGGATGGCTTCTTGGAGGAAATTAAGCGCAAGAACCGCGAGGTGCAGACCCTGAGGGTGAAGTTGGAATGTGCTGAGAAGAAATTAAGTGACAATGGTGTGAAAGAAAGACGGATGAGTGTTGATGCAAGTTGTGACACTGGCAACACTTCAGAAGACCTGCAAGATGGTAAGAACATGCTTAACGACATGCCACCATTTTCTAATATCAAACTATGTGGAATAACATCCTTTTTATTCCCCAGATGCGTTGAAGGAATGCGGTTTGAAGAGAGAGACATACAGTGATGACAGATCATTGAGAAGTCGAAGAACAGAAGAGGACCAGACTCCTGCAGCTCTCACTCATGTAAATAAGTCACATCATTTGACATCACCTGATGTCCCGTTTTTGATTGATTGATTGAAACTGTTATTAGTAGATTGCACAGTACAGTACATATTCCGTACAATTGACCACTAAATGGTAACACCCAAATAAGTTTTTCAACTTGTTAAAGTCGGGGTCCACGTTAATCAATTCATTAGTCCGGCTCATTAAATATGCAAAGTGGTGGTCATGTGAGCGTGTGTTGTTTAATGCGTTCTGGGCGGTGGTTTGCCTTTCGTGAAGAAAAATGCTCTATACTTGCGTTGTTTCAGGCTGTTGGCACGGTTATATTCGCTAAAATGATGATAATAATAATAATGGATTAGATTTATATAGCGCTTTTCTAGACACTCAAAGCGCTTCACAGAGAAGTGAGAACCCATCATTCATACACACCTGGTGGTGGTAAGCTGCTTTCGTAGCCACAGCTGCCCTGGGGTAGACTGACGGAAGCGTGGCTGCCAGTTTGCACCTACGACACCTCCGACCACTACCTATCATTCATTCACCATTGTGAGCGGCACTGTGGGTAAGGGTGAAGTGTCACTTTGTTCACCAGAAGTAAATTGGTAAGAAAAAGTCACTTGACTAAATATAAAGAATAGGGCTCTTAAGGGCACGTGATTTCGCAATGCATTGTGGCTATTGTGTAGCCATTTTTGCTGGATGTAGGTTTTGTTTACATGGTTTTACTGTACCTGCGGTAATGTGTGAGAGAGCAACAACCTGGATTAAAATCTATGGTACAAAATAAAAACATCAAGGGACCGCACCGAGACTAACTGTACTTTACTCCAAAGGCTCGCTACCTCGAAAAAAATAAGTTCAATTGGTTGAATTGATTGACATGAGCACGTCCAATTGACAGATATTTGTGTAAGCTGCCGCTGTTGTCGAAGCCATCCATCCATTTTATACCGCTTGTCCCTCTAACTTGTGTATATGTTGTCAACGGAGAAAGTTTTTATACCGCTGAAGAATTTCAAAATGCAAAGTCGGTTTAGGCTCATTATCCGCCGCCCAAATTGCGCATAATATACGGTTTTCATCTTGTATGTGTTGGAGATGGAGTGAGGGTGCCCAGCCTCATTTCATAAAGTTTCCCTGAAAAAAATAGGCCCAATATTACTTTTAAAAACGTTGATCCCTGCACTACTACTCCAAAAATAATACTTATACATTTTTGTGGGATTGCCCCTCGACTAAAACCACAAAATCCTTTATTTTACTGAAGCGATCATGACCACGATTGTCACAGTTTATAGATGAGGCACGTTCATGCCATGTTTTATACTTGTTAAAGCAAACAAAACTTAAACTTAAGCACAAAGTCTTGTATTTAGCCTTGTAAATAAGTAATTCAGAGTCCAGAAAGACCCACAATGCAATGCATTTCCACATGACACTTTCAAGCCCTATAAGAGTAAAGCATTCCTATGCTGCCCATTGATTGGATGCCAGACTCCAGTTCTTCATTTTGACTTCCGTAAGGACTGCAGTGTGTGCGACGTCATATTCAAATGCGGGTCAGATTGCGTTCACATTTTTTTGGGAACGTGAACGGCCACTAAAAAGATCGGATTTGACCCTGCATTTTGAACTTAGCCAAAGATTGTACTCACAATCAAACTAAAGATTCCTTCAAAAGGTATGCATGCTCAGGGAGACACAATTACATTTCCATAAACCAAAGATTGTACTCACAGTCACACTAAAGATTCCTTTAAAAGGTATGCACGCTCAGGGAGACATAATTATATTTCCATATTCCTTGTTATAGACACATGCAAGAGTTGCATGAATTCCAGGGGGGTGCATGTCTTGCCACAACACCGGCTCCAATTTGTGAGCAAGCTGCAACAAACGCGTTGTCTATTTACAGTGAAAAGCCGCTTCTAAGATACTAATCCTCACCACTATGGCAAAAAAAATAGGATGTTTCCTTCAAATATTATAACTGGAGAACATGAGAAAAAGAATGCTAAGCATGCTAAAAAGGGCAACACAAGAAGCTAAGCAATGTATAGTCTGGGTAATTTATCTAGATGTAAATAGTATCAAATACCTAGTGTTGTGTAAGTATATAAACACTACTAAAAGTAATTCGATTTATATTTTTCTTATTACAAAATATTTTTGGTGGTGTTTCTTGTGTAAAAACTCAAGGAGTAAGCAGCTGGAAACAAATGGGAGCCAATAGTAAAATACAATTGTAAGTAGCATCCAATACCACAAATTTAATACATCATCTGATTTACTAGCAAATTATACATTTTAATAAGACCAGCTTTTTAAAAATGTCTTACTGTGTTTAGGGTAAGTTCAGTTAAGTTACTTGCTATAAAACATTTTTAGTTCCATGATCTATTGTCAAAGTATTGAATCAGGACTCGAAATCAGAGGACAACATTTTTTTTATCGGGACATCCCTAGTTGACAGCATTTGTTGGTTTGCCAGGCCATTTTTAACTTAGTCTGGGAGGAAAGGTAAAATAGGGATGTAACAATAAACAGTATTATTTATAAACTTCTCTAAAAATTGCTAACGGTTATCATTACCACTTCAAATTAAAGTGATCGTAAAACCCTGATAGATAACGTTACTTCGATAAACTCACAGATCGGTGATACTGCTCATTTACAGTCGAAGCAAGCTAGTGTGCTAATGGCTGGGCTGGCTTAATAGGAAACTGCACTTTTTTAAATGTGTGCATGTCATTCACAAATCTTAATGTAAGACAAGTACACATATACTTTTTAATTTTTTTAATGCAATCTAACTAGTAAATAAACGTGAGCAAAAGTCAACTAACAATGGAGCTCTGGGTGTAATCTATTGTGCCCTTGGGAAGGCGTCTAAAAACATTAAAAAAATGGCAACAATATTCCATTCCATCCATCCATTTTTTATCGCTCGTCCCTTTCGGGGTAGCGGGGGGTCTAGTCACCTAAATAATAACCAAGTATTAACGATATTACTATTATGAGCGCTAATGTTAAGGAACTACTTTTAGAGGCGCTGTGATCACAGACAGCTAACGAGCGTATGCTGCTGTTGACATACATTTCTGAGCCGGTGAGCTGCTGCATTGCTTCTGAGTTGGTAAAAGTTAACTCGAGATTATAAATTGTGCCCCTCACTTGTATACCGTAGTAGAACGTTGTTGCTATAAAATGAGAAGTTGGTCAACTTTGACTTTCAACACAGACCCGAAACATTTGGTCTGCTAAGTAATCTTGTTGATCCTAATATGAAGATAATCAAATTAAATGTAGCAATATTTTCTCTGTTTAGACACCAGAACATACTGATGTGGTGCCAGTGGTGAAAGATGGAATCGGTAAGTTGTCATGTTTTTCTGTCCATCTTCATACATTGATATCATTTATAGTGGAGTAGATTTAGTATTTAAGAATTCTTCCTGGAATTCACGATGTTCCCACAATTCCCACAAACTATGAATTGCCTCGCGACTTTTTACGGTCTCTGCAACTTCCTGCACATATTGTCATCATTTTCGCCGGTCGAATTGTCCCTAAACAGCCTTCAAAGGCCCACATCAACTCTTGAACCAATAAAATGTGTCCCTGCATCTCCCACCCGCCTTCCTCATTTTCTTGTTGACATTGACAGGGATGTGGAAATGTAACAAAAATTACCGCTAAAGATCGCGCCCAACTGTTTCCCAGTGTTTTCAACGGAAGTGGTGGTAAACTACGTGCTTTGTGTTGGAACATAAATGAAAGTTTATGAAGGACAAACACATTTCAACCATATTACAAGTTTGAGTTCAAGATGGTGACAGCTCTTTTGTTCTGGCTCTGATGCACCTGTAGCGCCTGCCTGATGGTAGCAGGTCGCACAGGTGAAAGCCAGGGGGTATGCTGTCTTTGGTAATGTTTTTTGCTCCGTTGAGGCAGCGGGAGTTGTGTAAATCCTTCAGGGAGGGGAGGGGGCAGCCGATGATTTTTTGTGCAGAGTTTATGACCCTCTGAATCGCCTTCCTGTCTGCTTCAGTGCAGCTGGCGTACCATGCTGTTATGCAGTACATCAGCAGGCTTTCGACAGCCGAGCGATAGAAGTTTACCATCAGCTGCCTCTCCAGTCTGTTCTTCCTCAGCACCCTCAGGAAGTGGAGTCTGCGCTGGACCTTCCGGATGACCGCAGTTGTATTTGGGGTCCAGGAGTGGTCTGTAGATAGAGGGTGCCGAGGAACTTGAAAGAGCTGACTCTCTCCACCTCCTCGCCGTCAATGTAGAGTTTTTTTTTCTGAAATCAACGATGAGTTCCTTGGTTTTTGTAGTGTTCAGTGCCAGGTTATTCACTGAACACCATGCTGTTAGTTTCAGGACCTCATCTCTGTATGCAGACTCATCCCCCCCCCTGTAATGGGTCCAACCCCCGTTGTGTCATCAGGTAATTTGATGATGGTGTTCTCCGGGTGGGCTGGACTACAGTCATGGGTGTAGAGGGAATACAGCAAAGGGCTCAGCACACAGCCCTGTGGAGAGCCGATGCTGAGTGTGCGGAAGGAGGAGAGATGGGCGCCGAGTTTCACCGTCTGGGGTCGGTTGGTCAGGAAGTCCTTAATCCAAAAACAGGTTGGTGTGGGGAGGCCTAAGTCTAGCAGTTTGGTATCCAGGATGTCTGATATGTTAGTATTGAAGGCGGAGCTATAGTCGATGAAAAGCATCTTGACATCCCGGTGTTCCAGGTGGCTCAGTGCAGATTGGAGAGCTTTGGTTATGGCGTCGTCCGTGGATCTGTTTTCCCGGTAGGCAAACTATTGTGGGTCTAGAATGGGAGGGGGCATGCTTGGATGTGGTGTAGGACCAGCCTCTCGAAGCACTTCATGATGAGTGCTACTGGGTGATAGTCGTTGAGGTTGGTTGTTGCAGCTTTCTTGGGTACCGGGATAATTGTGGCGTATTTAAGGCAGGGTGGGATGAGTGCCTGTGCCAAAGAGAGGTTGAAGAGGACAGTGACAATGTAGGAGGGCTGGTCAGCGCATACTTTGAGCACATTTCCGGGCAGCGAGCGTGTGCACAAATACAAAAAGAGTCCAAGAGAAGCGACAAATTATTTGCAGTCATATTATTGTTATAATACAATATACATTCAATGACAGCTATCTATCTAAATAGGTTTTTGTACCTAAAGCTCATGCACATACATGTGTTATGTACGTATCTACTTACGTCATTATGTACGAGAAGTCGTAGGAGGGCCGTGATATGCTGTGTAAAATGCATTGGAAAGTTTGCGCCCTTTAGGCATCTTGTGTAAATGTTGCAAAACACCTCTTTTAAGTGTTCCTTACAACCTTAAATTAAAAAAGCAAAGGATTTAATCAAGATTTGAAAAACAAATGCATGTATTAATATTTTACTTGTTTTATACCACACAGACTTAAAAGTAGACAGTAGATGGCAATAACAACATACTCAGAACTCATTGTCAAATTACTTTACTGTCTTAATTATAGCTAATATACGGTAGTAATAATTCATTATAATTACACTAGTAAACACCATCAAAGGTGTCCTCATTGTCTGCTGTCTGCTCTGACGTCAACAAGTTGCAGATATTTTCCATGTACGTATGTTTGACGCTTGAAAAGAGTTTGTTCAACTCAACTAGAGTGATAAATAACATATGTGAATTAATAAGGGTGTCACCTAGGTCTCGGCGGTATATTGATTTTATCGATATGTATTTGAGGTTTTCGTCGTAGACTATTTAAAAATTAACAAAAAAAAAAATGTCTCCTTTTGCTCCAGCATACTTTTTGCCGCCAGGGCTTCCGTAGATCTCGCCCGCCCCCTATTTTCCTTAGCAGAGATTCAAAACATGGCTAATGCTAACGCTAACAAGAGAGAGACAGACGTTTGTTTCAAAGAAAATAAAAGTGTTGTCAGTACTTTGGTTTTGCGGCAACACGCGTGGAACAAATGACTGCACAGCGCAAAGTGTTTAAAAAAGGCAGCAGCACAAAAAACAGCTGAGTGCGGGAAATACAACTACCTTACAAGGCGAACAAGACTGCAACTCCCGCTAAAAAGCAGCGTATTGTGGCAGAAACATTTACACATAGTGATCAGAGTTCTGATGTAACATAGGACGCTACTGTTGATGTGGTTGTATGTAAACATGTCAGCGTCAAAAGCCCAGCAAGTTCAGTGCAGGGAATACGAGCAAAGCAAAGCAAGCAGAAGTCTACTATGCACAAAGAGGAGGATTGCTTTAAAAAAATTAGCTTGAAAAGCAAAATTGGGACAATGTGTATAATGAAAATTATGTTGATGAAGCATATGAAAATGTTTTAAACACATTCATAATGCTTTATGAAGAAAATTGTCCATGGAAATAACTCAGTAGAGAAAGAACAATCAACCATGAATGACAAAATGATTAAAAAAATGCTTGTACCAAGAAAAACACATTATATAGAAAATGTATAACACAAAGAACTACAGAGGCAGAAAATAAGTACACAACGTATAAAAACAAGCTAACTAACATACTATGAACATGTAGAAAATAATATTACAGTCAATTATTAGACAGGAACAAAAACAATATGAGAGCAACATGGGGCATTCTCAATAGCATTATTAAAAATGGCACTAAGAGGGATTACCCCCAATACTTCTCAGACGGAAACATAAATAATGACAACATGAAGGAAGTAGTTGAAAGCTTCAATAATTACGTTGTAAATATTGGACCAAAATTGGAAGAAAGGATTTCAGACCCAGTTTCAACCGAGGACTATAATGACACCATAGAGAGAAATCCCAACTCAATGTTCCTCACGAAAGTGATACAGGAGGAAATAGTTAAAATTGTGAAAAAAATGCAAATCTAAGACTTCAATTAATTGTAATGAAATTGATATGGAAACAATAAAAAAGGTTATTGAGGAGATCTCAGGGTCATCCATCCATCCATCTTCTTCCGCTTATCCGAGGTCGGGTCGCGGGGGCAGCAGCCTAAACAGGGAAGCCCAGACTTCCCTCTCCCCAGCCACTTTGTCCAGCTCCTCCCGGGGGATCCCGAGGCGTTCCCAGGCCAGCCGAGAGACATAGTCTTCCCAACGTGTCCTGGGTCTTCCCCGTGGCCTCCTACCGGTCGGACGTGCCCTAAACACCTCCCGAGGGAGGCGATCGGGTGGCATCCTGACCAGATGCTCGAACCACCTCATCTGGCTCCTCTCGATGTGGAGGAGCAGCGGCTTTACTTTGAGCTCCCCCCGGATGACAGAGCTTCTCACCCTATCTCTAAGGGAGAGCCCCGCCACCCGGCGGAGGAAACTCATTTCGGCCGCTTGTACCCGTGATCTTGTCCTTTCGGTCATAACCCAAAGCTCATGACCATAGGTGAGGATGGGAACGTAGATCGACCGGTAAATTGAGAGCTTTGCCTTCCGGCTCAGCTCCTTCTTCACCACAACGGATCGATACAGCGTCCGCATTACTGAAGATGCCGCACCGATCCGCCTGTCGATCTCACGATCCACTCTTCCCTCACTCGTGAACAAGACTCCGAGGTACTTCAACTCCTCCACTTGGGGCAGGGTCTCCTCCCCAACCCGAAGATGGCATTCCACCCTTTTCCGGGCGAGAACCATGGACTCTGACTCAGAGCCATTAATGCATATTATTAGTAACCTATCATTTCAAACAGGCAAATTCCAAAACAAAATAAAAACAGCTAAAGTTGAACCAATGTATAAGACTGGAGACAAACACCATTTTGCAAATTATTGACCGGTTTCTTTACTTCCACAATGTTCTAAAATCAGTGAAAAACTGTTCAATAACAGATCAGAGAGTTTCATAAAATAAAAACATAGAATACTCGAACTAATATTTCAACTTTGATGGCTTTAATCAAAATTACAGAGGTAATTACAATAGATAGGAAAGAATGTGCAGCAGCAGTGTTTATGGATATACCGTAACTAAAGCATTTGACACAATCACAATGTTTTAATCAAAACATTTGAACGGTATGGCATCAGAGGGTTGGTCTTAAACTGGGTTAGAAGTTACTTAACCAACAGGAAACACTACGTCAAGCTAGGCGAACACACATCTACAATGCTAAATATGTCCTGTACCCCACGGATCAATACTAGGACCAAAATTGTTCAATCTTTATAAAAATGACATTTGTATGGTTAGGACTATTTGCGGACGATACAACAGTGTTTTGTTCAGGAGAGAACACACAGAAAGAAGCTAATACAAATAACAGAAGAAATTAACAAAAGATGGCTTGACAAAAACAGACGATCCTCAGTAAAACTAATATAATACTATTTGGTAACAGTAGAAGACAAAGTCAAACACAAATACAAACAGACAGAATAGAAATTGAAAGAGTAAATGAAACCAAATTTCTAGGTATAATGATTGATGATAAAATTAACTGGAAATCCCATATACAAATATACAACATAAGGAGGCCAGAAACATGTCAATAATGAATAAAGCTTAACATGTATTGGACCAAAAATCACTTTATATTCTCTACTGCTCACTAGTGTTACTATATCTGAGTTATTACCGTCTCAGTGGCCTAGTGGTTAGAGTGTCCGCCCTGAGATCGGTAGGTTGTGAGTTCAAACCCCGGCCGAGTCATACCAAAGACTATAAAAATGGGACACATTACCTCCCTGCTTGGCACTCAGCATCAAGGGTTGGAATTGGGGGTTAAATCACCAAAAATGATTCCCGGGCGCGGCGCCGCTGCTGCCCACTGCTCCCCTCACTTCCCAGGGGGTGATCAAGGGGATGGGTCAAATGCAGAGGACAAATTTCACCACACCTAGTGTGTGTGTGACAATCATTGGTACTTTAACTTTAACTATTGTGCAGAAATATGGGGAAACAACTACAAAAGTACACTTCATTAATTAACGGTGTAACAAAAAAGATCAGCTAGAATAAAACATAATGTTGGAAATAGAGAACATTCAAACCCTTTATTCATTGAATCAAAAATAGTGAAATTCCACAACATAGTGAATTTGCAAACAGCTAAAATGATGCACAAAACAAACTACAATCTGCTACCAAAAAATAAACAACAATTCTTCTCAACAGAAGAGGAGGAATATAACCTTACAGAAAAATGTAATTTAAAACATTTGTATGCACGTACAACACTTAAGACCTTTAGTATTTGGAATTAAATTATGGAATGGATTTAGCAAAGAAATCAAACAATGTCGGCAGCATGGTTGAAGAAGGGGTTAGTGCGTCTGCCTTACAATACGAAGGTCCTGGGTTCGATCCTGCGCTCGGGATCTTTCTGTGTGGAGTGTGCATGTCCTCCCCGTGACTGCGTGGGTTCCCTCCAGGTACTCCGGCTTCCTCCCACTTCCAAAGACATGCACTTGGGGATAGGTTGATTGGCAACACTAAATTGGCCCCTAGTGCAGGGCACCAGGTAGCCCATAAGGACCAGATGAATAGCCCGCTGGCCTGTTCTAAAAATTCGCATTAATCAGTACCCAAGAAGTACCTCTTGGTTTCAAAAATGTTGGTGACCCCTGCCCTAGTGTGTGAATGTGAGTGTGAATGTTGTCTGTCTATCTGTGTTGGCCCTGCAATGAGGTGGCGACTTGTCCAGGATGTACCCCACCTTCCGCCCGATTGTAGCTGAGATAGGCTCCAGCGCCCCCCGCAACCCCGAAGGGAATAAGCGGTAGAAAATGGATGGATGGATGGCTCAAACAATGTACTAATATGATCCAATTCAAGAAGCTCTTCAAAGTTAAAGTGTTTACAAAGTACAAAGAAGAAGAACCATGATAAACATTCTGAATTTATTGCATCCATCCATTCATTTTTTAGATAATCGTATTCATCTCACCATATGAAATATAACTTACTTCATAAATTATTTATGTTTAATGTTTTTATTTATGTAGTATATTGTGAATAAATTGAGAACAGGAAGTGAACAAAAGTGTTAGCAACTGCTATGTAAAGGAAAATGAGTAGGATTAAATAAGCTCTGCTTCTTCTTACTCCTTCTCGAACATGTTGAATAGAGAAACTGGAAATTGTGAAGTGTCATGTTGTACACATGCATGTTCGAAATAAACTCAAACACTTTTCTTTTCTTTGGAAAAGACGTCTTGCGCTCGTTAGCATTAGCATTAACCTAGTTTTGCTCGGTTTGTTGACCTCCGCTAGGGAAGTTAGAGGGCAGGCGAGGGCTACGGAAGCTCATGGGGGCAAAAAAAACATGCTGGAGAAAGAAAAAACCTTTTTTTATTTTTTTTATTTAAATCGTCTGCAACAATAAACTGGAATATATTGATAAAATCGATATGTCGCCCAGTCCTACTGAATCGATTTCATTACACTGAATCATTTCAGGTCGTGTCGTAAAATAATACTGTTACTGATACAAATCGGCAACCACACAAATCAAATCGTTAATACAAATCGTTAATACAAATGGTAAATGGGTCGTACTTGTATCAGAATCAGAATCAGCTTTATTGTCATTACGCAGGGTAACGAGATTGAGGCCATTCCATACAGCGCGATGTGTGCATACAAGAAAACAATGTGTAAATATGTAAAAATATACAAAATATAGAAGTGCAAAGAAAGGTGTGGAAGAGAAAAGTGTACACTCTGTACAATGTACACTCTATACACTCTGCGCAAAATGTACACCCTATACACTCTGTCCAAATGTACACCCTATACACTCTGTATAGCGCTTTTCTACCTTTTTAAGGAACTCAAAGCGCTTTGACACTGTTTTCCACATTCACCCATTCACACACTGATGGCAGGAGCTGCCATGCACGGCGCTAACCAGTCCCATCAGGAGCAAGGGTGAAGTGTCTTGCTCAAGGACACAACGGACGTGACTAGGATGGTAGAAGGTGGGGATTGAACCAGTAACCCTCAGATTGCTGGCACGGCCACTCTCCCAACTTCGCCATGCCGTCCCTATATATATATATATATATATATATATATATATATATATATATAGTGTTTCCCACACATTCATTTATTTGTGGCGGGCCGCCACAAATGGATTTTTCGGCTTTTGACTCGCTCGATCGCTCATAAAAGCAATGGGACTCTGTCTGTGAATGTACCTTGTCGTTACAACTCCAGTGCAGTAGGTGGCGGTAGCCTACTATGCATTGTAACTCCGCCAATAGCACTTAATTCACCTGGTGGGCCAGAAGAAGAAGAAGAAGAAGAAGACGACGACGACGACGACGACGACGGAGTAAAAGAAAAACGGACCGACCGGATCAAAATACGAGGGTAATATAGGTTATAGGTAGATAAGTTATAGCTGCATCGCTCGCGGCTCGTCATATATTTAACGTTGGAGACGGTGCTTCAGATACTGCATTAATACTGAAGATAATTGTCCACTGTCCACTGCAGCATGTGAATGCAATGAAAAGAATAAAATCTGAGCCAACCAGCTGTTAAAATGTTGTCCAGGTTAATGTTTTGGCCATTAAAGGCCCTTCATTTCAAGATTTCAACTGTGATCGGGCTTTAAACAGGTGGCTGACCTGTTCAGATGGGTGTAACTGCTACTGGTCAAATAATGTGAAATAGCATTTAATTTTACATGTATGCAATGCCATTTAAATGTAATTATAGATAATAATAATAATAATAATAATAATTACTGTGTAGTGTTGTAAATAGTCAACGGGAAGGATTTTAGTAAGATATAAGCCATGAGCACTACACAGCCAGAAAAAAACCTAGGCAGGACAAGTAAAAATATTGGGGCAAGTAGATTTGAGAAGTCGGGCAAGTAGAAAAAAACCTTAACGTTGAACCTTGCATGTGTTGAGCTGCTGCCGCTTAAGGTTAGACGGCACTGTACATAGAGCGGTTCTGCTCGTTAGTAATAAATTCTACTGTTGGATGTTCACTCCTTCACACAGATGAGTATAGAAAAATATTTTCAACGGCCGAAAAGGGCTGGACTTGGAGAGGAGGTAGGCCTACAGTCCGGACCACAGGAGGTATTATCAAAACGGTGTAGACACTTAGAAATCTCATAAGGAAAGTGAACAGACGTCCATCAGTATGAAAATGAATTTGCTTCCAATACTTCCAGGCTTCAACTAGTGCCGCAGCTGAGGCAGTAAGAGAGGGTGAGGAGGAAGGGATAGTAAGTACGCAGGGAGATGTTGTAGGAGAGGAGGGAGACAGGCAGCATGTAGAGCCAGCTAGGGCGGAGGCAACAGGTGAGACTCAGCAAACATTGAAAAATAAAGCAGGGTCAGATCCGAAATGCACTTTTCTCATGAAAAGGGTCCTATTTTATATTCTTATGTGCCTTATAGAGAGGACCACGACAAAACATAGAGCGACTGGGTTCGATCCAGAATGGCTAAAAATGCCACAATTTAAGTCATGGCTGTATAACACCCAGCACGGTAAGCTCCAGTGTCTCCCTCTTCTCTGGAGGAGGGTCTGGCGAGCGAGACTAGCTCCAGTGCGACCTGTTCAGCAGCAGCAGGAGGAGGAGGAAGAGGAGGTTGACTGACTGTAGCAGGACACCTCTGCCACTGTTTCACTTTATGTTGCTGGTAAATAATATGGTTGTAGTAGTAGGCTAAAGTTAAATTATTTAGTATGCACTAATTAAAGGGGCAGAGCTTTAAGAGACATTTTAGCTTTTATATTTTATAAGATATATTTTTTGTAAGAACCACAATTAATAAATATATTTCAGTGAATAACTAATTGTTCAAATCTGTATATAAATATGTACATAAAGTGTTGTAATTATATTCCAACTCCGCGTTCTTCTTGGTCATCGCCGCTGCCGCCGCCACCCCCCTACCCCCGACCACGCCACCACAAATAGATGCCTGTCCTGTGGGAAACACTGATATATATATATATATATATATATATACACATACACACACAAACATCTTAAAATGCTACAACTTTATTTAATGTTAATGACATGCTGTGCCATACAGTGCAGTACCTTACATTTGTTATGTTAAGTCACACACGGTTTTTATGCTTGAAAATGCCTAATTTAGCCCACAATATGTAAAATTAGCTTTCCTAAGAATGCTAATGGCACCAAGTGGGTGTTGCATTTATGGGCCATTCCCCATTAATGCAACTCTTGTTTCATCCTCTTGATAAAGAAGTGCCATGTACTCACAATTTAAATGTCAATGATTGAAGTACATACAGATGATATCTAACCTCTTAACATTTCCTGAAGGCCTGGAGGACTCCGACATGGCTGTGCTTCTGTCAGTGGAGATGGATGCTGGTAGGACAGGCCAAACACTGCATCATCAGAACCTTGGAACTGACAGGAAGTGTGATTCAGCCAAAGTTTCGGTCCATCGTGCAGAGCAGGGGCTGGAAGAGTATTTCACAGAAGGCAATATGAGTCCTGTTACTCATGACAGAGGTCAGCTTTGTAGCTCCTCCCCTAAGGGAAGACTTTTGAAACTTGACTCACTTGGTGTGTCCGTCAAGCAGGAGATAATTGTGGATTGTGGGGGCATCCCATGTGTGAAGAAAGAAACTTCACAGCCAGAAATTGCGTCTTCTTTTGCAATTAAGAGGAACAGAGAGACTTATTTAGCACCGAAGCAAAACACAAATCCCCGTAAAACGACGGCACAGGAGCAGCTGAAGCAGAACTCTAACGTTGGCACGTTTGACAGGTCACGGGCTGCCATGAAGCAACTTATTCGGCCTATTAAAAAGCCTGCTCTATCGAACAACACGTTAGCGTTGTCTTGCACTTACTTAAACGTAGACCCCCTGAACCGTATTCCTTCCACGTCTAAAGCCACGCCCCCTGCTACACTTCAGCGAAGTCACCCTGCAAATAAATTCACCTCTGCCGTTAGTCGAACTGGCACCCAGTGTGTCAGTAACAGATCCCAGCCTCACGCGCGCTCTTTGGCCCACCCAGACGGCCACGCGGTACACCCCTTGCGCTGCGGCCATTGTGACAAATGTTTCCCCCATCTCAGCAACCTGAAGGCCCACCTGCAGATTCACACGGGCGAGCGGCCTTTCTGCTGCTCTCTGTGCGGCCGCAGCTTCACCAAACTTAGCAACCTCAAAGCCCACCGCAGAGTCCACACGGGAGAGAGACCATACTGCTGCCTAGCCTGCGGTAAACGCTTCACACAGAAGTGCAACCTGAAACGCCATCAGAGAATACACATGGACGAGTGACAGACACGGCGGTCAGGAAACCACAGTTTTTTTGTGTGTAAATGTCCCTGAGATTGAGTGTTTTTTGTCATGTTGTGCAGTTCACGTGATACTTTTGAAGGCAGCTTCTTGTATTCGTCTCCTGGAAGTGATTGCAAGCATTTTAAAATATAATGTCTTACTGTAAGCAACAGGCACAATTGGGTTGTTGTTAACTGTGTCATTTACCATTAATTTGGGGTCTAGAGATCCGATATTGATATTGGTCCGATATCAGCAAAAAAACAAGTGTCGGATGATATCGTCTTCCATGTAAAATATCCGATACAAGCAGTCCTGCAGCGTGTTTACCTGTGCAAAGCTGAATAGCCAGTTAACATCTGAATGTCCTCCGATAAGCACACGCGGTTGGTCTTTTCTTGTATTTTAGTCTCATCATTAACAAAAGGTAAACATGGCAAGCTATAGGAGTCTAAAACCGCACGTGTCAATATGAAAAATATCAAATAATTATAGTTGCATATTAGTTACACATGCAAAGTCTCCCTGGCAGAAGCGTATGGGAAAGTATTCAGTAACAAACGTGTCCGCATCATTCAAATTACTGTGTTATGACCTTAACTTCATTAAATTATTGTGGCCACTCTTTGTCGCCAAAAATAATAACCCCTCCACTTGAATTTTAAAGACAGCACAGTCTATTCCACACAATTAATAATAAATATGTTAGTGTTTTTCATACCTTACATTGTTGTCTGACTAATTTCACTTGATTAAATCTTTTCTAACATTCCACACCATAAAATAAAAGTATGTACTATGATTTGAGACTATATATCCAGTGTTCGTAATACCAGCAACGCTGGTATTACGAACCAGTACTTGCTGTACTTTATAAGTACAGCAAGTTTAATGCCATTGCTTTTACGAGTAACAAGTCATTTACCGTATTTTCCGCACCATAAGGCGCCCTGGGTTATAAGCCGCGCCTTCAATGAACGGCATATTTCAAAACTTTGTCCACCTATAAGACGCCCCGTGTTATAAGCCGCATCTAACTGCGCTAAAGGAATGTCAAAAAAACAGTCAGATAGGTCAGTCAAACTTTAATAATATATTAAAAACCAGCGTGATGTGGGCGCGCACAGAGTCGTATATCAACATGGACGGAGCTGCGTGAAAAAAGCCACCCGGCCTCTTCGCGTAAACTTACCTTAACCACTCGCTCATCTTTTCTTCATCCATCCCTTCGAGTTAGCTTTTATGATGACGCCGGCTGGAAAGGTCTCTTTTGGCAAGGTCTTCCTTTTGAATATCACCATGGGTGGAAGTTTCTGGCCATTAGCATGGCAAGCTAGAACCACAGTGAAGGATGACTTCTCATTCCCTGTGGTGCGAATATTCACCGTACGTGCTCCCGTTGTATCCACAGTGCGGTTCACAGGAATATCAAAAGTCAGTGGAACCTCGTCCATGTTGATAATGTTCTCTGGCCGGATCTTTTTTTTCAGCTATCTTGTTTTTACAATATGCACGGAAAGTAGCCAATTTTTCTTGAAAGTCTTTAGGCAGTTGCTGTGAAATAGTAATCCGTGTGCGGATGGAGAGATTGCGTCTTTTCATGAACCGGATCCCTGTCGCTTAGTAGGAGCCATTTTGTGGTCTTTACAGATGTAAACACACAAAGGAAAGGAAATGAAACGTAATATCCGCGCGCTTCTTCTTCTTCTACGCGGGCGGGTGGTTGCTTACAGTAGAAGAAGAAGCGCTTCCTGTTCTATGGGGGCGGGTGCTTACCTTGGCGGTTGCTTGCGTAGAAGAAGAAGCACTTCCTCTTCTACGGGGAAAAAATATGGCGGCTGTTTACCGTAGTTGCGAGACCGAAACTTTATGAAAATGAATCTTAATATTAATCCATATATAAAGTGCACCGGGTTATAAGGCGCACTGTCAAATTTTGAGAAAATTTGTGGTTTTTAGGTGCGCCTTATAGTGTGGAAAATACGGTAATTATTTACTTTTAAGCCCGTTACAACGCCGTTTAAGATAGCTTGATGTAACCTGGCACGCTACTTTTGATGTGGTTTGCGGTCCTCTCCAAGGTTTCTCATAGTCATTCACATCGACGTCCCACTGGGGTGAGTTTTTCCTTGCCCTTATGTGGGCTCTGTACCGAGGATGTCGTTGTGGCTTGTGCAGCCCTTTGAGACACTTGTGATTTAGGGCTATATAAATAAACATTGATTGATTGATTGATATTGTCAACAGGACAGCTTTATAAGTACAGCAAGTTTAATGCAGGAAATACCGTTTTACTCGTGAAAGCAACAAGCAGCACTGCACCAAAATGAACTTGATATCAAATAGGAAGAGGCAATATCACACTGTGACACAGCAGACAACAACATACGCACTCGACCACACAATGGGAATAATGATCACCAAATCAAAGATTTATGTGACAAACTTGCCATCCAAACAATACACCGTTTGTTGACAAGAAGATATGACCGCCATCAAAGCACATACAATCTCTTTATTAGCCAGAGTTAACACAATCCGGTGAAAAGATTCAAAGAGCTGGCGTCAGAGCCGACAAATTGCCGCTGCTAACTGCTAAAGCTAACAAACATAGCTCTGTTAAAGCCCTTTTTGACATTGCATGTCACTAGGCAACAGGCCCCGCCTTTTAAAAGAACACACACACTGCTCTCATATGAAACGTCCCTCAACTACATACGCGAGATTGTGAAGTTGTTGTTTTTTTAAAGTAACATATTAATTACTTTCCCTTTCGTTAAAGACTAATACAATTACTTTTTGGTAAAATAACGGGTAACTATAATTAATTACTTTTTAAAAGTATTTTTCAGAACACTGTATATATCATATCGGATCAATAGCAGTATCGGTCTATCCTCAAGGCTCCAATATTGGTATCATATAAGAAATTAAAGAGTTGTATCTGCATGCCCTTGCTAAAAATATTTATTCAAGTAATACACAAATTCTGCCATTTTTATATACAGTGTACCTCTTTTACGCAACTTGTTTATTGCCAAAATATTGTCCCAAGTTTTTGTGTTCTGTCTCAGTTATTGTAAGGTCTAAAACTGTGTGTAGCAAACTACTGTAATCCGTTTGCCCATGTATCATTCTGTGGAATAGTGTCTAAACCAGGGGTGTCAAACTCATTTCAGCTCAGGGGGTCCGCATGGAGGTAAATCTATTCCCACCTGGGCCAGACGGGCTAAATCATGGCATAATAACTTAAAAATACATCTACGACAATGTAAGATTGTTTTCTTAGTTTTACTTTGGCCAAAGATAGAACAAGCACATTGTTCATTCATATCAGCAATATACTTCAAATGTAAAACTGATATAAACTCAATACATGCAAAGTGAGATATGTCAAGCTTGTATTTGTTGGAATGTTGATAATCACAGTTTACAGTTTTTGAAAACCCACAGTTTTTGGAGAATTTCAATTCGAAGTTGTATTAAGCTGTAAGCCATAATCATAAACATTGTATTAAAAGAAAGATTGCAATATTTTGAGTTGCATATGAGCAGATGCCATTAGTTTCACCTTGTCGATATGATTGCTGGAATAAACAAACCTTTGCCCGATATTTTGATATTTTTGAGTTTCACTTGTATATATGTAATATGTGCATACGCATGTTCGTATGTATGTTATAAATGATAAATGGGTTACACTTGTATAGCGCTTTTCTACCTACAAGGTACTCAAAGCGCTTTGACAGTATTTCCACATTCACCCATTCACACACACATTCACACACTGATGGCGGGAGCTGCCATGCAAGGCGCTAACCAGCAGCCATCAGGAGCAAGGGGTGAAGTGTCTTGCCCAAGGACACAACGGACGTGACTAGGATGGTAGAAGGTGGGGATTGAACCCCAGTAACCAGCAACCCTCCGATTGCTGGCACGGCCACTCTACCAACTTCGCCACGCCTGTACAGTATTTAATGTATGTACTGTATTGTACCATGGCTTGGAATTTGTTCTTTCTATTTTTACTTCATTATGTTCTTTAAGCTTTATTCATTGTTTAGAAATTATCATTGTGTCATTTCTATGTTGGATTTACATATATATATATATATATATATATATATATAAGCATAGGAAATGTTTTTATTTGAGCTGGTTTTTGGAGAGTACCAGAGTCCACTTATCCTGCTAGCAATGTTTTTTACATGTTTTTTACATACTCATTACCTTCTTTTTTTTATATACTTTTACCTTCTTTTCCTTTGTTAGCCTTGTTTTAACAAACTTTTTAATGTCATCTACTTACTTTTTACCTACTTTTATTTTTCAACTAATTTTACCTTCTTTTACTTTTACTGTCCTCCTTACCTACTAATGTTACCTACCTTTACTGTACCTCTACTGTTACATACTTTTTACCTTCTGTTTCCTTTGTTTTCCTCTTATTTAACCTTCATGTATCTACTTCTGACCTTTTTTAACCTATATTTATCTTCTTTTCAAAATGATTTAAATAATTTACCTATTATTTACCCTTTTCCTTCTTTCACAGTGCATACTTTTTTTTTCTTTAACCTTATTGTACCTACTTTTTAACTAATTTATTTATTACCTTCTTTTTACCTTCTTTTACACACTTTTTTGACCTTCTACTTGTTGTCTTCTTTATATATGAGCGTATATGTATGTCAATTTTTCTCAAAGTATGCGTGGGAGCTAAAGAAGGGCCCCAGCCATCCAGAAAGGAAACAAGCGACCACCGGACCCCCGCAGGCATGCCGGGCCAGCAACAGAACTCCCAGGACCAGGCCCACTGCGATTTAAAAGCAATATATGTAGGGTAGGTTTTAAATATAGGTAGAGGTTAATAGTATATTTAAGTAGAATGGAATGGCAAGGGAAAATATAATTGATTGTGATCTTGTGGTGCAAATAGATACTAAAGGCATCATCTTGTTTGCCAAAAAAGCATTTTTTTAACCTTGATTTCAGATATTTGATACATCATTTACGTTACTATTTGTATTTCCAATTGAAAGTTTTCATTGTCAACATTAGTGCCCATTAACACTTTCAGTTGCATTTGGATAAAGAAAGACAACATTTTCTGTCCTCAGTTGCTATGATGAATCATAGAGTCAGCACTCTATTGATCATGTATGTATTTTTTATTGTGGTCTTAACCCAGTCCACATAGCCAATATTGATTCAACTAACTTTGTGAAGCTGTTCTAGAATCTATAGAACACTCAAAAGAGTTTCCCATCTTAGGGTAAATCATTTTAGACTTCAGGTTCACAATCAGTTTGTTTTCCTACCTGGAATACTCCCTGGTGAGAACACTGCACCTTCAAAAAAAGTCTCTCAGACATTGAAATAGTTGCTCAAATGTATTCAGTATGAAATTACAACAAGTAAGTATATAATTAGGTCCAAATTAAATAATTTAAGGTACAGTTGAAGCTTCTTGTTGCCTATGGAAAAATTACCAAATCCAAACTGTTTTGTTTCTCTTTGTTAGCTTTTCAGATTAGTTTGTAATGGATGGTTTGAATATGTCTTACATACGTTTTGATTGGTCATAAAAATGTATGTTGTCATATTTATCTACACACCAACGTTCACGTTAGTTTAAATCAGGCCTGGGCAATTATTTTGACTCGGTGGGCCACATTTATAGAAAAAAATGTGTCGGGGCCGGTATATCTATCTATCTGTGTGTGTATATATATCACATTTAAGATATGAAAATCTGCTGTACAATATGTGTGTTTGGGTCCTATTTTTAGGAACACAAAAACTCACAATGATGTCTGATTGAATGCTAAAAACGTTATTACAGACCGCCTTAAAATAGGAATGGAATTTTAAATGTTCTACTGAATGAGACACCCAGAAAGTACATGAACATAAAGAATGCTGGATTTAGGATATTAACTATGAACGATAAAACACTGAATATTGACAATATATGAACGTCGATCCTCTTTTACTTCTCACATCCCTTCTCGATCGACATTATTTACAATCAAGCGAAACATAACAAAAATGCAACAAACATGGCAAAATGTGAATGCAAAGGGTAAAAAACCCCACCTACAATCTGATATAATATCACTTTTCTTGCAGAACTTTGTTGTAAGAATCTCCTTCCGCGTCTGTCCCTGACGCCTGCATTTCAGGCTGGCCGCTCTGGAAACACTCTGTGGAAACGCTCCCCACCCACACTGCTTGGTGCCTCGTCTGAGCTGCTGTGACTTAGATTACTATAGTAACTAGTATATCATGCAAAAGCGCAGATTCCAACTGTTGAAATACTTTGTATAGTTTGACCTACTCAGTTGCCTAGTGGTTAGAGTGTCCGCCCTGAGATCGGTAGGTTGTGAGTTCAAACCGGCCGAGTCATACCATTCATTCAGGCCTCCGTCAGTCGTAACGACTATGGAAACTGCGCCAGTCCAGAGGTCAAGTTTAAACTCAGCAACAACGCCTGCTGTGGCTTCCCGTTGTTGTTTCCACACTATGACACGAGGCTGAAGTGACCTCTCCAGGGCGCAAGCCAGGGCAGAGTAGTATGGAGGTCAAGCTGTTGCCTAAGCAGCAGGACCCCCCTCTTCACACTGATGATGGATCCAAAGGAGCAGCAAGAGCTGGTACAATTTGGCACCAACAGTGTCGCAGGAGTTGCCACTGCACCGCTGTAGCCAGCAGTGGACCACCTTAGGTACTCCGTCTCCGGATTTTTCCTCAGGGTTTACTCCCGAAGCCTTCCCCTAGAAAGGTATGCCACAAGGCAGGGGCGTGTTTGGATCGGAGTTTACCTTCTCCTAGATGGGTCGCCTTACTGGGCTGACGGGTCCCATCTACCCATGCGGCAGGTTGTACTGGGTTACATTTTACCAGTAGCAGGAATAAGACCTGACCTGAACCATTTAACATACGAGTCATACCAAATACTATAAAAATGGGACCTATTACCTCCCTGCTTGGCAATCAGCATCAAGGGTTGGAATTGGGGGTTAAATCACCAACAATTATTCCCGGGCGCGGGCACCGCTGCTAACTGCCGCTCACTACTGCTCACTGCTGCTCACTGCTGCTCACTGCTCCCTTCACCTCCCATGGGGTGATCAAGGGTGATGGGTCAAATGCAGAGAATAATTTTGTCACACCTGGTGTGTCTGTGACAATCATTGGTACTTTAACTTTAAGACTTACGGTAATTTGAAAACATCAATGCACATCATTATGGCAGCTACAGTTTCCATCTTAAAGATCCACCAAAATTATTTGTCTGGTCGGCCAGATTGAAAAGCTTAACGGGTGCGGCCCTCTGGCCTTAATTTGCCCATTTCTGGTTTAAATGGTTTTAAAATATCGGACATAACCACAAATACTACTCAATCGCTTAGTTATACAATGTCGTCCTCTGTTGTACAAACAGGGGTACTGACTGAATTGTCATTAAACAAACCATTTAACATACAAGTCTAATTACATGTGATTGTAAATGTGTAATCTAATAAAACATTTAAAAAACGCACTATATATAATATGTTTTTAACTTTAAAAAATTAACCTTTGATCACATGTTGCCTTGTAATTATAAAAGCACGCTAAAATAATCAGTTATAACATAATGAACGTGTTCAATATTTGATCGTTGGGTTGTTTAATTGACATATACATTTCTTAATTATGTTTAATGTGTGTTACTTGGTTTGCTTTTTCAACATTAAACCTGATCAAAATGTAGTTTAAATCTGAGGATATCAGGTGTGTATTCTTCTGTTGTATATGCTATGGTTTCCTGTAACCGTGGAACAGTACGACTGAGCTGGCATAGGATTTCTGCCCCACGTCACCCTGAACACAATCAGCGGTGATGGAAATGTTAATAAAAGTGTTTATTAACCTTCAAATTAGTGTTTAGTAGCCTTCAAGTTGCTGGCATGGCTGTTTTACCCACCATGCCACGCTGTCCCCAAGCAAGATTGTTTTAGTTATATTGTAAAACTTAAAAACGTTGCTTGGAGTAATGAACTTACACTTACAGAGTCAGAACACTGCCTCTCCGTTTGCATTGAAAAGAAAAAATACAAATGGACTCTAAAAAAAAGTATTTTGATTCAGAATACATTTTTGACTCAACACGAATCTCGCAGTATATTATTTGGTATGTACATAATAATAACATCTAGGTAAAACATGATTAGAGAGTTACAAAAGCTCCTCTTGGCTACTGATGCTTATGAACTAAAAGTAAATGCAGGAAAGGCCTTAAATATGTATTTTGGTAAATTGATTAAAAAAAAATAAAAAAAAGATTCTTGAAAACGATGAACTGTTACAGGATCAGAGTTAATAAGAATCGCAATTCGGATGTGAATTTATTTTTTCCAGTACCCTCACTAATTATTGCTCTTCTACACTGAAAAAGAAGCATGTTTTGTTTTTCTTTTGTATTTCAAAATAAAGTTCAATTAAAACATCCGTTTTTTGTTTTTCAATTCCCATTCATTAAAGTAAAATTCAGTGAGTTCAGGCCTGAGGGTGGTAAAAAAAAATCTGCGAATTAGGAATACTTTTAATAAATTCAACATTTCATATTTAGAGCACAAAGCCAGTTTGGGACCGAAAAAATAACACAATTAGAGCCCTCTAAACATGAAAAAACACCCATATAGTCACCTTTACACCTCTTTAATCCGGTATAGAAGCCTTGAGCGTGTTCTTCTGTAGATTACAGGACTCACTGGTAGCATGGAAGATCCTCCAAGTGTCATTGCTATGGCAGTCACCCGGCCACTACAACATGACCACTACGTTAAAATGCTTCATCACATCCTGAGCACGTCCTCTAAGTTAGAACTGGTCTTCCATATGCTGAAACCGCGGGCATAAGTTGTTCTGCAAAAACTTGGTCGACTTGACAGTCTCAGCTACGATCATTGGCCGCAGAGCCGCCTTATTGCACAGGTGCTGAAGCCCAAGGGGCGATTTTACTTTACCACGCTTACCCACGACGCCTTTGTGAGAGACCAGTGTATTTCTACTGAGCTAAAATCACAGGCAGTCACCTGCCAGCACTTTACCTGATTTTGAGGTCATGTCTCATCTTTTGACATTGCTCGTGCCAAAGTCTGGATGTGGAGATGTGTTATTGATGAGGCAGGAATTGAAGATGGTGTACATCAAAACGTTGGTCAATTTGATTGTCACAGTGAAGATAGCGCCAAGATTAGCTGCCGCGTTATTGTTAGCATTGTTCACCCTGAGCTGGAAATGGAAATCCCGCTTGGTGAATATCTTCATTGATAGCCACAACATAATTATATAAAATTAGACAAATACTGCATTATAAAACATACAAGATTTGAATAACACTTAATTTGACACATAATACAGGCCAGAAATATGAAGACACACTTTGAAATAACAAACAAATAGTCGACGGCTGGATTTTGATATGAAGTTTGCACTGACTGCACTCTGAGACAGGATTTCATTTTGTGAACGCCGTTTGTTTATTGATACACATGTAATGTGTGCCAACAGTGTTACCTTTTGGTTGAAAGTATGAACTGCACATAGAATCAATATGTAGTATATAGTGCAACATAGAAACTTTGATGTGTTCTCCTTTGATTCCCATTTTTTGTAGGAACACTGACCATATCTTTAATTCAGCTTCACCTTCTTTTTTAAAATAATCCTCTGTTGCCGGGAAGTTAAAGCTGATTTCGGGCAAATTGATGCACTCTAAATCTTTTCTGTTACAGACTAAAAACCATGTAAAGAAAGTTATTTGTTGGAAGTTGATTTACATTTCTTTCTTTTTGTTGTCTTCAATATTAATAAGGATAACATTTTATGCAGAGGTATACTTATAACAATTTTAAATACAAATTATACTGTAGCTGCTGACAGAAGCAACATGCATATTTGTTATATAATTTCATAGTTGGTGAGAATAAATAAATACAATGCATACATATATGTTCATATTGTACACATACTGTGATTAAAATGGTATTTCCTTGGGTTAATTAATGCAAGTTCATGTTAACTTTATTTTTGTTACAAACCCATGTAAATTGGAGGGGAATAAAGAAAAACTATGTTTTCTTGAAAAAAAGGAAATTAATAAAATAAAAACAGTTACATAGAAACTTGTAATGAAAATGAGTAAAATTAACTCTCAAAGTTTAGTACTATTAGTGGATCAGCAGCACACACAATCCTGTGTGCTTCACGGACTGTATCCCTTGCACACTGCATTGATATATTTTGTAGGAACCAGAATATTAATAACAGATGGAAACAACCCTTTTGTGTGAATGAGTGTAAATTAGTGAGAATGAGTGTGGGAGGGTTTTTGGGTTGGTGCACTAAGTGTATCTTCTGTTTTTTATATTAACTTACAAACCCCGTTTCCATATGAGTTGGGAAATTGCGTTAGATGTAAATATAAACGGAATACAATGATTTGCAAATCCTTTTTTTCAACCCACATTCAGTTGAATATGCTACAAAGACAACATATTTGATGTTCAAAATGATAAACATTTTTTTTTTTTTGCAAATAATCATTAACTTTAGAATTTGATGCCAGCAACACGTGACAAAGAAGTTGGGAAAGGTGGCAATAAATACTGATAAAGTTGAGGAATGCTCATCAAACACTTATTTGGAACATTCCACAGGTGAACAGGCAAATTGGGAACAGGTGGGTGCCATGATTGGGTATCAAAGTAGATTCCTTGAAATGCTCAGTCATTCACAAACAAGGATGGAGCGAGGGTCACCACTTTGTCAAAAAATGCGTGAGCAAATTGTTGAAAAACCTTTCTCAACCAGCTATTGCAAGGAATTTAAGGAATTCACCATCTACGGTCCGTAATATCATCAAAGGGTTCAGAGAATCTGGAGAAATCACTGCACGTAAGCAGCTAAGCCCGTGACCTTCGATCCCTCAGGCTGTACTGCATCAACAAGCGACATCAGTGTGTAAAGGATATCACCACATAGGCTCAGGAACACTTCAGAAACCTACTGTCAGTAACTACAGTTGGTCGCTACATCTGTAAGTGCAAGTTAAAGGGGAACATTATCACAATTTCAGAAGGGTTAAAACCATTAAAAATCAGTTCCCAGTGGCTTATTTTATTTTTCTAAGTTTTTTTCAAAATTTTACCCATCACGCAATATCCCTAAAAAAAGCTTCAAAGTGCCTGATTTTAACCATCGTTATATACACCCGTCCATTTTCCTGTGACGTCACACAGTGATGCCAATACAAACAAACATGGCGGATAGAACAGCAAGTTATAGCGACATTAGCTCGTATTCAGACTCGGATTTCAGCGGCTTAAGCGATTCAACAGATTACGCATGTATTGAAACGGATGGTTGTAGTGTGGAGGCAGGTAGCGAAAACGAAATTGAAGAAGAAACTGAAGATATTGAGCCATATCGGTTTAAACCGTATGCAAGCAAAACCGACGAAAACGACACGACAGCCAGCGACACGGGAGAAAGCGAGGACAAATTCGGCGATCGCCTTCCAACCAACGATTGGTATGTGTTTGTTTGGCATTAAAGGAAACTAACAACTATGAACTAGGTTTACAGCATATGTAATACATTTGGCAACAACATGCACTTTGAGAGTGCAGACAGCCCAGTTTTCATCAATTAATATATTCTGTAGACATACCCTCATCCGCTCTCTTTTCCTGAAAGCTGATCTGTCCAGTCCAGTTGGAAATGCATCTGCTTTGAGTGTCGCAGGATATCCACACATTCTTGCCATCTCTGTCGTAGCATAGCTTTCGTCGGTAAAGTGTGCAGAACAAACGTCCAATTTCTTGCCACTTTCGCATCTTTGGGCCACTGGTGCAACTTGAATCCGTCACTGTTCGTGTTGTTACACCCTCCGACAACACACCGATGAGGCATGATGTCTCCAAGGTACGGAAAACAGTCGAAAAAACGGAAAATAGCAGAGCTGATTTGACTCGGTGTTTGTAATGTGTTTGTGAAAATGGCGGATTGCTTCCCGATGTGACGTCACGTTGTGACGTCATCGCTCCGAGAGCGAATAATAGAAAGGCGTTTAATTCGCCAAAATTCACCCATTTAGAGTTCGGAAATCGGTTAAAAAAATATATGGTCTTTTTTCTGCAACATCAAGGTATATATTGACGCTTACATAGGTCTGGTGATAATGTTCCCCTTTAAAACTCTCCTATGCAAGGCGAAAGCCGTTTATCAACAACACCCAGAAACGCCGTCGGCTTCGCTGGGCCTGAGCTCATCTAAGATGTACTGATGCAAAGTGGAAAAGTGTTCTGTGGTCTGACGAGTCCACATTTCAAATTGTTTTTGGAAACTGTGGACGTCCTGTCCTCCGGACCAAAGAGGAAAAGAACCATCCGGATTGTTATAGGTGCAAAGTTGAAAAGCCAGCATCTGTGATGGTATCGGGGTGTATTAGTGCCCAAGACATGGGTAACTTACACATCTGTGAAGGCGCTATTAATGCTGAAAGGTACAAACAGGTGTTGGAGCAACATATGTTGCCATTCAGCACCTGCTTATTTCAGCAAGACAATGCCAAGCCATGTGTTACATCAACGTGGCTTCATAGTAAAAGAGTGCGGGTACTAGACTGGCCTGCCTGTAGTCCAGACCTGTCTCCCATTGAAAATGTGTGGCGCATTATGAAGCCTAAAATACCACAACGGAGACCCCCGGACTGTTGAACAACTTAAGCTGTACATCAAGCAATAATGAGAAAGAATTCCACCTGAAAAGCTTAAAAAATGTGCCTCCTCAGTTCCCAAACGTTTACTGAGTGTTGTTAAAAGGAAAGGCCATGTAACACAGTGGTGAACATGCCCTTTCCCAACTACTTTGACACGTGTTGCAGCCATGAAATTCTAACTTAATTATTATTTGCAAAAAAAAAAAAAAAGAAGTTTATGAGTTTGAACATCAAATATCTTGTCTTTGTAGTGCATTCTATTGAATATGGGTTGAAAAGGATTTGCAAATCATTGTATTCCGTTTATATTTACATCTAACACAATTTCCCAACTCATATGGAAACGGGGTTTGTAATAATAAAATAAAAAATACAACAATTGGAGGGGAATATATTTTTTGTTCCGGTTTGGTCACATTGTTTGGGGGCAATTAATATGTGACAGAATCAAGGAAGCAGCATGAGACAACACGTGTTTGATGGAGAAGACGTTAATGGAGTCTCGGATTGAAAATAAACTTTTTTCCCTTGGAGTTTATGAGGCCAATGAGGTATGATTCTTTCTGATATGCATGCGAAATCAATGTGTTTTCTTTTATTGGATGTCAGACTAAGTTCTGTTTGCTTATTTCATTACTTCTGACAGCATTATTATTTGGCATCGTTGGTAACGTAAAGAATGCGTGGCTAAAATACATGTCAGTGAGCAAAACGAACGACTTGAGCCTGATTAAGACCTCGGAGGGAGTAACATATACAGTGTTGGCGCTAGGAATTTTCAAAATGGTGTCCCAGGGACCCCGTCAAGTCATAAAAATGGGGTCCCACAGTAATTTTTTGGGGTCCCACTTTTTTGTAAGCGTTTTTAAAACAAATGATAAATGTATGCCTTATCCCGTTATATCTCACATTCTATATTGTGTTTTGGAAAAAAGTTGTCATAAACGTTACTTAATTAATAGAAAAAATAATAGAAAAGAAAACACATTTTTATGCATATTTATTCAGTTATAAACATTCATTCACTTTCTTCTTTCCTTCATGCATCTAAACTTTACTGCTTCCGGTAGTTTTTTCTATATTTGTATTTAATAAGTTGTAGGTGTATTTATTTCAGTGTAAAAGTGTAGAAAGTTTTTTGCTTAGGTCATGAAATTCTGATAATCGTGTGCCATGGCATAGATATATTATTTATTTAACGCTTACATCTCTTGAGTCTACATCAACTTCAAATTTATCCGTCAATTCTAAGTTTGTTTTCTTCATCTTGTTTTTTTGTTTGTTTTCTGCCCTTTTTGTCAAAGAAAACTATGTGTTTTTTATGGCACGCACACAAAATATGCAAAATCTTCCACAAAAAATATTTTTCTAAGTGGAACATTTGATGTGAAGTAATCAGAGCCTTGGATAGGTCAATAATTCATAAAAACATTGATTTTGATTCAATATTATGTTTTGAGCAAAACTTTTTCTAAATTACATTTCACCTGTAAGCTTTTTTATTCGACTTTTATGTTTTTGTTTATTTTAATAGTATTTTTAGAATGTGCCGCGGGCCTTTAAAACATTAGTTTCGGGCCACAAATGGCCTCCGGGCCACACTATCGACACCCCTGCTATAGAGAATAAAAAATTAAATCTGATAAATCTATTGATAAAAAGTAGAGCCTGGCGACGCATGCGCGTTTATCATAACGCACAGTCAGCATCTCTGCTTCAGTAAACTACGACGGTGATGATGTCAGCGATGCGAGCGACACTTGCTTACTTGTCAGCCACTTCTCCAAGAGACTCCTTTGAACACACCTCGCACATTAACACTTCAAAAGGCACAGATTTGCCCCGTTTGTTGACCTACAAAGTATGTTTTTGGGATGGATGAGTGGGTGCTGGTTAACTTGAAGCTAACAGCTAGCCTGTCTCCATCCTCGAACGATGTCGATCCAGCGGGAGATAAAAGTGAAGTTTCCATGGACTCACAAAGACTAAAACAAGTCATTTACTGGAGACATGGCACAGGATGAAGATAAAAAGGTTGACTTTACACTCACCTTAGTGTTTACCATGAAGTCTTTCTTTCGACAGCCCCTCGCGGTAAAGTTGCCCGAGTGCAAACTGAGGCAAAATTTGTCACTGATAAAACTTTCGGCGAATAAAAAAGTACGACCAATAAAAACGCAATAAACGGGGACGGAAATTTGACCTGGCGAATATAAAGAAAACAAAACACAGACGGAAAGCAATAATCGATCAAATAAAAAAAAACAAGCAAACCCCGCGGCGGAATTGCGCGTCCTTTCTGATTTCAATGCGTAAAGAGACACAAAAAGTGTGGTAACGCCAACACTGTTATACTATTTATAGTCGCGGCGGAGAGTGTTTTCTTAATAAAAAATGATTGAGAAGCACTGCTCTATACCAGTAACTGCACCTCAGGGGGCCCTTTTGTGGAACTCTTGAAGTTCACAGACGACACCACAGTCATCGATGTCATCCAGGACAGAGACGAGTATGTCTACAAACACACACACACACACACACACACACACACACACACACACACACACACACACACACACACACACACACACACACACACACACACACACACACACACACACACACACACACACACACACACTCCTCCGGTCTACATTCTGACTCTGGGATCTACAATCTCACAGGACCTGAAGTGGATCTCCCACATAGATACAATCAGAAAGAAGGCACAGCAGAGGACGTACTTCCTGCGTCAGCTCAAGAAGTTCGACATGCCCCAGGAGCTGGTGATCATGTTTTACACCTCCATCATTCAGTCTGTCCTGTGGACATCCATAACTGTGTGGTTTGGATTTGCAACTGAGCTGGACAGACACAGACTGCAACGGACAATCAGGACTACAGAAAATATCATTGGTGTCTACGTTCAAGTTCAAAGTTGATGTCAGTAAGTTCCTTCTTTTACTATATCCTCTTGTTGTGGGGCATACTGGCTCGTAGATGCACATGCATCCTCCACTGTTGCCATTTCTAAAACAAGGTAGCGTATAGTTCTAACTTATATCTGTCAGTGCACTGGCTGTTAGGGAAGCGATAGCTGAGGGGCTAGTTCACTGGAATAGGTCATGGACCCCTACATTGGTCATGGACCCCTACATTGATGGACTCATTCAGCACCTGGAGCTGAGGTTCCAGCAGCTTGGGATTCTTGGTGCTTTTAGTTCACTGGGACCACAAGGACCACAAGCTGATGAGAGTCAGACTGTCTCTGACCTAAAACTACTGGCCAAGCAGTTCCCTCCCATCAGTCTGAAGGCACTTCTCCAAGAGTGGCAGAGCTACAGAGTCCTAATAACAACCGGAATACTGAAAGTGAGTGACAGTCATTAACACAATATTAAGTTTTGTGAGTTCATGCATATCTGTCATTGATCTATGTTCTCATCCATCAGGACAAGTCCCAGCTGGAGGTGATGACATTCTTAGTATCTCAGGTAACCAGGACTGTTTTGTGTTTCGTTTTTACTTTATGGAAAACATATCGAGATATATATCATATATTGCCATTCAGCATATGGAGCGGAAAACACAACCAAAAATTGTAGGCTTCTTCACGCGACGAAGCCGGCCTACTTCACCACAGTTTGTAGTCTATTGCCCCCGCCCCCAGGCTGTGGTGGCAGCGATGAAATGGAGATGTGATGGTGGCGACAGGCCAAATTACACTGTTCCTTACACCCACCCACCCCCTTCCCCGTCCGTCCGCCTGTCCACGCGCCCCCTGACAAGTATTTATTTGAACGCTTTAAGCTACCGAGAGCTACCCCCCATTTCTTAAACGTACGTTTTGACATTATGTATTTCCCCTGTTTGTTTTCTCCGTGTGTGATGGTCGGCTTTTCCGCCGGAATTGTGCCCTTATATGGGGAATTAAGGGCGTTTACCTATGCAAAATATGGAATTAAGGGTGTTTACATATGCATATTGGGGAAATAAGGGCGTGTTTATATGCAAATTATGATAGACATGCACACGCTAATCATTTGGCATCCAGCAACTTAAGAACAGCAGGTTGGAACAATTTAGGCGTTTAAGAACACGTCATGAAGTTGAATGGATTCCTTTTAGGAAATCACTTAGGAAGAAAGATAAGAGGAAAAGTTACAAACTTATTGCTGACTGGGGCCCATTGGCCACTAGAAGGCATTAGCTGGTGGGAGCAAACAAATACTCCTAAACACGCTCCAAATCACCTCTTCAATGGTTGCGGACAAATGACAGGACAAGCTAACAGGCTAATATTAGCAGAATGATGAAAAGACAAACTTATCCCCATCAGCGTATTATGGATAAACTCAAACTTACTTTCTTTCGCAACTCCAGTGCTAAACAGCACCAGCAGGTCTAAAAAAAGGGTCTCTAACTGCCGATTTTACTCAAGGAGTTGGACTAATTGACCAAACTTGTGTGCCTCTTGCAACAGGAAACCGCACCAAACTCAAACAGCACAAGATCATCATGTGACTGCGCATGAGTATACAAATTACAGCCTTTATAACACTTGCTACGGAAGCACTAAAAACTACAACATGGATTACACAGTCGAAGTGGAGGCATATAAATACGGCCACAAAACGGCACATTCTGAAGAGACAGACAGAAAGCGGCTTGAAGATGGTCTGTAAAACATGTTGACCTAAGAACCACCATTACATGTTATTTAGACCACAAGGAAGTGTTTTACATGTAAAAAAAACACAATACAGTATGTATAATATATCCCTATCCATCAATCTTCTTTCACTTATCCGAAGTCGGGTCGCGGGGGAAGCAACCTAAGTAGAGAAGCCCAGACTTCCCTCTCCCCAGCTACTTCGTCTACTTGATCCTGAGGCGTTCCCAGGCCACCTTGTCTTCCCCGTGGTCTCCTAGAATAGAATAGAATAAAATAGAATATAAGTTTATTGCCATTTGTAGAGGTACAGGACAGTACAGATACATTTGAATTATTGTGCATTTCTCCCTGAGTCAACTTCTACAAAAAAAAGAGTTAGAAAATATAATGGCATTGTAAGAAAAAAACAGAAAAAGAAAGAAAAAAAAGGAGCGAGAGGGGGGTACAGACACACACAAAAAAAGAGTATGAAGTAAAAAAATATATAGATATGTTGTATTAAAGGTAAATACATTAAATAACTGTATTTTTTGGACTATAAGGCAAACATAAAATCCTTTCATTTTCTCAAAAATCAACAGTGCGCCTAATGTACGGAATAATTCTGGTTGTGCTTACCGACCTCGAAGCAATTTTATTTGGTACATGGTGTAATGATAAGCGTGACCAATAGATAGTAGTCGCACATAAGAGATGCGCCGAGACTGCAATATGACGCCAGTAAACAACACCAAAACTTTAAATGTTCCATTGAAAATAAAGAACATTACACACGACGCTCAAAAATCTGTCAAAATGTTTAAGCATGACTTTGAAGCCGCATCGCTTGATGGATTGTCGGCCCATTACAGCTACTGTAGTCACAGATATAAGTATTACTATGGTGTGTGTATAAGGACCGCAAAATGGCACCCATTAGCAGACATATTATTTAGCGTTTTATTTTGCAATATTGTGAAAAACCAACTTTTCTTACCTTCTGGTACCTGCTGATGTGTATTTGAGATCTGCATAAGTCCTGAAAATTTGCGTACGTCCGCCACTGTAGTCCGTGCCGATGCCGTAGCTTCTTCTTTTTCACTATCTTCTTGTTATGGGGCATTCACCCTCCGCTGTTGCCATTTCTAATATAAAGTAGCGTACAGTTCTAACTTATATCTCGCTATGGAAGCGCTAAAAACTACCAGTGTAGTGAGTTTACATCATGGGTGTCAAACTCTGGCCCGCGGGCCAAATTTGGCCGGCCGTGTAATTTCATTTGGCCCTTGAGGCAATATCAAATTAACACTAGAGCTGGCCCGCCGATTATATATAGCGGCAGTGCCGCGGTAACACCGCATTCACCGCTAATTCTCATACTTGCCAACCCTCCCGGGAGACTCTCAAATTTCAGTGCCCCTCCCAAAAATTACCACGTCCACCTTTCATCCAGTCCAACGAGTGCTGGCCTAGTCACATAATATGTGCGGCTTCTGCATGCATACACAAGTGAATGCAACGCATACTTCATCAACAGCGAGACAGGTTACACTGACGGTGGCCGTATAATCAACTTTAACACTGTTAGAAATATGCGCCACACTGTGAACCCACAACAAACAAGAATGACAAACACATATCAGGAGAACGTCCGCACCGTAACACAACATAAACACAACAGAACAAATACAGAGAACCCTTTGCTGCACTAACTCTTCCGGGCTGCAATATACACCCCCGCTACCACCAAACCAACCAAACCCCGCCCACCTCAACCGACGCACGGGGGGTAGCGGGGGTGTATATTGTGGGGGGGTCTACGAGATATGATGACTGATGAACACCTTCGTTCGATAATGAAGGTTGCCTCAGCTCAAAGCCTGAGCCCCGACATTAATGAACTAGCATCCAAGAAAAGATGGCAGGTATCTGGCTTGGGCACATCAGATTAGATCAGTGTGTTGCAAACTGATGGTTTATTCATTGTTATTTTATTTTCAAATGTATTAGCCTGTGGAAAAAGTTAATGTTGATATTTACCTCAGAAGGTTGCAAATAGAAAAGAGGCATTCAATTTTTATTTAAATTGTATTTGATATGCCATTGATATTTTTTAATTATTATCATTATTATTTGAAACTCGATTTTGCATGTCACTATAATACAAGCCTTGCTTGTTCAATATTCAATGCAAAACGTGTTTGGGTCCCTGTTAAAAGGTTAATTTGTTCAACCTTGGCCCGCGGCTTTGTTCAGTTTTAAATTTTGGCCCACTCTGTATTTGAGTTTGACACCCCTGGTTTACATAATTCACCCATGGAACTTTAGTTATTAGAGAGTCCCATTCGGACGGTTTTTCACGGTACACATGTCCGTCGTTGTTGCACTAGTGAGCCACGGATGAGAAGATGCTGCTCCGTTGTTGATTTAAGTAAAGTCTGAATCTCATTAAAACAGTTAGCTCCATCTTTTGACACTTCTTCCACTCCCGTCCTTGCACACTACACCGCAACAACAAAGATGGCGGGGAGAAGACACTGTCGAAGGTGAGCCACGTGAATAAGACCAACCACTAAACGGTGCATCCTGAAGCGACTTTCAGAAAGCAACTTGAAAATGGTCTGTAAGACATAATCTATGCATTATTTTGGCCAAGGAACCACCATTACATGTTTTGTAGACCACAAGGAAATGTTTTAAATTTAGAAAAAAAATCATAATATGACCCCTTTGGTGCGCCTTATAATCTGGTGCGCCTTTTGTATGAAAAAAGACCTGAATAGACCCGCTCATCGGCAGTGCGCCTTATAATCCGGTGCACCTTATGGTCCAGAAAATACGGTAGACTCTACAAAGTTATAGACAGTGTCAGTAATACAAGTAAATAAAAGAAACAAAGAATAACAATAATGAGGGGAACACTGTACAATGAGTTGAAAAAGTAAATATGATGTCTTATTCCACTTATCTCTTATTGCACTTGGGGTTATTGCACACATTTTCCATGTTGCATAGTAACACTATTGTTATTTTGGTTGTTTTATTTTTTAGGTTATTATTGCACACTTGTATCAATCGCACATTAGTCTATGAGATGTGGCATCAAGTATTTCCGTCCCATCTTAAGGTCCTGTGCTAAAAGTCTCGGCAGCTGGGAAAAAGCTGCTGTGGTAGCGAGCCTTGTGGGTAGAGATACTCTCTGGCCTGTGATGTCACAAATTGTGACCCCGGTCCTTCCTCCGGAACACAGCATAAGCTGGGTGCTGTTTGTCCTTGAGGATGCTCTGTACTTTTTACCCTGCAGTGCTGTTTACAGTGTAGGAGAGCTTGAGAATTAGCTCCTTTGTCTTGTCTTGTCCTACTGGTTGGATGTGTCCTGAACGCCTCCCTGGGGAGGTGTTCGGAGGCATTCTGACCAGATGCCCGAACCACCTCATCTGGATCATCTCGATGTGGAGGAGCAGTGGCTTTACTCTGAGCTCCTCTTCTCACCCTATCTCTAAGGTAGAGCCCCGCCACCCAACGGAGGAAACTCATTTAGGCCGCTTGTAACTGTGATCTTGTTCTTTCGGTCATAACCCAAAGCTCAATATATCAGTATGTGTCATTAAACTGTCAAATAGATTAAGCAAAGAAGTCAAAGAAAGTACTAATATGATCCAGTTTGATAAACCGCTCAAACTCAAAGTACAAGACAGAAGAATCCTGATAAACATTATTGAATAAGGTGATCATTTTATTTATCTCATTATGTGAGTCACAGCTTACATACGTTTACAGCTCTGGTAATGGGTACATTCGCACCCACCTGCACAAATGTACTTCAAAATGTAACAATCAAAATAAATATGACTTTTTTTGTTTACTAGGGCATGCATATATAATATGCATTAGTTTGACCATTTAAAATCAACGATAATAATAGGGAGATGCTTGGAAATAGCATAAAATTGGGTGGCCGGGGGTGGGCCGTGCCGCGCTCTCCGGGGGTGGGGGTTGGGCTCGTGGGGGCCCGGTTGCTGGTGGGGCGGGGGCGGTCTTCCCGTCCGGTTGCGGGGAGTCTCTGGGCCCCCCGGGCAGAGCGTCCCGCCTTTCTACCCGTGTGGGGTGGGTCTCTCGCTGGTTTGAAGTCTGGCTGTCCCCTGCTTCTCTCGTGCCTTGTCCTCTGCCGGGTGCGTCTGTCTGCGGCCTGCTGCTGGCTCTTACGGGCGGCACGGTGGGCCTGGCTCTAGGGTTCCTGTCGCTGGCCGGCCTGGCTGCGTGGGGTCGGTGGTCCCTGGTTCCCTGGGCGCCACACCTGCTGTTTGTGGGTTGGGCTCTCTGGGTGGCTGAGGCCGTACTCTGGCTCCCACACACACTGGGAGTCAAATATATTGTACATACAAATACACATATACTCACATACATACATAATACATACATACATACATACATACTTAGGTACCTACGCTCCCACATACATACACAAATACAGTGCATACCTACATACTCAAAGTTCGTACATCTACACACACATTCACTGTACAAACACATACACACATACTGTACATATACAAGTACATATACATACATACACTCATGCACATAATCACGTTTCATCAAACATATACTAACGTTGTTGCCCTAGGGTAAACTGGGTAACACATGGCACACTGACAAAGCTTAACCTATTGTTACTATAACAATATACAAGGTTAATGTAGGTTGCTTCCCTTTCTTCCCCTCCATTTTTCTGCATTCTTTCGTATCTCTAGTTATCATTACGTATATGTATTGTTGCATTTGAACAGCGTTCTTTAGGATAAGCACACACACACACACACACACACACACACACACACACACACACACACCCACACACACACACAGACACACACACACACGTAAAGGTGCACAGTGATGAACTCAAGACAGAAAGACGACCTCGTGGGGACCAAACAACGTTCTTTACGATATGCACACAGGCACACACACACACACACACACACACACACACACACACACACACACACACACACACACACACGCACACACACACACACACACACACACACACACACACACACACACACACACACACACACGCACACACACACACTGTAAAGGTGCACGGTGATGAACTCAAGACAGAAAGATGACCTCGTGTGGACCAAACAGCGTTCTTTAGGATAGGCACACACACACACACACCATCATCATCATCATCGGCGGTCACTCGTGGTCGAGTATGACTGTCCTCCTTCCTGGTCTTTGTGGGTCTTCAGGTGGGCGTGGAGGCCGATTCTGGACCCGATTATTCTGGGGCAATGTGGACAAGGGAATGTAGTGGTGGTGGGTTTGGGTTGGGCCTGTTTGGTGGATGCTCTCTCCTTTCTTTGTCTGCGCTTGTCTTGTGCAGCATGGCGGAGGTCGTCATTATATTGCGCGGCACCCTCACAGACAAGGTTTCTCCACATCGTCCTGTCTTTTGCCTTGACTTCCCAAGACTTAAGGTCTATGCGACACTTTGTCAGGTTTGCCTTGATGTTATCCTTAAATCTCTTCTTTTGACCTCCCGGGGCCCGTTTCCCTTCAACAAGCTGGGAATAAAGGACTTGTTTTGGGAGGCGAGAGTCAGGCATGCGGACTACATGGCCAGTCCATCTGAGTTGGTTTTGGGCTATCGTGGCAGTGATGGTGGGCAAACCAGCCTCCTCCAGGACGCTGGTGTTGGTGCGTCGGTCCTCCCAGCTGATCCTGAGGATTTTTCTGAGACATTTATGATGGTAGGTCTCGAGTGCCTTTAAGTGCCTGCTGTAGGTGGTCCAGGCTTCTGACCCATACAGAAGGGTGGGGAGCACGACTGCTTTGTAGACCAGGATTTTGGTCTTTGCTTGGAGGTCACGGTTCTCGAAGACTCGCTTCCTCAGCCTTGAGAAGGCCCCACTGGCACAGCTGAGGCGGTGGTGAATTTCATCGTCAATGACAGCTTTAGATGACAGGAGGCTCCCGAGATATGGGAAGTGGTCCACATTTTCCAGTCGGATTTTGTCAATTGACAGGTTTGGTGGCAGGACAGGCGCACTACTGTTTGGTGGTGATTGGTGGAGGATTTGGGTTTTCTTTATATTGATGGCAAGACCAAGCTGTTTGTATGCCTTCGCAAAAGCAGACAGAGTGCACTGTAGGTACTCTTCTGAGAGGGCTATGAGGGCATTATCGTCTGCATACTGCAGCTCCATTATGGATATGGTGGTGGTTTGACCTTTAGCCCTGAAACGGTTGATGTTGAGGAGTTGACCGTCGGTTCTGTACATTATTTCGACTCCCTGGGGCAGATGTATGTTTGTGAGATGAAGGATAGTAGCAACAAAAATGGAAAATAGTGTTGGAGCGATGACACATCCCTGTTTTACACCTGTGTCTACCCTAAAGGGTTTCGTTTCATCTCCACTGCCACTGAGCACTGTGGCTGACATGTTATCATGCAGTAGTCTCAGTACCCGGATGTATTTATCTGGGCAGCCAATCTTGGACAGAACCAACCAAAGTGCCTGACGGTTAACCGAGTCGAAGGCTTTGGTGAGGTCTATGAAGGCCATGTATAGTGATTGGTTTTGTTCCCGGCATTTTTCTTGCAGTTGTCGTGCGATGAAAATCATGTCTGTGGTGCCTCTGCTTGGGCGAAATCCACTCTGAGACTCAGGAAGCACGCTTTCTGACAGGGGGGTGAGTCTGTTGGCCAAAACCCGAGCGAGGGCTTTCCCTATGGTGGACAGGAGAGAGATGCCACGGTAATTCCCACAGTCTGCCTTGTCTCCTTTCTTAAATATGGATACAATTAGGGCATCTCTGAGCTGTGCAGGGATTTCCTCTTCTTCCCATATTTTGAGAAGCAGGGCATGGATGTGCTTGGTAAGATCGGGTCCGCCTTTCTTCAGGACCTCTGCTGGAATGCCGTCGGGCCCAACAGCCTTGTTGTTCCTCATCTTCCCAATGGCATCCTGCAGCTCATCCAAGGTAGGTGGTTCTCCCATGCTTTCATCTGTGGGTTGTTGTGGGAGTTGGTCAAGAGCCTCCATCTCAGGTATAGTGTCCCTGTTTAAGAGGTCCTCATAGTGTTCTTTCCACCTGTTTGAAATTGCGTCCTTGTCCTTCAGCAGCAGCAGACCCTCCTTTGAGCGAAGGGGGGTTAGGCAGCGGTGGCTGGGACCATACACCACTCTTGTGGCATCGAAGAAGCCTCTCGTGTCTCCAGAGTCAGCAAGCTGCTCGATCTCCAGAGCCTTCTTTGTCCACCACTGGTTCTTCAGTTTCCTAACCTGTGTTTGGACAGCTGCCTTCGCTTTGGCGTGGGCTACTCTTTTCACTTTGCAGTGGATGTCATTTTGCCAAGTGATGAAAGCTTGCCGCTTGTTGTCAATTAGTTGCTGGATCTCAGTGTCATTCTCATCAAACCAGTCTTGATGTCTCCGCTTTTTGAGACCAAGAATATTTTTGCAGGATTTCATTATGGCAGTCGAAAGTGTGCTCCAGTGTGTTTCCGTATCCTCTGGGTACTGTTTGGGCAATGCTGCGCTAAAGGCCTCCTGCAGCTGTTGTTGGTAGGTGGTGTCACTCAACAGCTCGATGTTAATTCTTGGCTGGCACTGTCTTTTCTGCATCCGTCTTTTCCGCATTAAGCGGATGGACATGATGGAGCGAATGAGGCGATGGTCGGTCCAGCAGTCGTCTGCACTGGTCATTGCTCTGGTGTTTAGGACGTCATGACGGTCTTTAGAGCGGACAATGACGTAGTCAATGAGATGCCACAGTTTGGAGCGAGGGTGCATCCATGATGTTTTGAACTTGGTTTTCTGACGGAAAAGTGTGTTGGTAATGACCAGGTTGTGCTCCGAGCACTTAGTTAGCAGTAGTGCACCATTAGAATTTGTATTTCCGACCCCTTCTCTCCCCAGCGTACCCCTCCATAGGTGGTGGTTTTGTCCCACTCTGGCGTTGAAGTCTCCAAGCAGGATTAACTTGTCCTCCTTGGGGACTTCAGATAGAACTTTGTCCAGGTCAGCATAAAAGGCCTCCTTAACTTCATCCTGTGCATCAAGGGTTGGTGCATAGGCACTAACGACCGTGGCCATATGACTGCTAGCAAGCATAAGGCGTAAGGTCATTAGGCGCTCGTTGATGCCCACAGGGAGTTCATGGAGGTAGTTGATGAGGCAGTTCTTAATAGCAAAACCCACACCGTGGATTTGTGGCTCATTTGCAGGTTTTCCTTTCCAAAAGAAAGTATACCCGCCTTTTTCTTCCTTCAGCTGCCCTTCGTCGGCCACTCGGGTCTCGGAGAGTGCTGCGATGTCGATCTGGAACTTCCTTAGCTCTCTGGAGATGATGGCAGTTCGCCTTTCCGGTCGATTGCTGGCTTGGTTGTCCGTGAGGGTTCGCACGTTCCAGGCTCCAATGAGTAATTTGTGTTTTTTTTGTTTCTGACCGCGTGGTGGTGATCCCTCTGGATGCGGTATTCCAGACAGGATGTTGCGAGGCAGGCTATTTTTAGGGTACCTTTTCTAACCCCCTCCCCTACTGGGGTGAGCAGAGTGGATCCTGAATAGGGCTGCTCAGTCATGGGTGCAGCTGCCGAGAAGCTCTTCTGCCTCAGTCCATGAGCTTAACGACTGAATCTAACACCCACCGCCTGTGTGCCAGGTTGTGGCTAGGGACTGCCAGACTTCACTGTCCTGCCCCCGTTACCACTTCCCGGTCGCCAAAGGACTTTGAAGTATCCGGGATGTAAAATGGATGGGTTCCCATTTGGGAGGACGCCTGCGCGTAACGTCTTTTAGCGTGGGGAGACTGATGCGCCTGCAGCCACCACACGGTCCTTGGCAGAGAGGGGCCTTGATCCAGTGGCATGAATCCATGACGACTGGAGACCACCCTCTGTTGCAGCCTTCATCCGCCTTCAGTGTCATTGTGACATGCAGTGTCATCCTCCGCCACTTCCATCGTTGAGGTCTTATATCTATTTAACCCATAGATGGGGCAGTAGTTGGCGGACGCCAGGGCGTGTCCACACACTGGTGGGCCTGCACGCCTCGCCTCTGGGGCCCACTGCTGCTCCGAGATCCCCTACAGTTTAGCCTGTGTCCGCAAAGATGCAGTTTACCGTGTGTGGCCACGAGGAGGCACCACAGGGGTCTTGGTGGTGGAGAGGCTTTGTACCAGCAGGAGGAGGCTTACGCACTCGGCTCCTCTTTTCACCCACCCAGGGGCTAGCTGGCGGCGATAGCTGTAAGCAGAGAGTAGCAAGCAGGGGCAGCATGCAGCATGCACTAACTACAAGCACTTCTGCCACAAATCTAACGCACTGACGCATCACACGCACCCTGTGCGCGAGCACACACACACACACACACACACACACACACACACACACACACACACACACACACACACACACACACACACACACACACACACACACACATTCGTATTTAAAAACCAATCAAAATCCTCGCACTGCCTCTCTCAGCCCATCTGCTGTTCACTTGAACTGGCATTTTAGCAAACCTATCTCTCTGTCGGACGTGGGCTACTGAGCTGGCACGGTCCCCAAATCAAAAATAATTGACATTAGTGGTTCAATCAGCTGCTCCCGAATCTCAAACTGCCACTTGAAAATGTCAACAGTGTTTGATGCGTGCAATGCAAGAAATTCCCCAACGCACACTTATTGCTGTATTTACTCAGAAAAAAGCATGGAGGCCATTAAAAGTTACTACCGTTACAACTAAAGATGATAAAACATGCATGCACACGATTAAAAGAAAATGTAATGTACAAAAAAAAAAAAAAATCAGTGACACGCATTCAAACCAGGGTTTGAATATTTTGGTATTTCGATACTTTTCGATACTTTTCGATACTTTGATACTTTGATACTTTTTTAAATAAAGGGGACCACAAAAAATTGCATTATTGGCTTTATTTTAACAAAAAAATCTAACCGTAAATTAAACATGTTTCTTATTGCCCCAAGTGGAGGAGTTCAAGTACCTCGGAGTCTTGTTCACGAGTGAGGGAAGAGTGGATCGTGAGATCGACAGGCGGATCGGTGCGGCGTCTTCAGTAATGCGGACGCTGTATCGATCCGTTGTGGTGAAGAAGGAGCTGAGCCGTAAGGCAAAGCTTTCAATTTAACGGTCGATCTACGTTCCCATCCTCACGTATTGTCATGAGCTTTGGGTTGTGACCGAAAGGACAAGATCACGGGTACAATGAGTTTCCTCCGCCGGGTGGCGGGGCTCTCCCTTAGAGATAGGGTGAGAAGCTCTGTCATCCGGGGGGAGCTCAAAGTAAAGCCGCTGCTCCTCCACATCGAGAGGAGCCAGATGAGGTGGTTTGGGCATCTGGTCAGGATGCCACCCGAACGCCTCCATAGGGAGGTGTTTAGGGCACGTCTGACCGGTAGGAGGCCACGGGGAAGACCCAGGACACGTTGAGAAGACTACAGGACTGTCTCAGAAAATTAGAATATTGTGATAAAGTTCTTTATTTTCTGTAATGCAATTAAAAAAACAAAAATGTACTACATTCTAGATACATTACACATCAACTGAAATATTGCAAGCCTTTTATTATTTTAATATTTCTGATTATGGCATACAGCTTAAGAAAACTCAAAAATCCTATCTCAAAAAATTAGAATATTTCCTCAGACCAAGTAAAAAAAAAGATTTATAACAGCAAAACAAAACCAAACATTTGAAAATGTCAATTAATGCACTCAGTACTTGGTTGGGAATCCTTTTGCACGCATTACTGCATCAATGCGGCGTGACTTGGAGGCAATCAGCCTGTGGCATTGCTGAGGTGTTATTGATGCCCAGGATGCTTCAATAGCGGCCTTTAGCTCATTTGCATTATTGGGTCTGATGTCTTTCAGCTTCTTCTTCACAATACCCCACAAATTCTCTATGGGGTTCAGGTCAGGGGAGTTGGCAGGCCAGATCATGCTGGAAAATGAAATCATCATCTCCATAGAGCTTTTCAACAGATGGAGGAGGAGTATATTTATAGCTAGAAATCACTGAAATTAAAGTATTTCTTATTTATATATATATATATATATATATATATATATATATATATATATATATATATATATATATATATATATATATATATATATATATATATATTATATATATATATATATATATATATATATATATATATATATATATATATATATATATATATATATATATAGTACAGTAAACAGTAATGAAAACACAGTTGTTCTACTAACTATACTGTACTTGCTGCTTACTTTAAAAAAAAAAAAAAAACACTTACCTTTCATTATTTGAGTAGCTTTTGTTTTGCCATTTGAGTACTGGCATAATCCCAGGAATGTAGGCTCATACTACTTATTTATTTGTCTTGTCTTTATTGCACAAGATGTAATTCAAACACACAACAGCTCCAATGTGTGTCTATCCCATTTCCTGGCAAAACTCGAACACCCACTTCCTATTAACAGCGTCACTGTTATGATCTGCTGCCCGGATCATATTTTTGTTTACGTTTTCGAGGTACTTGTGTTTTTTGTTAGTTTTGGACTCCTTGAGTGCCTGTTTTGTACACCTGAGTTTGTTGCCATGGCTGCTTATTGTTTTCACCTGCCGCGTGGGTTCCCGATGCGCACTTGTTGGTCATCACTGACATTATTATTTAAGCCTGCCTTCCCTGTCTTTCTGTCTTGCTTCCTAGTTTGTTTCCATACAACAGATGACGACTTTTGTTTCCTGCGCTAAACCTTCTAGCTCCCACGCTAAAGGCCCCGGTTACCCTCTAGCTCCCACGCTAGCTCCTTTTGTTTCTGCCTTATGTGCTATGAGCACGTTTTTGTTTGTTCCTGTATAATTAATTTCTTAAATAAATAATTTCTTACCTGCACGCTGTGTCCGAAGCCCGATCTGCATTCCTGGGAGAGCGAGCCCCGCATCACCATGCGCCCCGGTCGTCACAGTCACTTCCCTATCTCTCCTGGAAGTCCCGCCCCCAAGCCAAAGTTATTGGCTCACACCCCGTAGCCAGCCGCTACAGTATTAATGTGCCGGCTGGAATAAACACGCTGAGAAATAGTTCCGTGCCTGCCTACTTTATGGGTTGTAGATATACCTATGGATAACGGAGACATATATAATAGTCTCCTTTTCAGGTGAGAGACGACGCTAAAGGCAGTGCCTTTAAGGCACGCCACTAATATAGATGTCCGGCTGAAAATCGGGAGATTTTCGGGAGAATGGATGTCCCGGGAGATTTTTGGGAGAGGCACTGAAATTTGGGAGTCTCACGGAAAATTTGGGAGGGTTGGCAAGTATGCCAGACTGGTACCTCTCCAGGGATTATCCGTGGCCACCTGGTAACCTCTCTATGCAGGAGAGGGTGGTGAAAAAGAGAAGCGGCAAGTCAACTGGTCTAAAACAGTATTTAACAGCTAGAGTATAAGATAAGTATCAAGGTGGGACTTAAATGTTTCTACAGTGGTGGCATCTCTAACTGTAGGTTGGCCTAAAGTAGGCTTAATCAGTTTTTGTTCGTAGACATAGATTGGCCAGATCTATTTTAGATCTGACCATTCTAAGTCTATGAGCATGAGCTATCGAGAGCCGACTTGGGTGAGACGTCTTCGAAGACAAATTGAACAGTCCAGTTGCGATCGATTGAATGCCCAGAGAATACAATGACCTGATGAATAAGAACATCCACTCACATGATTATAAGATAGAAAAAAGTTAACCAATGAGAGATCATGATCACACATCCACATCTCTGTCAAGGTAAACAAGGAAGTGCATGAGGCAGGAACATATTTGATTGGTCAAACAGTTGACATTTGAAAGCTACTCGGGGGCAGACATTCCGAAAATGAGGATTATTGGCCCAAATGTGTTCCGCAAAGGGGTGCCCTTGAGGCCAGACTTAGCCCTGAGTTGACAATAGTGTTTATTAAGTGGCATGACAATGTGGGGACACCAGACCATTAATTATGACGGTGAATTATACTGGCAGGTACAACTAATGCAGCATGAAGGACGTGTGAAATGGCAATGTGGGGCATACAGTTAGCATTTGAAGGTGCTAATCTTCCTATGAGTAGTTTGCATGTTCTTTTGAAGTTTTTTTTTTTTTTTTACAGGCGCTGTTGTCTTCCTACAGTCGGAATACAAGCATGTTCAATGAATTGACTCAACATTTTCCACATTGGGGGGAATAAGTATTTGATCCCTTCCTGTTTACCTTCTTACAAAGACATGAGCAGAATTTTCACTATAGGTTTATTTTGGAGTATCTGTTGTGTCTTGGCATGATGGCGGTGTCGTGATCCCAATATGCGGAAGCAGGAAGCAAAGGGCAGGTAAAGTGATTCTTTAAATTCTTGAACGAAGCAAGATACAAGAAAGTGTGCCGCTGAAAAGCGCACGTGAAGCCTGAGGCAAATCGTAAAGACCGTAGCAGAGCATGGTTGAAAAAACATGAACCATAAGCAGTTGGCGTACAGCTAATACATGAACGCAACTATTATATACTGACTGTTAGTCGGTAACACTTACAGTCATACTCATTGTTCACCTTAGCAATGTGATTACGAGAGTCGAGTCGGGAGCTGGTGTAAACTTTAGACAGCTTTATTTGCACACACAGAACGGAAGTCCAACCCAATATGTATAAACCCACCTGGCACTCCCCCTGGTGGTCACTGGGTGTAACACAGTGCAGACAAAACATGAAGCTCAATACACAACATCTCTCCCCACTTATTCAGATTCACACCCACCAAAAACCACCCCTATTAAACCCAACCTATAAAAACAGACTAGGCCATAAGCACTTAGAACATGTGTTATGTGCAAAATGATGCTTTGTGCGAATCAGCGGTGTAACAATAAAATACATTGAAATACCCACTTAGATCTACGTTAGTAAATAGGGAAGTCAAACTTAAAACACATACATGCTTACTGAGGCCGGGGGGTAGACTACCCCCGAACCTCGGAGTCATTCCACGGGGATTATTCTGCCCCAAAATGTGACATGACTCTTTAACAACCCACTCCCCACAGTTCAGAGATTAGGCGGTCTGGAGCTCTGGTAACCCGGAGTGGATACCTCCGGCCTGGCGCTCCAACATCTGCTGTCCGTCTGGGTGACCCTCCTGGCTCAGGGGCGACTGTCCCGGTTTCCAGAGCATCCCCTCTTGCCGGAGAAGGGGGAGGAACAACCGGCTGGGTCCCAATTGTCAGTTCACTCGGCACAGCTGGTTGCTCTGGACCAGTGGGAACCAACAGCGCACGGTCACCGGCTCTCATCTGCTCTATGTGACGTCTCCAGAGCGCGCCTGCCCCCACATCCACGGAGTAGGATACCGGTCCCTCTTGTTATGCCACCAGTCCAGGCATCCACTTCTCCTCCCCCCGTCGATAATCACGCACCAGCACGGCCTCCCCCATTGCAAACCGTCTATCCTTAGCCACCAGGGCTCTGCGTTCTCGTTGGCCCTCCTGCGCCAGCTCCACCGTAGCCAACACGTTCGGCTTCACAAGGTCCAAGCGTGAGCGGAGCCGACGGCGCAGGAAGAGCATAGCCGGAGACTCACTCGTCGTCATGTGAGGCGCATTCCTGTAGCCGAGTAAAAATGCCTCCACTCGATGTTGCAGCGTAAATGTTCCCCTAGATGCTTTCAATGAACGCTTCAGCGTCTGCACAAAACGCTCTGCTTGACCGTTCGTGGCGGGGTGAAACGGCGCTGACCTTTTGTTCTTCACTCCGTTTGCCCGGAGAAATGCCCCGAACTCTGCCGCTGTGAATTGTGGCCCATTGTCACTAACCAGTGTCTCTGGTACTCTGTTGCGGGCAAACACACTCCTCAGGGCTTGTACAGTCTTCTCCGTCGTCGTCGTTTTCATCAACTGTACTTCCGGCCAATTCGAGTACGCATCTACCACCACCAAGAACATGTGTCCTTCGAACGGCCCTGCAAAGTCCACATGGATCCGTTGCCATGGGGATCCCGGCCATGGCCAGGTGTGCAGTGGGGAGAGCGCCGCGTTCTTTTGGTCCCGTTGACACGTAGAGCATGTCCTGGCCTGCTGTTCAGTCTGGGCGTCTAACCCCGGCCACCAGACATGGCTACGTGCAATGGCCTTCATCTTGACCATGCCGGGGTCCCCGGCATGTAGTTCTTTCAGAAGCTACGGTCTCAACGCTGGAGGAACCACCACTCTACTGCCCCATAGCAAACACCCCTGGATCACCGTCAGTTCGTCTTGTCGCATGTAGAAGGGTGCCAACGCGTCATTCTGCCCAACTGTCCCAACGAACTGGCCTGACACTACCATCTCTACTACCCTAGAGAGCACTGGGTCATATTTAGTTCCCTTCCTAATATCTTCACTGTCCACTGGGAGTGCCTCAAGGTGATGTACTGTCACCCTATCTACTGCATCTGGCTTTTCCCCTTGCGCTACCTGCAGTGGCAACCGTGAGAGACCGTCAGCATTCCCATGATCCGCTGCTTTCCTGTATTGGATTGTGTAGTTGTGTGCTGATAACACTAACGCCCACCGCTGCAGTCGCGCGGCCGCCATAGGTGGCGTCGCCTTACTGGGACTCAATATACTTGTCAGCGGTCTGTGATCTGTGAGTAGTGTAAAATGGCACCCGTACAAATAGGCGTGGAATTTACGTACCTCAAAAATAATTCCCAGCGCCTCCCTTTCAATCTGAGCATAATTTTGCTCTGCCTTGCTCAGTGTCCTAGAGGCAAAGGCTATGGGTCTCTCCTCACCACCGGGCATCACGTGCGAAAGTACCGCGCCCACCCCATACGGCGACGCGTCGCACGCTATCCGCAGGGGCAACCTGGGGTCATAATGTGTTAGCACCTGTTCTGATTGCAGGTGGTCTTTTGCTGCCTTAAAGGCTTTCTCACACTCCGGTGACCACTTCCATGCCACTCCGGTGTGCAACAGCTCATGTAACGGGCTGAGAATGGTTGCCATGTTTTTAACAAACCGGCCATTATAGTTTATCAGGCCCAAAAAAGAACGGAGCTGACTCACATTAATGGGGGATGGGGCCTCCGCGATGGCCTTAAGCTTCTCTGGGGACTTATGTAGCCCTTTTTTATCAATGACATGCCCCAAATATTCTAATGAACTCTTGAAGAATTCACATTTCTCCTTCTGTACTCGCAAACCGAATTTTTCCAGTCGGCCCAACACAGCATCTAAGTTTTTTAGGTGATCTGCATCGTTCTCCCCAGTCACCAAAATGTCGTCCAGGAAACAATGGACGTTGGGGAAACCCTGCAACACTTGGTCCATGACTCTCTGAAAGATTGACGGCGCAGAGGTGATCCCGAAGGGAAGACGGTTATAGCAAAACATTCCCTTCTGCGTGGTAATTGTCAGATATTTACGGGAGCTTTCCTGAACCGGCACCTGTAAATATGCGTTCGCCAGATCTAATTTGCTGAAACGCTGCCCCCCCGCCAGCGATGCGAAAAGATCCTCTATCCTCGGAATGGGGTAATGTTCAGCACAAAGCGCGAGATTCAAGGTCACTTTAAAATATCCGCATATACGTACTTTCCCATTATTTTTTACAATGGGTACAATTGGAGTAGCCCATTCACTAAACTGTACTGGAGACAGTACGCCCCCCTGTTCCAAACGCTCTAATTCCTCCTCCACCTTCGGCCGAAGTGCATACGGCACCGACCGTGCTTGGAAGAACTTAGGTTGATACACCGGCTTGAGGGTTAACGCCACCTCAAAGCCCTTTAGTGTACCTAGACCTTCTTGGAACACCCTGGCATGGCTGTCTAGTACTGTCGCCATTGTGCGGTCTTCCTGTATGGGATGTGTGGCTCGAACAGTTTTAATCATTGTCCAATCTAACTTTACTTTTCGCAACCATTCTCGTCCAAAAAGAGAGAGAGCGTCACCCTTAACCACATACAGGGGGCAATGTGCCCACTGTTTGTTGAGACGCACATCTACTTTTATTACCCCCAAGGGTGTCATAACCTGGCCTGTATACGATCTCAACAGGAGGTTGGTGGTACGGAGGCGTAACTGGCTAAATTTAGCATTGTACAGTTTTTCTGAAATGATTGACACTGCCGCACCTGTGTCTAACTCCATTTCGATAGTTTGTCCCTCCACTTTGGGTCTAACCCAGATAATCGCTGACGCAGCGCTATCGTGTTTAACGGTTTTTTCTACATCCACTACATGTAAGCCTCCCACCCCATCTGAATCTGTTGTCTCTGGGTCGCTGGGCTTAGTCTCCACCTCTACCTGAACGGCCCTCTTTTTGAATTTTCCTTTAACCACAAAAAAATTTGTTGTCTTCGGTCCCCCTTTATCCTCCCTGCACATACGAGCTATATGCCCCCTTTTTCCACAATTGTGGCAGGACTGGTCCTTGTAAAAACATTCCTCCATTTTGTGATTTACTCTACCACAACGAGTGCATTTACGGCCCGGTGGCAAGGAGAGAGAGACAGCATTCACCTTCTGTGAGCTACTAAGCTGTTGAGATTCTCGTGCCACTGTTTCTATTGAGACTGCTAATTCAACTGCTCTTTGGTATGTTAAATCCTTCTCTGTTAACAGTCTCTTTTTAATCGACTCACTGTTCAACCCACACACTAACCTGTCTCTTAGTGCATCCTGCAGGTAAGTTCCAAATTCACAGTGCTCTGATAATTTTTTTAAATCTGTTACATACTGTGTAATAGTTTCCCCCTCCCCCTGATCTCTCTTATGAAACCTATATCTCTCCGCTATCACTATGGGCTTTGGGGAGAAATGTACTTGCAACAATGTCACTACCTCACCATACGTTTTCGTGCCCGGCTTCTCTGGGGCAATGAGGCTGCGCAGTAAACCGTACGTCGCCGGTCCCATCACGCTGAAAAACACCGGCAGCTTCCTCTCCTCATTCAGTCCATTTGCTGCCACGAAGTGCTCAAACCTCTCCACGTACGTCGACCACTGCTCCGTCGACTCATCAAAGGCATCCATCTGTCCAATGACGCCCGCCATGCTCGCTGGTGTGTCGTCCCGACGTGAGCCGTACCCCCGCTTCTATGCGAAGCTAACGCTAACAAAGCTAAGCTAACGCTAGCCGCCGATAAACTCTGCGGATTCGCCGCCCCTCGCCCTCTTAAACAGTCGGCAGGCGCATCCGTGCTCGTCGCCAATTATTATATACTGACTGTTAGTCGGTAACACTTACAGTCATACTCATTGTTCACCTTAGCAATGTGATCACGAGAGTCGAGTCGGGAGCTGGTGTAAACTTTAGACAGCTTTATTTGCACACACAGAACGGAAGTCCAACCCAATATATATAAACCCACCTGGCACTCCCCCTGGTGGTCACTGGGTGTAACACAGTGCAGACAAAACATGAAGCTCAATACACAACAGCAACCAGTCATGTAAAGTGAACAATAATCCAACGCCGACTTGACGGCGAGACAGGTAAAGGGGCATTATTGGGATTGGCGGCAGATGTGTGTCCTAATCACCAACAGAGGCCGGTGTGCCACTCAACGCTCCTCGCAAGTAGAAAGGTAACCAAGGGAGGAAAGGAGTGCTGCCAACAGAACTAGCCAGAGGAGAACTATAATAAAACTAAAACAAGACATGACCTTGTGTAACAGGTGTCATGTCTGTATTATCATGTTTTGTTTTAAGTCATGTTTTGTTTAGTTTCTGTCTTTTCACTCCCTTGTCTGGTCACCATAGCAACCATTAGTTTTACCTGTCACGTCACGCACCTGTTTCACGTTTTGAGTCACGCACCTGCTTTCACTAATCATGTCCATAGTATTTAAGTTCATTCATTTTCTGTTGTTCGGCCTGACGACCTCACCTCGCATTTATGCCCCCTGTCACACTCTGTCCACGTCTGCGCACTTCATGTCCATGCCAAGTAAGTTTGTTTATTATTGCCACAGTTAGTGTTTTTTATTGTTCATAGTTTTTTGCCCCCGTGCAAGTCTTTTGTTTTCATTAGTCAAGTTGTACATCCGCCTTGAGCGCGCCTTTTGTTCTTTTGAGTGTTATTATTAAAAATGTACCTTAATTCCCGTCTCGCCCGTGCCAACTTTCCGTTGCATCCCGGAAAAGCACACACCCCGGACCCAGTCTTGACAACAGGTAAAAAAAAAAAAAATCTTTAATTTCTCTGTAGGTAGAAGGATCTGCATGGTGTCGGGAACCTATGGCTAAGGTGTGGCTCTTTTGATGGTTGCATCTGACTCGCGGATTTCGGCTTTTCAGATAAAACAAAATATTATCGCTTGTTTTAATCCATCCATCGATTTTCCACTGATCATGTCTTGTTCAGGGCTGCAGTTGGCTGCAGGAGCAATTGTCCATTAATTGGATGAAAATAGCCTACGTTGGGCGTTGCTGGGTAAACAGGTAAACGCCCCCTTTTGAATCAGTCTGCACGGTCATTAGCTCAAAGCTAACCCTTTGACAAAGAAGATGGCAAAAAAAAAAAAAAGATGGGGAGTATCATACATTTCAGGACGAATGGACCGAATAATTCGCCTTTGTGGAGAGAGCAGGTTCTGCAGTGTGTCTAATTTGCAATGACAAAATCGCATCGATGAAACGGTCAAATGTAAAGCGACACTTCGACACACGCCATGCTACCTTTGCATCAAAATACCCTGCGGGAGACAGCAGGAAGAAAGCGTGCCAAGAGCTACTGAGCAGGTGACTATAATTCCGCTAGTTTTGCTGGATCTTTAGCATTAGTGAGGAACGGAAAACCATTCACAGATGGCGAGTATGCTAAAACGTTCATGCTGGATGTAGCCAATGAACTTTTTGATGATTTTCCGAACAAAGACAAGATAATTAAACGGATACAAGACATGCCTCTGCCGGCAAGAACTGTTCATGATCTTACCGTCATGATGGCAAACCAAGTGGAGGAAACGCAAGTGAAGGACATAAATGCAGTGCCGTTCTTTTCCCTGGCTGCATGAAGCTTAACTTCACCAAGTACCAATCAGACTACAAAGCCATCAGCAAATTCGTGCAGCACCAGAAGTCGCATTAATGATGAGTATTATAACAACATTATTTAAAATAATAAATTTTGAGGCTTATTATACTCACATTTAGTTGAATTCAGTCTTAAAATATATTATATGGCTCTCACAGAAATACATTTCCAAATATTTTGCTTTCATGGCTCTCTGAGTCACAAAGGTTCCTGACCCCTGGTATAGATAATTCTACAGGTTGTGTTCCAAGTCTGCTGAACAGCTATGTCTGGGATGAGCTGGTGTCGCCACGATTCTGTCTCGAAGCCTGTTGTTGCCTGGAACCCGTGGCTTGTGTGGTTTTTGCGAAAGCTTTGCTCACAGGCCTGCAGAGGTCCTCTTTTGTTTATGATGCCTCCGCCGGCGTTGACTTCTTCCCGGTCTGAGCCACTGTGAGCCCAGTGCTCTCGCAATGTCGTCTGAGATGTGGCCAGACTGATGAGACTTGCTTGTAATTTCCACGTGACTCTTAAATCCAACTGGCTGAAATTCAGTTAGGGTGTATGACGTACTGAGACCATTTACACAAACACATTCATACAGCAGCACACATAAATACACCAGTACAGAGAGCCAGTAGCTGCAGCGTCTATACGTGCAAAAAAAACACTGGTTTGTTGACTAATGTTGATGGTGTGCCTTTGGATTTTTTGCCTGTCTAATCTTAATTAAAAGTCCCTTTTTTGCACTTTGGCTGCCATCTTTTTGGGTTCAGGATGCGAGCTATCATGCTCAAATGTGACAGTGATAATGAAAACTGAATCATAAAAGTCTGCAATTTAGGTGGCGACTTGTCCAGGGTGTACCCTACCTACCGCCCGAATGCAGCTGAGATAGGCTCCAGCACCCCCCGCAACTCCAAAAAGGACAAGCGGCAGAAAATGGATGAATGGATGGAATCATAAAAGTACTGCTTTCAGAGTTACACTCTTAGTGTTTGTATGGTTGGTCTGTTCCTGTCAGGTCTTCTGGTATCTACTGTTTGGAATTACATTTTACAAAACCTATGGAATTAAATGTGATAATTTTTTATTGGGACATGTCAATCGATCGGCCACAATCAGTATCGGAAAATTTTCAAGAAAAAGTGCATCATTAGCCAATGTCAATTAATGTCTTATAAATGTTGACCACAAAAGCCGTGTCCATCTGGTAATACTTTATATTTACGGTTCCCCGGCTGATAGAAGGGGCTAGCAGCTAATTGTGTATGTCCATAGTTGATCATGAACACTTCTTTTGTGGCAAATAAACATAATTTGTTTCGAGTATTATTATCACTGGAGCACTGGAGGACGAGGCTAAATATTTTACACACCAAGAAAAATCAAGCAGGAGCAGACAGGAAGGCATGCTAATCGCTAAACTAGTCATTAAGATAGCTTGAAACAACAGACTAAATAAGTGCTTAGTAAAGTTTAAAAAGTGTAGATGGAATCACATTACACCAAAAAAGAAGTCGATATTAACAGGAAAGTAACAAGTAGATTAACAGGAGTTAGAGAAGACAAATAACAACTGTTGATGTGTTGTGGTCAAGAGTGCACGCAGAGGGAGGGTGGATCCATTAGGTGTTACGACCTGTTAAGCCAGGCTATTCTTTGTTTTATTTTTTTAGTGTTTTTCCTGAGTTCTTGGCTTCACTTCCTTTTTTTGCGCTCTTATTTTGTTTCGGCTTCCTGTTTTGTTTGGTTACTGTTTGCCCGAGCTTTATTCTCTTTCTTAGCGCTTCCCCTTCCCCTAGCACTTGTCTCACTTGGTGTAGGAGGGCTATTTAAGCCACTCTCTTTTCTTTGTTGGTTGTGGGATCATTCCGAATTTTTGGTGTCCCGGTCTTCAGAGGAACTTTCACGGTTTGTGGTGTTTTTGCTATAAATACGGTTTGTTGCCAGCTCTCTGTCCACTACTTTGGCTACCCCTGTGGTAAATTTTAAATGTGCTTTATAAATAAAGTTGATTTGATTTGATTTGATATTCTTTCATGCACAGATCTCCTGTGTGTTTTCAGTGCTTTTTCTTCCCTGCACTGATTGTGTTTTGGACTTTTTGACAATAAATACTTGTTTACTTGCACGCTACCTGCTGTAGCATGCTTTTTGGGGTCATAACCTCTGCTATAAAGAGCATTGCTTACACCAGTGGTTCTCAAACTTTTTTTGTCATCCCCCACTTTGGACAAGGGGGAGTTTTCAAGCCCCACCTGCCCCCATCGCCACAACAGAACGCTAATGCCAAGCTTAACATTTTCAAATTTATTGAACATCAAGTAACATCAAGTTGTATACATTCAAACTCAATAACATAAAATTACATTAAGTTCAATAATGAATAAAATAACTGTGCAGCTGTGGTATAACTTGCATCAAGTTCAATAAGAAATAAAATAACTTGCATAAAGTTCAATAATAAATAAAACAAAAGTGTTATAACTTGCATCAAGTTCAATAATAAATCAAATACAAGTGTTATAACTTGCATCAAGTTCAATAATAAATCAAATAAAAGTGTTATAACTTGCATCAAGTTCAATAATAAATCAAATAAAAGTGTTATAACTTGCATCAAGTTCAATAATAAATCAAAAAAAGTGTTATAAGTTGCATCAAGTTCAATAATAAATCAAATAAAAGTGTTATAACTTGCATCAAGTTCAATAATAAATCAAATAAAAGTGTTATAACTTGCATCAAGTTCAATAATAAATCAAATAACTTGCATCAAGTTCAATAATAAATAAAATAAAAGTGCCACTTTGCAATCTTTGCAAAAAAAAGAGGAGCTATGCATTTGGCAAGACAGGGCAAGTGACAGCACTTTGCCCCGGGAGAGCCACTTTGATTCACTGTGAAACAGCACGGCCGTATGATCAGCTCCCATTTCCTCACAGTGCAGAGAACAGTCACGCTTTCAGTGGTCGTGTTTTGATCAAATGTACCGCGCTCACAACATGTTAAAACCTCATTGAGTTCGGGGCTGAGTTGCCTTGACGCGAGTGCTTCCCGGTGAATGACGCAGTGTGTCCAATGCGCATTTGGCGCAACCCTCTTTATTAAAGCCTACAGCCTGTTTCTTGACCCTGCCATGGTCTGTGCGCCATCAGAGCAAAAGCCCACACAGTTTTCCCATTTAGGTCGTGTTCTTTGAGGAAACTGTCCATTATCTTGAACAGCTCATCAGCAGTGGCTCTATTTTTTATGTATTTGCAAAACAGCAAATCCTCGCACAGTGACTCGCCATTCACAAAGCGTACGTATGCGATGAACAGGCAGTCTTTATACATGGTGTTTACGTGACGTCACACATCCGGGTTATCCCGGGTCATCCGCCATCTTGGGAGGCAAACAAAACACACCTGGCCTAGTTGACACGCTTCACGATTATTGACAATAGCTTCGAGCAAACACTGGTGAAAGGCGCATAATGGTTATTTCCTGTTGGGTGAATGGATGTACAAATCGACGGGATGGATCAGTGCAGCGAGGATTTTTCAGTATTCCTAAAATTAGACAGAACGAAGGAGAACAGACAAGGAAAATCAGCGAGGAGAGACGACGCTTGTGGTTGGCAAGCATCAACAGGAAAGAGGAGCCATCTCAACATTCCAAAATATGTTCTGATCACTTTGTAACAGGTAGGATTACGTCTCAATCTGTTTATTAAACATTTTAGAACGATGTATTGTAAAGTCACAAAACTCTTTCTCAGTCACCAGTAATTGTGTCTGGACCTGGTAAAAATACCTGTGATTATATTTAAGTTTTCCATCACATAGAAAATTCACTTCATTTCCTACATCTTTAAGTTCTTTATCTTTAACACAGTATGGGCATTTTATTTCGACAATGCCATCTCCACAACAGTCGCATCTCATGATGGCATCCGGACTCGCACCAACATGTGGGTATTTTGGATTAATGAAAAGTCCACATTTGCCTACACTGAAGTTTTCATGTTCTGCATTCATTTTGGTTTCGTAAGCTTTTAAAGCTGTTTCCTCGTGGGCACATCCCCACTGAGTTGCCTTATTTGAAAATGATTTGTTGGTCCCACAGATGGCATTCAGAGTAGATGTTGCTGGTGTATCCAGGGACGATGTGCACACCGACTTCATGTTGGATGCTGTTACGCGTCCCATCCTCAGTGTGTGCCACTCTCTTGATTTACTTTGATCTTTTGTAATGAACTCCGCATTTTTGCATTGTTCCTGTGTAACAGTCAACGTTTCAAATATTTCTTCACATTTTTGCCTAAGAACACTCCCATCCATATTAAAGAACTGTTCTTCTCTTAAAGTCAAAAATGATGGCGGTAAATAGCCTTCTTTTAGCACGTCTGGAACAAAGTGTTCTTGGTATGTTTTCCGGACGGATAGTACCGAAGCTCTTGATCCTGTTTTGAATAAGGAGTCCATGAAATTATTAATTTCATCCGGCGACGGTTCAGGAACACATGGAAGTTTCAGGTTGTTTCTTTTGCTGACACTGCCCCCATTTCGTGCACTGTCCAATTGTTTCTTTAATGTTTCTGCAGTTGTAAAATCAATGTGTCTGACCTCTGAATAGTTCACCCTGTCTACGGTGGTTGGTAATAACCAGTAAGATTTCTCTTGTGTAGCTGTCTTCTCTTTACTGATTCGATATGCTTCCATGGTATAGAACAGAAGGGCTCCAACATGTGTGCAGGATTCTCCCAGTCCTGCCATACAATCACAGTGAGCACTGTCTACAATCCCACTTGGTGATGCTATAATCCATGGCCGCAATGCTGTTTCGTTCATCCTTTGAGAATGACGCACCTGAAAATACAGAATAAATAATTTGTTAGTTTTTCGAATACATTCAGTCACCATCAGTGTATATACATAAGTAGTCCATACACCACCAGTAACCCACTTAGTATGCTATACAGGCGCATAACAAGGTGTGTGTGGGCTGGGGGTTATTGAGAGGGGGCATACTTTAAATTCATATATTTTCCATTTCAATCTGGGATTTAAGTGAAAAAAAATTGTCATACTCGTGAATTATATTTTATACTCTTCAGTTGGGCATTATCAAAACTAACAAATTGAATAAATTAACAAATTTATCACATATATAAATAAATATAAGTGGATGGGAGAGGACAGGCTTGGGCAGACTCCCCTTATCCTAAGGAGTCCGACGTGTCCTCGCTAAACACATGGTTTTAATGTACGTTATATATACATACCCTGCCCACTACAAGCACTTTCTCGTTTGCAGTCATGCTTTTAACGTCGCTGACCCATCCGTTAATAAACTGGTTGTACGCCTCCAGAGACTTGAATGCCCTCAATTCCTCCATTGTATAGGCACTGGTGTAATTGACGAGGTAGTTCAAAATGTCTATGTACGTTATGGCCGGGAGGCATTTGTGGTCATACGTGAAACTTTGTTTCGGCACTTCGTACGGGTCAACGCCTATGCATTGTGTCTTCTGGTTGTATCTTTCCAACGTCTGGTTGTCCAAGCCTTCTTTATACTTCTTTTTTGCTGGTTTCTCGGCCATTATGCATACATTTGTGAAGGGGTTCGTATATATGAATTTGCTGATGTTGTACCGGTGCGCTTGCCTTTCAAAATGGCGGATCGCGCGGAGCATCATGGGAAATCAGTCGGGCGTGAAAACTATGTATTGCTGTCAGTAGCTTCGTCCACTTGTAAAGCAAAACGACTTTCTTTTAATTTGTCTACGAGTTGTTCCTCAAGATCACTTGCAATGTCACATATACGTCTCGCCACTGCGTCGTTTGACAGTGGGACAGCTTTTAAGTTTGCTGCTCTTGTCTCGTCAAATTTGTTCCGCTTAGCCCCGCCCCCATTAGTTACTGTTGCTATGTCTGTCAAACTTTCGCTCCTCCAGAAATTTAAAGCCTACAGGAAAAATAAGTAATTTACATTTATTTATATAGCAGATTTCACAGACAGAATCACAAAATGATTTACAGTGTGTTTAGAAAATGAAAGCATAGTCAAAAAAAAATCTAAGAATATAATTTAAAAAAAAAAATTAAAGTGAAATTTCCTCCCGTTCCTCGCGCCCCGCCTGTCATGTCTCTATTCCCCACCAGTGGGGCGCGCCCCACACTTTGAGAAACGCTGGCTTACACATAGTGTCGATACCTAGGGTAGTATCACTATATGATAGGGATTAGATTAATTCACACAGAATGATTTTGAGGGCAAAAACTAAAATATTTGAGCGCTAGCTGTTCAAAGTTGGGACTCGGGGTGGACCACTCATTTGTGCTTCAGTTGGGGACGTCTCTGCGCTGCTGACTTGTCTCCACTCAAGATGATCCCCTGCTGCATAGTTGCCAACCCTCCCGGATTTTCCGGAAGACTCCCGAAATTCAGCGCCTCTCCCGAAAACCTCCCGGGACAAATTTTCTCCCGAAAATCTCCCGAAATTCAGGCGGAGCTGGAGGCCACGCCCTCTCCAGCTCCATGCGGACCTGTGTGATGTGTCGACAGCCTGTTTTCACGTCCACTTTCCCACAATATAAACAGCGTGCCTGCCCAATGACGTTATAACTGTAGAATGATCGAGGACGAGTTCTTGGTTTCTTATGTGGGTTTATTGTTAGGCAGTTTCATTAACGTCCTCCCAGCGCGGTAACAACACACAACAACAGCAGTCACGTTTTTGTCTACCGTAAAGCAGTTTGTCTGCCGTAAACAGCAATGTTGTGACACTCTTAAACATGACAATACTGCCATCTACTGTACATGCATATGTGACAATAACATCTACGGCTTTTAGAGAGTGCAGTGCGCAACTGCACACACAACAAGGAGACGGAGCAGAAGAACGAGGAAGATACAGCCGTGACGACGCCGACGACGAGTAAGATGAAGAAATACGCTTGTAAGTTCCAAGCCGCAGCTGCGATTGCACCTGGATAGCCTCCGGGAAGAAGTAGTGGAGTACCAAGTGCTTGGCAGTGAAGATCTTCCTCAGGAAGCAAAGATTGGCCGGTTTTGGGCCATGCTAGGGAGAGATGGAAGATTCCAGACTCTAGTGCATTTGATGAAAGCACTTCTGTGCGTGCCACACAGCAACGCATCATCAGAGAGGGTGTTCAGCATGGTTAGAAAAATAGTGACAGAGGATGGACAATTCAACCCTTAACTCAACAATGAGTAGATGAGTGTTATGTGTGTGTATATGTGTAAATAAATGAACACTGAAATTGAAGTATTTATTTTATTTATATATATATATATATATATATATATATACATATATATATATATATATATATATATATATATATATATATATATATATATATATATATATATATATATATATATATATATATATATATATATATATATATATATATATGAAAGACTTGGTGAATTCTAGCTGTAAATATACACACACAAACACCCCGACCGATATTATCGGACATCTCTAGAAAAAAATTATTTTCCCATATAAAAACCCATAGAACTTACATTTTGTCACTTTCTTTTAACACACATACTGTATTTCCTCTACTGATGATTTAATCAGTTTTCTCTTAAGTTTTAGACTGTACCAGCATTCTTCAATTGAACAGTCAGAGGCCAGGGCCTCATGTATTAAAAGTTGCATGGATTTCCTACAAACAAATTGGCGGACGTTCAAATCCAGAAAACAACGTACGCAACAACAGTTAAGTTAAGTTAAATTTAAAGTACCAATAATTGTCACACACACACTAGGTGTGGTGAAATTTGTCCTCTGCATTTGACCCATCCCCTTGTCCACCCCCTGGGAGGTGAGGGGAGCAGTGAGCAGCAGCGGTGGCCATGCCCATGAATCATTTTTGGTGATTTAAGCCCCAATTCCAACCCTTGATGCTGAGTGCCAAGCAGGGAGGTAATGGGTCCCATTTTTATAGTCTTTGGTATGACTCGGCCGGGGTTTGAACTCACGACTTACCGATCTCAGGGCGGACACTCTAACCACAACGCCAATGAGCAAGCAAAAAAATTCAGATGTATTAATGTGTGCGCACCCAAGGATAAAAAGTCCAGGTGGCTTGACACAACAAGGCTACTGGGAGGCGCCTTAGTGGAGCCATCAGAACTTGTGGGACTGATTCAATCTACAGGATGTGTAATTATCATCCATCCATTTTCTACCGCTTTTCCCTCAATATTAATCTTGAGTTTACAGAAAAGTGTTTACATTTTCAAGTCCTTTACATTGATTATATATATATAGCCACAACAGATTCATTGTGTTCTCACAGAGTCAGATATTGAGAAGGCAGGGGCCACATATGTAGTGTGTGCTGCAGGCAGAGTAAAGGTCAAACAGGAAGTTTGAAACAACAGAGTGTGAACGTGAACCTTCATTTAGTGTATTTCAATATTTATTTGCTATGCAATATTAAGCCTCTTTTGAAACGTCTGTCACACATTAAATACACAGCAACTGTACCGGGCATACTCAAAAGAAATACCTATTCTCTTCAATAGGGGTCAGTGTTGCTCCACAGAAATAATAGAACTCTGACTCCTGAGTCACTTTTAACTTATACAGTATTTTAACATAAACACACAGTTAGTAATAAACAAATGTTCAATGTTTATTTATTACATATACATTCTTCATATGTATTATTTCATGAAACTTTGTCAAGACACAGTTAAAAGATAAAGGAGAAGCAAGGTAGATCACATTGTTTTGTCCCCATGTCCCTCATTTTTTTCCTCCTGCAGAGTGAATCACCCTAGGCAAAAAGTCCCAACATACCTCTGAAGAAGTGTCAACACACACTTTCCGCATTCAGTCCAGAATGCATGTGCTTTCACTTTGATTCAGCGTTTTCTGTTTGTTTTGTAGTATATGTAAATTATGGCATGTACATTTTCTATTAGATTGGGTCTGATTTAAATATAACTGTTGGAATAATTGTTTGTAAGTTACCCCAAAAGAAACGTTGTATTACATTATGTTCCTGATAAGAAGATGAAGGCTGTCTTTCGAGGCCTACCAAGAGGAAGAAGGCTCGTGAAACTCCACTGTGATTTCAACACGGACAGATAGCAGGATCTGCTCAACTTCCAGAGGAACTCTCTTTGAAGTATTTAACAAACTCTCTTTGAAGTATTTCACAAACTCTCTTCCAACTATTTGGTAACCGAGGTCAACGCTATTTACGACCCGCTGCCGTCTTGAAGCAGCTGTGGTCAGGAGACGGGAGGGGTTATCCATTGTCCCCCAACACCTGCCCCAGCTGGATCCAGGAAGAGCCCAAGCCCGAGACATCCTCTTCTTGGTCTTCAATGTGACCGAAAACAATGACTGTTTTACATACTTCCCATTCCTGCTAAGACATGTGTTGGTGCGTGAACATTGAACATCTAAATAAAAGAGGAGACGAAAACCTTCTTCGTCTGAGCGTGCTAAGACACTGTAAGAGGTTACAGGTCGACGCCGTCTCTCCTCAATTGAGTCCAAATTGAATTCTGTCTCTGTTTGATTCCTTGCCTTTTGTCTTGTTTAATAGATGTCCTCAGTGTTTGAACGTGACAATAACCCAGGTCCAAGAACTCTGTGGGGGGTTATTCCATCCAAAAGCACATGAGCGACATCTGATATAGGAGCCACCATCTATCAAATCAGTGATGAGGGGTCAGAGGTCACAAAGCATATGTGTTCGCAGTGGTACGAACAATTGGGCTTTGTCCCAAGACTAGCACAACACAGAGGAAGTGTCTTCATGTAAAAAGTTGCTTAAAGAGAAGTGTTCTTTGCAGAAAAAAAGAGAGTAATATCAGGCCCATACGTTTCTCCTAAAAGCTGCAGTTCCCTTCCGAGGCTCGTACGAACAAATAAAGCTTTGTTCAACGAATTCCTCGTCGGCATCTTCTTGGCTCATCACACCTCCCACGGTCACTTTGTCCTGGGAGAGTGACATGGCCAACAATATACAACAGATTAATTGCTTAAATGATTTATACCGTATTATTTGGTCTATAAGGCGCACTTAAAATCCTTAAATTTTCTCAAAAATGTACAGTGCACCTTGTAACCCGATGTGCATAATGTACATATTAATTTTGGTTGTGCTTACCGACCTCAAAGTAATTTTATTTGGTACATGGTATAATGATAAGTGTGACCAGTAGATGGCAGTCACACATAAGAGATATGCGTGGACTGCAAGTTGTTACCTGTTCAATAAGTGACGCTAGCAAGTACCTGTGAGCAAGCGACACTAAAACGTTGATGTCTCATAGAGAATATAGAACATTACACAAAAATTGCTCAAAAATCAGTCCAAATGTTTTAGTACGACTTTGGTAAGCTACGAAGATGCATCGTTTGATGGAACACAGAGCATTATGGCTAACGTAGTCAGACGTACTGTTCTTTAACATACGATTATTATTAGGGAGTGTGTATAAGGACCCAAAAATGGCACCTATTAGAGCAGTGGTCCCCAACGTTTTTGGAACCGCGGACCGGTCAACGCTAGAAAATTTGTTCCACGGACCGGGGGAGGAATTATTATTATTTTTTATTTTATTTTATTTTTTTCATAAAAAAATACAATCATGTGTGCTTATGGACTATATCCTTGCAGACTGTATTGATCTATATTGATATATAATGTAGGAACCAGAAATATTAATAACAGGAAGAAACAACCCTTTTGTGTGAATGAGTATAAATGGGGGAGGGAGGTTTTTTGGGTTGGTGCACTAATTGTAAATGTGTCTTGTGTTTTTTATGTTGATTTAATAAAAAACAAATAAAATGTTTTTTTATTTAAAAAAAAAAAAAAAAAATTGAATTATTTCTTGTGCGGCGCGGTACCAATCGATCCACGGACCGGTTTGATTGATTGATTGATTGAGACTTTTATTAGTAGGTTGCACAGTGAAGTACATATTCTATACAATTGACCACTAAATGGTAACACCCAAATAAGTTTTTCAACTTGTTTAAGTCAAGGTCCACTTGATTCATGATACAGTTATATACTATCATATATACTATCATCATAATACAGTCATCACACAAGATAATCATCAGGGTGTATACATTGAATTATTTACATTATTTACAATTCGGGGTGTGGGGGGGGGGGGGGGGGGGGGGTAGGTTTGGTTGTTATCATCAGTCATCAACAATTGAGAACAGAGAAATGGGAGACTTCCGGTTTGATGAGGTAGAGGGCAGACGTGTGAGAGGAGGGCTCCGGTCAAACTTTTCATTTACTCGTTAAAGTCTAACTACTTTACGGTGTTTTTTCCTGGCTGACGCACCCTTTTTTGTGCGAAATAGTGTGGTTATTGCGACGTAATGAGCAACTTGAAGACAAAACCGACAACAACAACAGCTCGAGCAGCGAGCGTCTCAGCTAAGCTAGCTAACATGGCGGCCGCAGCAGCAGCTTCAGGGTCGGAAGACAAGAGAGCCGAACTCGAGGGTCAATCTGACCCAGTCACCAAGAACGACATCGAGGCTCTCCTCAATAAACAGCGCGATAGCTTCAAGGCTGATATGGCTTTTCTGATTCCACAGTCGACTGAGTCCCTGAAGCAGTCAGTCGATTTATTAGGACAACAGGTGACGTCATTTAACAGCCGTCTGACTAAAACCGAAGTCACAGTGGGTGAAAACTTTGAAAAACTCCCCAAGATGGAAGCCGCTGTGAAGTCTCTACAGTCCCAAACTACGGTGCTCCTGGAACGAGTGGACGGCCTCGAGAAGCGGTCCCACCGCTCTAATTTGAGGATAATCAACATCCCAGAGGGAAGCAAGAAAGAACAGGATCCGACCAAATTTGCGTCTGACTTGCTAATGGCGATAACGGGTCCTGACGTCTTCAGCAGCCCATCGGAGATAGAGAGAGCTCACCGCTCCCTCGGTCCCAGACCACTTGATGCTGGCGCTGGAAAACCGTGGACTTTCATCGTTAAATTCCTCCGTTTCCAGGAGAAAGAAAAAGTCCTCAGATGGACTAGACAACATAAACTGGATTACCGCGGCACCGAGCTGAGAGTTTACCCGGACATCAGCCCTGCTTTGGCCAAGAAACGAGCTGCTTTCAACCCCGTCAAAAATGCGCTCTACCTGAAAGGAATGAAATTCCGCTTGCTGCGCCCCGCCCTAGTGATGGGATCGGCAGTTCTTTTGACTGTACTGAATCACTAGAATCAGTTCCTTAAATTGATTCGTTCAAAAGATTCGTTCACCGAATCACCCCCCCCCCCCCCCCAAAAAAAAAAGGAGGGGGGGGGGGGGGGGGCGTGCGTAGTACAGTACAGTCCGGCCCGCGGCCACCAGGGGGCCCCCAAAAGCAATTAACAAAAAATTATTATTTTTTATTTTTTGCATGTACGAGTCTGACTGATGATTTCTAAATGATCAAAGATATATTATTGTACAAAAACACAATTTTAGGTCAACATTTTTGCACATTGCTGTTTCAGGTTTTTGTTACCAAAAATAATAAAGTGAATCAGAATCAGCTTTATTGTCCAGTTATGTTTAACACACATGGAATTTAACTTCAGTAGACTGCGCTCTCTTTGTACAAAGTAAACATTAAATATGAACAATTAACTAAAAATACAAACTAGTAATTAAAGACTAATATGTACAAGACTGATGAGACAAGATGACACTTTTACTGTAAATACAAAGCTTTATCACTTGGACTGTTCAACCCCAGGCCACTCTTGTAGCTGAATGTTTTCTACATTTTAAGATTAGGAACCATATGTGGCACTCTGGACATCATTCGTTCATTCATTGGTATTATTTATGTTCTTAACTGGGCCACCCCCATATCTTTATAAATGACATGTCATTTGTAAAGACATGCCAGGCTGACAATAGGATAATGTAAACAACACTGCCAGAGCCGCAATGAGTTTATAGTAGGTGTGTGAATGATCAATCAATATTATTGGCAGAAATAGAGGGCCCCAAAATCAAATTTTGCTTAGGGCCCCATGGAGGCTTGGGCCGGCACTGCACTACAGTGTGCGCAGGTCGGCGAATCACCGAATCACTTCTGCAGCAGCAGTTCTGTGCGCAGGTCGGCGAATCACCGAATCACTTCTGCAGCAGCAGTTCTGTGTGCAGGTCGGCGAATCACCGAATCACTTCTGCAGCAGCAGTTCTGTGCGCAGGTCGGCGAATCACCGAATCACTTCTGCAGCAGCAGTTCTGTGCGCAGGTCGGCGAATCACCGAATCACTTCTGCAGCAGCAGTTCTGTGCGCAGGTCGGCGAATCACCGAATCACTTCTGCAGCAGCAGTTCTGTGTGCTGGTCGGCGAATAAATACCTTCAAAATAAAACAAATAAATTAAGAGCCAGAAATGCCAACATAAAAACTAAATGTTCTGTAGCCTACGTTTAAAAATATAACAAAGAAAATATTAACTTAAATGTGCAAACAAAAAGAAAATAAATAGGCTACCTTAAATAAAACTAAACAAATATTAAACCAAGTGCCAGAAAAGCCAACATTAAAACTAAAATTTCTGTAGCTTACATTTAAAAATATAAAAATGGAAATATCAACTTAAATATGCAATAAAAAAGAAAATAAATAGCTTAAATAATATAAAAATCAAGATAAATAATAGCCTATGTATATGTACATACATTAGTTATTATTTTTATTTTAAATCTTCTCAAACAGCCTGCCCTACACTTTACCCCCCGCCCCTCCCCCTCGCGTCGCTGCTGCTCAGCCTTGCCCTGCACTGACTTTCTTTCTGTCTCCTCTACTCTCATAACTTTATGTGTTGAGATAATGTGTGTGTTTGTTTTCATGTGGCTTGAGTCAACATTAGCCGTTAGCTTGGAGAATGAATGGAGAACGGATGCCAATGGCATGAAACATATCCTCGCGACGGGAGGAGAATCACTCGCGGCATTGGGGCAAGCAGAACAGAGAGCGAGAGCGTTGTCGTTCACTGAGTGATTCATGTCGTTAATCCGCGGTGAACGAATCGTTCGCTCAATCCCTCCCCCCGCCCCCATGATGAGTAGCTGGCTGCGTCGTTCGCCGACGTCACAGAATGCGCCAGTTCCACTCATACCGGCATGGTCGCGGCGGAGCTCAACTGAACTGAGAAAGGAACCAATCAGTTCATGAAGTGATTCGGTTCAGTACGTTCACTCAAAAGATTCGTTCGTTCGAACGAATCGTTCGCGAACAACACAACATTACCCCGCCCGTCTCCAGGTCTCCTTCAGAAATGAAAACTTGTACTTTGATTCTCCACAAAAAGCCCAGGACATCTACGACGAGCGCATCGCTCCCACAGGTTAGTGGAAGATGACTTTGTATGGAAGACGTTTCAGGCCAAAAGTACGTTGAAGAGGACATTAACGGGTGCGTCAGAAAAACCATGGACATTGTTTATCCAGGCTTGCAGGCAACTAATCATCCTGTTGTGCAACTTATTTGAGGTATGGTTATATCTGTCGGTCAATTTTTTTTTTTTTTTTCCCCATTATTATTTTCTATATATAATTCTGCTGCCAATATGGTGCTTATTCCTATTTAAGTGGCACTTACTGTACATTATAGACACATTCGCAGATATAGGAGCCCTATCTGCTCTGTGATATTAGTTCACAGATTAATGTCATACGGAAGTAACAGAGTTTATGGAGTCCCGCTGCTAGTTCTAGTTCTCAGGACAAGCTTAGGGTGGTTTAGGAGTGTTTATCTGTTCCCTGTTTCTATGGGTTTTGTTTTGGGGTTTTTGTGTGTTCGGTCCTACAAATTTGTTTTTTCTTTTAGTCCTGTCTGTATGTTAATACTACTTCCTTCTACAAGGCATTGTGTCATCTCACCATATTTTTTTACAAATGTGATTATGGCTAATACAAACAAAAAAGGGTTATCTTGCTTGAGATTTGTTTCTTGGAACGTTAAAGGGATCAACGGCTCAGTCAAAAGAAGTAGAGTATTTTCCCATTTAAAACACCTTAAAACTGAAATTGCTTTCCTACAAGAGACTCATCTGACCACTAAGGATCACCATAGATTAAAGGCCTCATGGGTTGGACAATCTTTTCACTCGAATTTTAGCAGCAAAGCAAGGGGTACAGCTATTTTAATACACAAAAGAACCCAATTTAGCCCATCAAATGTCATAACTGACCATCAAGGTCGTTTTGTAATAGTCTCAGGTTCTCTTAATAATATGTCTGTTGTCCTTGCCAACCTTTATGCACCCAATTGGGATGATGAAGCATTTATTAGGAAAGTGTTTTCATTTTTGCCAGACCTCAGTTCCCATCGTTTAATATTGGGGGGGGGACCTGAACTGTGCAATAGACCCGTTGCTCGACAAATCTAGTCCAAGGCAGGGCCCCCCATTAAAAATGGCCAAAACAATTTCAAAACTCATGGGTCAAATAGGAGGTGTGGACCCGTGGCGCTTTCTTTACCCAGATAAAAAACAATTCTCTTTTTATTCCCAGGTCCATAAAACTTTTTCAAGGATTGACTACTTTTTCATAGATGATAATCTCCTTCCGGCTGTCGATAATGTAGAATATTCAACAATAGTGATATCTGACCATGCTCCATTGTTACTTGATCTTTCGTTTACACTTATAAAAAAAACGCAGACTCCATGGAGGTTTAATTGCACACTACTCAATGATGACGGATTCTGCAAAACAATTTCCAAAGTGATGGATGATTTTCTTGTCACCAACAACTCTACTCCCATATCCCCGTCTTTACTCTGGGAGACATTAAAGGTGGTAGTCTGGGGAGAGATTATTTTTTATTCAGCAAGACAAAACAACTTGAGAAGACAAAAACAGGAGCAGCTCATGGAAAGTATAACAGAATTGGACAGACAGCTATCAGTATCTCCATACCCTGAACTGGTTAAAGATAGACAAAATCTGCAAATTAACTACAATTTATTGTCAACACAAGAAACTGAAAAATTACTCTTACGATCGCGTGGCTTCCTGTACAACCACGGTGAGAAGGCAGGGCGCCATCTATCATGCCAAATTAAAAGCCAGTCAGCATCTCGGCAAATTCGACAAATCAGAACCCCCACAGATGAACTTACAGTCATTCCTTCAGTCATTAATGACACCTTCAAATCATTCTACTCTGAACTATATACTTCACAATGCGCTGCTGATAAAACAATCATGATTAGTTTCCTGGATAACTTGAAATTTCCATCCATAACTACTACTCAAGAGAGCGCATTGGATCAACCTTTAGTAATCCGGGAAATTGTAGATTCAATTAAACTAATGCAGAGCGGCAAGGCCCCTGGCCCAAATGGCTATCCTATAGAGTTCTATAAAAAATTCTCAGATAAACTGACTCCTCTCCTTTAAAATATGTACAATGACCCTCTGGACCTTGCCTCGAACTCTCACCGAAGCGTCAATAACTTTATTACTAAAACCGGGCAAAGTAGATTCTGATTGTAGTTCTTACTGTCCCATCTCTCTCTTAAACGCTGATTGTAAGATTTTAGCTAAAGCACTGGCCCTTCGCCTTGAATCAATTTTACCAAACATCATATCACCTGACCAAACTGGGTTTATGAAAAACCGACACTCTTTTTCCAACATTCGTTGCCTTCTTAACATTATTTTTTCTCCAGCATCAGAAGAGACGCCAGAAGTGGTGGTCTCTTTGGATGCGGAGAAAGCTTTCAACAGGGTGGAGTGGGGATATTTATTGGAGGTCTTAAAGAGGTTTAACATTGGGTCCAAATATATATCTTGGATAGCACTTCTATACTCTTCTCCTAGGGCTGCCGTAAGCACAAATGGGATGCTATCCCAATGTTTCACACTTGGCAGAGGTACACGCCAGGGGTGCCCTCTAAGTCCATTGTTATTCGTTACTGCAATCGAACCCTTGTCCATTGCTCTTAAATCGGCTGGTATCAGTAAAGGAATCTATAAATGCGGTCTAGAACACACACATTCTCTATACGCGGATTATTTACTATTGTTTATATCTGATCCAATCTCTACCATTCCAAAGATTATTGAATTGCTAAACAATTTTGGATCATTCTCTGGCTATAAATTGAAATTAAATTTCGCTAAGAGTGAATGCTTCCCTGTGAATAATTTGGCCCTTGAGATCCCTGATGGATATTTCCCATTTAAGATGTCCAGGAACAGCTTCAAGTACTTAGGTGTACATATTTGTCGTAAGATACCAGCTCTCTACAAGGACAATTTTCCACCTCTAATCGACAAACTTAAATTAGATTTGGAAAGGTGGAATGATTTACACATAACTATAGCTGGCAGGGTAAACTGCGTCAAAATGAATGTGCTTCCTCGATTTTTGTATCTGTTTCAATGTTTGCCTATCTTTTTACCCAATTCCTTTTTTTGCATAACAAACAAACTAATTTCATCCTTTATATGGAAAGGCAAGACTCCCAGGATTAGGAGAGAGTTCCTGCAAAGGCATAGGTCCGTAGGTGGTTTATCACTCCCTAATCTAAAACACTACTATTGGGCGTCTAACATACACAAAGTGACTCTCTGGATCCAAGAACCTGAATTAATCTGGTGCAAGTCTGAAGCTAGTTCCTGTTCTACCTCTCTCTTGGATCTGCTTACATCAAAATTACCTTATCGACCATCCCAATTTACTTGTAGTCCAATTGTCATTTCTACCCTTAGAATCTGGTCTCAATTTAGAAATACTTTTGGCCTGCAGGGCTTATCCAACCACAGCCCCATTCATAATAACCACCTCTTCCTCCCTCCTAGCACAGATGTAGCGTTTTCTCTATGGAAGCAGTCAAGCCTTAGCAGGCTAAAGGACTTGTATATTGGTGATGTCTTCGCTAGTTTCAGTGAACTGTGTTAAAAATTTGACCTACCAAAATCTCACCTATTTCGATACTTTCAGGTTCGTAATTTTGTTAAATCAAATAGTCTCTCTTTCCCTAATACTCCACCTAATTCGCTAATTGACTCAATTTTATATATTCCCACAAATCAGAAAGGCTTAATCTCCAAAATCTACATCTTAATATCCCAGTTTGGTAAAACGTCTCTTGATAAAATCAGAGGGAATTGGGAAGAAGAGCTTGGCAGATCTATAAATGATGGAGATTGGGATTCTGCCTCAACCCGAATTAACAACAGTACATCCTGTTCAAGGCTTAATTTAATACAATTTAAGGTTGTCCACCGTATTTATTTCACTAATTCCAAACTCTCCAAAATATACCCCAATATCTCGGATACTTGTAACAGATGTTACATGTCACCTGCAAACATGACGCACATGTTTTGGTCTTGTCCCCATTATGTGTGTATGGGGGTATGTGTTGGGTTGCTGTTCTTGGAAGTGGGTGGGAAAAAAAGGGGAAAATGTGATTACAGTTTTATTGTAATACCTGTCAAATTTAATAAAAACATTAAAAAAAAGAAGAGAGAAATGGATATTGAAACAGTGTAGGTCTGACTTGGTAGGATATATACAGCAAGTAGTGGACATAGAGAGAGAGAGAGAGATCAGAAGGTAAAAGAAAAATATCTGCATTTGATTGTTTACATTTGATTATTAACAACAATCCGGGGAGGGTGTTAGTTTAGGGTTGAAGTTGCCTGGAGGTGTACTTTTATTGCGGTTTTGAAGGAGGACAGTGATGCCCTTTCTTTTATACCTGTTGGTGTCACACCGCGGTGAGGGATGTCTTGTCTTGGTTTTTTCTGTCTAGTTTGAAAAGTAACTCTCCTCTCGTTTCAGGTCACTTGCCCTTCCTTTTGTGTCATCAGTCTGACGTCATCCCGATTCCCTGATTGTTTCCACCTGTTCCCTATTACCCTCATGTGTCTTATAAGCCCACTCCTCCCTTTGTTCTGTGCCAGATTGTTTCGTTTATTCGTGCTCTCTAGCAGCCATGTCCCTGTCCATGCCTTGTCTTGCCTTGCCTCGTCTTGTGATTAAGTTCCTTGATCCTGAATCCCTTCGTTGCTATTTTGTGTTTTCCTCCGTTCGGAGTGATTTTTGGTTGTTCCTATTTTTTTTGGAACCTTTTTTGCCGATTAGTTTTTGGTTAAAATAGATATTGTAATCCTTGACTTTGGAGGTGAAAGGAAGCTGTCAAAATAAAAGCCTGTCTAAGTTCCCTACTCTGCATCTGAGTCCTATCCTTTATACCAAGCCTGACAGTACAATCTGGCCAGTATGGACCCAGCAGAGAAAGGACAGTTTTCCGCGGCCATACAGGATCAGGAAGCCCGCCTCTCACGCCAAGAGGAGTTTCAGAAGGCGATGGCCGAACATATGGGTCGCCTTACCTCCCAGCTGCAGGAGATGGTCTTGCGACTTCCTCAATCCCCGCATCGGCTCCCGTACCTGCTTCTCCACCACCTACGTCATTCGCCGGAGCCGGAAGTAAATTGGCACCCCCAGCTCACTATTCAGGTGAAACAGGACCATGCAAAGCTTTCATTATAGACTGTTCAATTCATTTTGAATTTACTCCTCACGCCTTTCCCACGGAGCGAGCGAAAATCGCTTTCATGATCTCCCATCTGACGGGTAGAGCCAAGGCATGGGCTTCCGCCGAGTGGGGCCGGAGCTCAGCTATCTGCAGCTCTCTCACAGACTTCCAGACTGCCCTTAAAATGACTTTTGATCCGGTCACAGACGACTGGGAGAAAGCTCAGGAGCTAAGCAGATTGAGGCCAGGCCAGGTGGGCGCTCTTTTTTAACCGCTTCTCTTTTTCTCTCTCTTACAGGCCGGGGTCCCGAAACGTCAAGCCAGACGTCCTGTCTCGACTGTTTGACCCCGAGCCTGTCGCCAAGGAACCTGAAACTATCCTTCCACTTACCCGTGTGGTTGGAGTAGTCACCTGGCAAATAGAAGATGAGGTGAAGCAGGCAAATGGTGGAGTCCCGCCACCTAGTGGGTGCCCAGATAATCGCTTGTTTGTCCCGGTTGAGTTGCGCCCACAGGGGATCCACTGGGCTCACACCTCCCTGCTTTCATGCCACCCGGGAGTTCGGAGAACGATGTTCGCCATCTCTCGGCGGTTTTGGTGGCCAGCCATGGAGCCGGAGGTACGGGAGTACGTGGATGCATGTTCGGTCTGCGCTCGGAACAAGACGTCCTCTGGATCCCGAATGGGCCTATTGCAGCCCCTACCCATTCCCTCCAGACCGTGGTCCGACATCTCAATAGACTTCGTCACGGGGCTCCCGGTCTCTCAAGGTAACACCACCGTCCTCACGGTGGTGGACCGTTTCACCAAGAGGGTGAGATTCATTGCCTTGCCTAAACTGCCCTCCGCCAAGGAGACAGCAGAAATCATGATGAACAATGTTTTCAAGAGTCACGGCTTCCCTAAAGACATTGTCTCCGACCGAGGGCCCCAGTTCGTATCACGGTTCTGGAAGGAGTACTGCAGGCTCATCGGAGCTAAGGCCAGCCTGACCTCAGGTTATCACCCGGAGGCCAACGGCCAGACCGAACGCCTCAACCAACAACTGGAAAACTGCCTCCGGTGCCTGGTGTCCCAAAATCCCCCTACATGGAGCAAACACCTGGTCTGGGTCGAGTATACTCACAATTTGTTACCTACATCTGCCACAGGGTTCTCACCTTTCAAAAGTGCTTATGGTTTTCAACCTCCAGTCTTTCCAGACAATGAACTGGAAGTGTCGGTCCCCTCTGCACATGCCATGGTCCGACGCTGCCGACGCATCTGGGCAGCAGCTCGTCAGGTGCTGGTTCAACAAGGGGACAGAGTGAAGAAGGCAGTGGATCGCAAGAGGCGACCCGCCCCGGCATATCGACCAGGGCAGAGAGTATGGCTCTCAGCAAAGGACATGCACCACGGTTCGTAGGTCCATACCCCATTACCAAAATCATCGGGCCCTCAGCAGTAAGACTCCGTCTGCCTCGGTCCCTGCGTGTACACCCGACCTTCCACGTCAGCCGAGTAAAACCTGTCAAAGAGCCGCTGGTTCCGGCCACCACGTCCCCTCCACCACCCGAGATGATTGAGGGTGGCCCTGTCTACAAGGTCAAGAAGTTGTTGGCAGTTGGCAGTCGGGGTCGGGGCAGACAGTACTTGGTAGACTGGGAGGGGTACGGACCGGAGGAGAGACAGTGAGTGCCTTCTCGACATATCATGGACTCCACCCTCATTGAAGACTTTCATAGGGACCATCCTGGACAATCTGGGCCGTCAGGAGTCGGCCCTAGAAGGGGGGGTACTGTCACACCGCGGTGAGGGATGTCTTATCTTGGTTTTTTCTGTCTTGTGATGTGCATGTTTTAGTTTGAAAAGTAACTCTCCTCTCATTTCAGGTCACTTGCCCTTCCTTTTGTGTCATCAGTCTGACGTCATCCGATTCCCTTATTGTTTCCACCTGTTCCCTATTACCCTCATGTGTCTTATAAGCCCACTCTTCCCTTTGTTCTGTGCCAGATTGTTTCGTTTATTTGTGCTCTCTAGCATCCATGTCCCTGTCCATGCCTTGTCTTGCCTTGCCTTGTCTTGTGATTAAGTTCCTTGATCCTGAATCCCTTCGTTGCTATTTTGAGTTTTCCTTTCTTCCTCCTCAGCAGAGTGATTTTTTGTTATTTAGTTTATTCAGCCGAAGTGATGAGTTTCAGTTATTTTTCATTCTTTCCTCAAATTTTTGAGTGACAATTTTTGTTAAAACTTTATTAGATTAGATAGTGTAGAACTTTTCATAGCTGTTGTTTCTTCCTCCTGTTGGAGCGTTTTTTTGTTTATACATTTTATAGCATATACGGCGCCAATCATAGTTTGTCTTTGCTTTTGTGTTTTCCTCCGTTTGGAGTGATTTTTGGTTGTTCCTATTTTTTTTGGAACCTTTTTTGCCGATTAGTTTTTGGTTAAAATAGATATTGTAATCCTTGACTTTGGAGGTGAAAGGAAGCTGTCAAAATAAAAGCCTGTCTAAGTTCCCTACTCTGCATCTGAGTCCTATCCTTTTTACCAAGCCTGACAGTTGGGAGCGCATTCCACATTGTACACGGTACCGGGCCATGGCCCGGTGGTTGTGGACCACTGTTTTAGAGGACATATTATCTGGTGTTTTCTTTCGCAATACTATGCTAAAACATTTTTTTTACCAATTGGTACCTGCTGCTGTGTATTTGGGATATGCATGAGTCCCAAAAATGCGCATCCACCATTTTTAGTTTGCACGGAAGCCGTAGTCAATAAGCTCCTTGTAGCTCTTTCTTTTTCTCTATCCTCTTGTTGTGGAGCATTCATCCTCCGCTGTTGCCTTTTTCTAAAATTAAGTTGCATACAGTTCTAACTTACATCTGTCAGTAGGCTCTCTATGGAAGCACAAAAAATTACCGGTACAGCCAAGATGACGGGGAGAAGACGCTGTCATAGTGAAGTCATGTAAATAAGACCACCCACAAAACGGCGCATCATGACAAGACGGTCAGAAAGCGACTTAAAGGTGGTCTGTAAAACACTATCAATGCAACATTTTGACCAAAGAACCACCATTACATGTTATGTAAACCACAAGTAAGTGTTTTAAATGTAGAAAAATATCATAATATGACCCCTTTAATGTGCCTTATAATCTGGTGTGCCTTTTGTATATAAATTGTCCTGAATATACCCGCTCATTAGCAATGCGCCTTATAATCCGGCGTGACCTATGGTCCGAAAAATACAGTACAGTATTTACAGTATATCCTCCCTAGGGCCAGTGTCCACTGCAGTGGACGTTTGGTTTTGCAGAATGCACTATTTTTCCTGGAATTTGTAAAAAATCTACCATACATCCACTACATAGGTTATTAGTTCTTAGGACCATATATATGTGCATGGGAGATAAAAGGTGAAAAGAGAATCGTATGAAAACCAATGCAATTTTTCTCACAACAATTGAGAGCTTGGGCACTCCATTCTGCAGAGTAATACGCAAACGCACAATGTTTGGCCGTATGATAACAGAAACAGAGTCTCAAAACCGTGGTAAAATATGGCAAATATTTTTTGTCAAAAACTAAATGATGCGAAAAAGTGGTATCATTCTAAGGGATATTCAGTTACATTTTTTGGGGGGTCACATTTCCAAAAAGCAAAGGACCAGGGGGCTGGACTTAGTCTTATTTTGTATATTCCGGAGAACCAGCGTCCCTACAGTGGGGAGTCTCTCACAATTTGTTTTAACTGAACTCGTGGGCCACCAGTGTAATAGCCCAAATGATGAAGAAGAGAGGAGCCAAAAATGCAACCTTGGGGAACACTACTTATATAACTAAATACATTGTCCAAATGGCAACTGACTGCATCAGAAGTAAACAAGCTACGGCAACGCCAAAGTTGCATAAATGACAATACGAAAAAAAATTGTAACTTCCAAATAGGAGAGGTATAGCCCAGGCTTTAATAATATTTCCATTTAGAAAGAATAAAATATGAATGATGAATCAAAAAGAAATATAAAATCAATAAGAAAAAAAAGTGAATTAAAATGGTTTAAAAATAATGTTTCAATGTACTTATGTTTAATACTGTATGTGGATATGTGTAAATCCTTGTTAAAAAGTCACAAATACAAATCAAAAACGAAAAAAATACTTGTGGATCCAGCTAGCGCTGTCTTTTACAAGCTGCAGTGAAGTGTTCATTAGACAAACGCTTTAATGAGCCAATCAGATTCGATGGGTCACCTGTTTGCTGATTGGCAAACAGGTGACATTAGCTTTGAGACAAACCCATGTCATGTCATGTCACGTCTCACTGTCACTTCCTGTTGTCGTTCGTGTCATGCTCATACTTGCCAACCCTCCCGATTTTCCCGGGAGACTCCCGAAATTCAGTGCCCCTCCCGAAAATCTCCCGGGGCAACCATCCTCCCGAATTTCTCCCGATTTCCACCCGGACAACAATATTGGGGGCGTGCCTTAAAGGCACTACCTTTAGCGTCCTCTCTCACCTGAAAAGGAGACTATTATATATGTCTCCATTATCCATAGGTTTATCTATAACCCATATAGTAGGCAGGCACGGAGCTATTTCTCAGTGCGTGTTTATTCCAGCCGGCACGCTAATACACTGACACACAACATCAGGATTCCCATCATGCATTGCTTCAAAACTACGGCAAGTAGTAATGTCCAAAAACATAACAGAGACGAAGCAGAAGAACGAAGAAGAGACATGGCAACGACGAGTAAGAAGAAGAAGTACGCTTGCAAGTTCCAAAATGATTGGAAAAAATAATTTCAGTTCATCCAGGACAGCTCGAACGGGAAGGGGTACGCTGCCTGCAAATTTTGTAGATCAGACTTCTCCATTGAACACGGTGGCCGAACGGATATACTCATTCATGAACAGATTATTTATATATATATAAATATATATATATATATATATAAAAAATACTTGAAAATATATACACCCCCCAACCCCCCACCACCCCAACCTAACCCCCCCATACCCCCCCCCCATATCCCGAATTCGGAGGTCTCAAGGTTGGCAAGTATGGTCATGCTGCGAGACATTAGCGATTTCCTTCGATAAACAAAGTTTAATCCTTTCCAATTACTGGAACTGTGTGAGTGCTACACACTTCCACACAGCTGATGAAGTGAAACACCATTAAAACGTGTACATATTGACTCAACTTTCAGGTTTTTTTGGTTCTGAAAGAGATCCACCGTAGCCTCCTTACTGGACCCGTGGGAAAGGTCAAGACATTTGGACATTCCCAGCAGGAGTTGGATGGCGACTGTGCGGTAGGACAAACTGAATTGATCGATTGGACTTAAAAAGGGCCCCCCCAAAAAAAGTTTGTGACAAAGTTTTTTTTTTTAATTATGCCTGCTTCTTATTTTCATACATTTTCAACAAATTGACCTAAAGGGTAAATGGGCTATAATTCTATAGCGCTTTTCTACCTTCAATGCACTCAAAGCGCTTTGACACTATTTCCACATTCACCCATTCACACACTCATTCACACACTGATGGCGGGAACTGCCATGCAAGGCACTAACCACGACCCATCAGGGGCAAGGGTGAAGTGGAGACACACAGGTCCGGTGGCCATGGATGAAGTGCTAGCTGTCCAGAGTCGGGACCCGGGGTGGACCGCTCGCCTGTGCATCGGTTGGGAACATCTCTGCGCTGCTGACCCGTCTCCGCTCGGGATGGTTTCCTGCTGGCCCCGCTATCGACTGGACTCTTACTATTATGTTGGATCCACTATGGACTGGACTCTCACAATATTATGTCAGACCCACTCGACATCCATTGCATTCGGTCTCCCCTAGAGCGGGGGGGTTACCCACATATGCGGTCCTCTCCAAGGTTTCTCATAGTCATTCACATCGACGTCCCACTGGGGTGAGTTTTTCCTTGCCCTTATGTGGGCTCTGTACCGAGGATATCGTTGTGGCTTGTGCAGCCCTTTGAGACACTTGTGACTTAGGGCTATATAAATAAACATTGATTGATTGATTGAGAGTGTCTTGCTCAAGGACACAACGGACGTGACTAGGGTGATAGAAGCCGGGTATCAAACCAGGAACCCTCAGGTTGCTGCTCTCCCAATGAACCCACGCCGTCGACCTGTACATTTAAATTGTAAAATTGTTTAATACATGTATGAAAAAAACACAAAATTACTATGTCATCATTATTGATGTTCCGTAATACTAGCACTTAAAATCATAAAATCTTCTGGTCCTGGTCCACTGAAAGCTATTAACCATACTTAACTGTGCTCTAATATTATATATTCTGATAAAAGGGTCACAGAGGACTTAAAGGGGTGCCTTGAGGAATGCCTCAGTTATGTAAATCACAAGTTTGGACCCCAGTGTTTTATGTTTAAGGCTAAAATGGCAAAGCAATGATCTGCCAACATGTTTAAAGCTGTCCAAGTTATTCAATACAACTGGAGTACTCTAGTGTTTTTAGGAATTTGCTGCAAAAATGTTTGCCTGCCAGGTTTTTCATTTGAACTCGGGGGTCTTTTATTCCCAGGCCAGAATAGCCCTGCTGTATAACTTTCTGAGAATCAGCAGCCTTTGTAGTGGACATTTGTGTTTTTGTATAAGAGGGCTGAATGTGTAACTCTGTAGAGCCAAGTTCCTCAAGTTTTGTTCGGAATTCATTCCAAAAGGGTCAGACAAAAACAGAATTGTTTGAAAACTGAAGCAAAATTATTCCCATAAGAATGGACTATTTGTCGTCTCCATTTCTAAGAATGAGACGCAAACTGATTTGTAGACCAAAAACAAAAGTCCACTGCAAAGGACACTGTTCTCAGGAGCATATAAATGCACGGGAGAATACAATAAATGATACAAATTCATATGTGTACAGTATATGTGCGTGTTATCAGTGCCAGCCAGACGGACTTACACGGCTTTGGCGGAATAATGTTCATTTTCGGTCCATTAAAGCGACTCTCGTCGTTATAGGTGGCTTGTCACAGAAGTCATGAAACGCAAAAAAATATATATCCGAGGCTTCGTTTCCTTTCCCGAGGGATAAGCCTGCTGCTCCTATCTGGACAAACTATTGACAGACAGGATCCCGTCCTGCAAAGTAGTGAGAGAAGACGGCGGATTAGCTGAGTCACATTTATTCTATTACCTCTAAACCCAAACTAAGTGTATCCACATGACATGTTTGGCCAGACTTTTCCAAAATACTTGTTGCTGAGCACAAAATATTCAACTGTATTAATTGTATCCTGCTGGAAGCTTTGTGAATGTTGAGCACTGGAAAGAAAAGTGTCCGGGGACGTCTTCTGTGTCTTTAGAAGAGCTTAGCAGCTTAAAATGAATAACCCGTGAGTAAACACTGCAAGGAGATGCTGAATAAATAATTGAGGAGAAATGTATAAATAATTTCCCTTCTTAATCTACCCCAGTGCACTGTGATGCTCATACCTTTGGACAGTGAGGAGTTGCGACGCCTGGCCTCATGGAGGCGCTGTTGACATGCTAAAGAAACCACCTTGTACTGGTCGGTAGAGGGAACATTAAATAGGTTATCCATAAAAAGGAAAAAATGTACATACATCTGCAAAACAGGCCTTAACTCTATTAAAATCCCCCCCGCTTTTTTTTTTTAGAAGAATACATTTCTCATCAGCGTAATCTAAAAATCTGTGCGCTTTCAGGAAATGAGAGATTTTGTGCCGCTTGAGCAAGCGCTTCCATCCTGCTCTCGGGCTAATAGAAAATGCCAAAGAGGCTACGAAGACCGTTCAACTTTGGACGAGTCACAATATTATTGCACACGTCACAATTATAAAATGTATATTAGTGCCCATTATGTTCTCCTATTGGTCAACCTTCCTTGTCTCCTTCTTTCCTTTCCTCGCGGCCTCATCTACGAATGACAACAGTGTGCTAATGAGAGTGAGCGGGGGCTCATTATTCAGTATATCATTAGCATTTAATTGCTCTCTGCTAATCCTAATAGCTATCTGGCACAGTTTAATCGCTTGTCACTTTCTGGTCAGAGCACAACTTGACTGCGTCTCACAGGGGACTGGTGGCCTTTTAGAGGTCCTCATTCTACGTGCCAGTTGTGTTCCTGTTGGCCCGGTTTTCGTGATGCCAAATAAACACCTAAGTCACTCACACTGTACACAAGACACATGAAGGACATATGAAATAATACCAACATTAATATGAAACAACAATGAGACCACTATGCTGCTAGTTTATAGTAGCGGATCCTCTCATATGTCCAAAGATCCTTCATGATGGTCGCAAGAGTCGTACTTAGACTGGGCTTCATTTTCTGAGTCATAGGCAGGGAATGAACAAAATACAATATTGGGGAACTGTGCCAGACAACTTTGTGAACAAGACTTTTTTGTTGTTGTTGCTCTTTTGGTTTATTCCGATCATGCATACAAGGTTAGATTGGAATGCAGGGTGACACAAACAATGTGAGAATGTTGTGGCATTCCCATACAAATAGCACACTCAAATAAAAAAATTAAAAAATGTTTTTTTTATTTTTCGATATATTCAAGTGGACTTTGTACATGACATATTGGAACATTAGTCAAGTCAATTGAGGGAAATACAATTTGCGTGGCGGGCTTTCGACTCCAACAAATCATACACACTAGTGCAGGTCTGTTCAACAGGAATGACACCAAATCAGTTCAAAACTAAGGTTATCCAGGGTAAATCCCACCTAACCATATCCTTGTCCACACACACACAATGGTCGTTTAAGACCCCCTCCCTCCCTCCGTCCGCCAGCGCAATGCGATCTAGTACGCATGCGCGGAAAATGCGAACGTCATAGTCACCTCCAGTGTTGCTTTGTGTGCAAGTTTTTAAATGTAACTTATCTGAACAATATCCAGTGTTGTGGTATTTCAATTAACTGGAATCCAGTGTGCTGTGGGGCCCTATTGTAGTGAATCACACCTGAGCCATCATAAATTAATCAAATCTTTAATGGACATGTGAAAGTAAACAATGTGATAAAGAACATTTTACATCAATCAATCTAGGGATCTAGATATCTGGTCAGTACACTCATCACTCTTTTGCCTTCACCTTCATTGTCCATTCATTTTTGGTGACTTTATATCCTCTGGACCTAGACGTTGAGTCCGCGACATACATGGCGGACAATAACGGATACAGTCTGCTTTGCCAGTCCAAAAGCATTCGTGGTTTCCGGCCAGGTAATACAAAGCACACGCTACCTTTTTTTTTTTTATCGCATCCACGGGAACCCGCATTCTCGTTGTCTCTTCTTCGACCTGGACATTCGAAAGTTCTCTTGCTGTCTGAGAAGTGTTGCATCCGAAATAGCTGGAATAGCTTTCTCTTAAGGTATTCATGTGTGATTTTCACAAGCGTCTCTACAGACGGAAGGAGAAACACGGGCACGTCTGGATGACTCGCCTCCATATTTCCAGGGGTTAGCTCCGAGTTACGAAACCGCTTTATTATGAAGCTGGCTGTGGCACATTCTTTCTGACGTCACTTCCTGTGTGGGGCGCGGTCTTTTTTGGCGTCACTTCCTCTCCGAACTCAGTTTGTAAATGATCAATGAGTCCATACAAAGCTAAGAGCTGGAGATTCAAGAAATAGACGGCGCACTTACCTGTGTTAAAACTTATCTAAGGAGGGGAATCTTAAACGATGATTTAGTGTGGCTGAAACGGGGCTTAGGCTAAATAATTATTTGTTTAATGAATTATCCAGCTTAATGTAGACAGGGTCTAAGGAGGGGGGGCACGTCACATCGCGCTACGGTCGAAGAAGGCTCGTGGAGCAATTTTAAGTTTTAAGCAAAAGGCTGTTATTGCTATTATTCCTATTTAGGGACAGCAAGAGTAGTTTGCAAACAATAACTAATTTAAGCTTAATTGGGTAGACTTCTTCAATAAACAAAAAGTAAATTCAGAAATGCACAGAGGGTGTAAAACTTGGTAACCCAAACTTAAACTGTATTTAATGTAAGCTCGGCTATTGTCTCATTTGGCTGCAATGTAAGCTATTAATTAAAAAAAAAAAAAGGATGCTATTTGCGATAACCTAGATGCAATCAGAACATATTTACAGCCATGACTGGCACATGGACAGGCTGCTACAGAGGAGGAGGTTCCCCGTGAAGAAACATGTACGTTTTTCAGTTTTGGAATATGATTGCAGGGCAATTTCTCCCCATTTTCTATGTTTTATTAATCAATAAATACAATTTGAATGTAGAAAAGGTACTTCAGAGTTCCAAGGCATGCAGAAATGCCATTTGTGCCATTTTGTGTTTTACAATACAGCATCTAATCATGCAGCAAGCAGCAGCAGCACATATAGATTCAAGTGTGTTTTTTTTTGTAACAGACTGTAGTAACTATCGTTTTTCCAATTTAAAAGTATACAACATATGTGTTCAATGCTAATACATCTTATTAAATATCAGACTAATTTTTGCCACTATCATTTTTAAATACTCTCAAGACATTCTGGCCAATTAATCTGAAATATTTGTTAAAAAGAGTGCTTAAATGTATTTTATTACTAATATCATTCTGCAAGGGAAAATAATGGACATTACTAATGGATATGAGATTGCATGTTTATAAACTATTTTTCAGGGCTGTTATATGGACTTTTTACTAGATAAATGCGTTAAAATGTAATATCGGAAATTATCGGTATCGATTTGTTTATTATTGGTATCGTTTTTTTGTTTTTTGTTTTTTTGTTTTTTTTTATTAAATCAACATAAAAAACTCAAGATACACTTACAATTAGTGCACCAACCCAAAAAAAACTCCCTCTCCCATTTACACTCATTCACACAAAAGGGTTGTTTCTTTCTGTTATTAATATTCTGGTTCTTACATTATAAATCAATATACAACAATACAGTCTGCAAGGGATACCGTCTGTAAGCACACATGACTGTGCGTGCTGCTGGTCCACTAATACTACTAACCTTTAACAGTTAAGTTTACACATTTTCATTAATTACTAGTTTCAATGTAACTGTTTTTATATTGTTTTACTTTCTTTTTTATTCAAGAAAATGTTTTTAATTAATTTATCTTATTTTATATTATACTTTTTTTTTTAAAGTACCTTATCTTCACCATACCTGGTTGTCCAAATTAAGCATAATAATGTGTTAATTCCACGATTGTATACATCGGTTGATATCGGTATCGGTTGATATCGGTATCGGTAATTAAAGAGTTGGACAATATCGGAATATAGGATATATCGGCAAAAAGCCATTATCGGACATTCCTACTTTTTACCAATAGATAATTATAATTACTATACCTTCATTACTGGAATAGGAAGTAAGAGGTTATTCTGTACATATATTATAGGTTGCACCCTATCATCATAGTATACTCATGTGTACTTTTCTTATATATTTTGACATATAATTAAAGGCCTATTGAAATGCGATTTTCTTATTTAAACGGGGATAGCAGGTCCATTCTATGTGTCATACTTAATCATTTCGCGATATTGCCATATTTTTGCTGAAAGGATTTAGTAGAGAACATCGACGATAAAGTTCGCAACTTTTGGTCGCTGATAAAAAAGCCTTGCCTGTACCGGAAGTAGCAGACTAGTAGCGTAACGTCACAGGTTGTGGAGCTCCTCACATCTGCACATTGTTTATAATCATGGCCACCAGCAGCGAGAGCGATTAGGACCGAGAAAGTGACGATTTCCCCATTAATTTGAGCGAGGATGAAAGATTTGTGGATGAGGAAAGTGAGAGTGAAGGACTAGAGGGCAGTGGGAGCAATTCAGATAGGGAAGATGCTGTGAGAGGCAGGTGGGACCTGATATTCAGCTGGGAATGACTAAAACAGTAAATAAACACAAGACATATATATACTCTATTAGCCACAACACAACCAGGCTTATATTTAATATGCCACAAATTAATCCCGCATAACAAACACCTCCCCTCTCCTGTCCATATAACCCGCCAATACAACTCAAACACCTGCACAACACACTCAATCCCACAGCCCAAAGTACCGTTCACCTCCCCAAAGTTCATACAGCACATATATTTCCACAAAGTCCCCAAAGTTACGTACGTGACATGCACATAGCGGCACGCACGTATGGGCAAGCGATCAAATGTTTGGAAGCCACAGCTGCATGCGTACTCACGGTACCGTGTCTGCGTATCCAACTCAAAATCCTCCTGGTAAGAGTCTCTGTTGTCCAAGTTCTCCACAGGCCAATGGTAAAGCTTGACTGTCATCTTTCGGGAATGTAAACAATGAAACACCGGCTGTGTTATCCGGCAAAACAGTCAGGGGGTGCATTCTACGGCGGGGGTGCGTTATCCAGCACAACACCTGCCGCAATACACCGCTTCCCACCTACAGCTTTCTTCTTTGCTGTCTCCATTGTTCATTGAACAAATTGCAAAAGATTCACCAACACAGATGTCCAGAATACTGTGGAATTTTGCGATGAAAACAGACGACTTAATAGCTGGCCACCATGCTGTCCCAAAATGTCCTCTACAATCCGTGACGTCACGCGCCGACGTCATCATACCGAGACGTTTTCAGCAGGATATTTCGCGCAAAATTTAAAATTGCACTTTAGTAAGCTAACCCGTATTGGCATGTGTTGCAATGTTAAGATTTCATCATTGATATATAAACTATCAGACTGCGTGGTCGGTAGTAGTGGGTTTCAGTAGGCCTTTAAGGTATATCATATATACTCATCAGGGACGGCGTGGCGCAGTGGGAGAGTGGCCGTGCGCGACCCGAGGGTCCCTGGTTCAATCCCCACCTAGAACCAACCTCGTCATGTCCGTTGTGTCCTGAGCAAGACACTTCACCCTTGCTCCTGATGGCTGCTGGTTAGCGCCTTGCATGGCAGCTCCCGCCATCAGTGTGTGAATGTGTGTGTGAATGGGTAAATGTGGAAGTAGTGTCAAAGCGCTTTGAGTACCTTGAAGGTAGAAAAGCGCTATACAAGTACAACCCATTTATCATTTATTTATTTATCATCAGTGTTGGGTTAGTTACTGAAAACCAGTAACTAGTTACTTTACTAGTTACTTTATTTCAAAAGTAACTCAGTTACTAACTCAGTTACTTACACCAAAAAGTAATGCGTTACTGTGAAAAGTAACTATTTAGTTACTTCTTTTTTTCTTCTTTTTTTTTTTAAAGCTCCCATTAATGCCCTTTTTGCCTTCATTTCAGTACTGTTATTGCACTGGAGAATAATACAATCTGTTGATCAACTTGACATATATTTTTATTTTCCTTTTAACATAATTAATGAAAAACAGTGCAACATAAAAAGGCATTCCTCCTTTCTTTAAACTTGGACCAATGACCATTAATAAAAAACAAGTTTAAGTGCAACATAAGAAGGCACATCATCTTCCTTGAAACATAGGTAGTGAAATAAAGCCTGACATCTGGAGTGATGCTGCTGTCTTCCACACTTGGAGCCATGGATTATAGAATCCTTGTTTTCAGTGGCAGGATCATTGACACAGATGGTGAAGTTTCAGTGCTCAGTAGAGATGTAACACTTTTGAGGGGTTTAAGCACCTGGAGGACCTCACCTGCCACTCTCACATCATCATCAGACAAGGGGACATTTGTCTTCAGGGTGTTGTGGGTCAATGCAGAGTATATAGCTGCCTGCTGCTCCAACATATCATAAGTGGAGTTCCACCTCGTTGGGACATCATGTATGAGCAGGCAGCTTTAGCATTTCTTGCTTTGTCTTAAGCACATGAGCAGCTGTTGTGCTTGGCTGGAAGTAAGAAACCTTCCTGATCCTCCCAAAGAGGCGCTCCATCCTATTGACTGAGATTCCCTTCTGTGATGCCAAATTCACTACATGTGCAAAGCACCTATCTGTGGTCCCAGTCCTGCCTTATTCTCTGTAATTATTTGATTTTTGGCATTATCACGTGTGACTGGGATATCTTTATCTTCCATTCCTCCACTGCTTGTGTCAGTACCTGCGCAAGGTGACTCTCGTAGAGGGGGCGTATCTTCTCATCTCCCAGTCTGCTGTGATGAAGTGAGCGCTTATAGTTCCGCTGGACGTCCACCCGTCTGTCATGAGCGCAACAGATGATGCTCGGGATAGTTCATCCACAACTTTTTTCTTCTCCTGCTCATAAAGATCTGGCACAATTTTATTGCTGAAGTGGGTGCGCGACGGGATGTCGTAACGTGGTTCAAGCACGTTCAGCATGTGTTTAAAACCCTCGTTTTGCACTTATAAACACACCGATTCAATGGCGGGGGCGTTCAAGCTCCTCCGTTACTCCGCTCGCCATGACCACGCTGTGTGTGGACTGAACGTGCCAACAACTTTTTTTTTTTCACTTGTGTGCCTCCCCACACACACACACACACACACACACACACACACACACATAGACCGCGCCTCTTTTTTCTCTCCGGCTTGTGACAGAGGAAGATTCAGAAGAACGTCACCGCAGCGCTTCTGTTTCTAGCCGATACTACATCAAAAGTAACGTAAAATAACGCAATAACGCATCATGTAGTAACGGTAACTAAATTACTGAATAAAAAAAAATAACACGTTAGATTACTAGTTACCGCCGAAACTAACGGCGTTACAGTAACGCGTTACTTTGTAACGCGTTAGTCCCAACACTGATACTCATTATATTAACAGGGCATTGTGAACTCTAAAAACAGTCAAAATTGAAAATGTTGGTCTTGTAATTGAATTATAATTATCATTATTAATACATTGTCGTATATACTTCAAAGTTTTTCTGTGTGTGTGTTTAATTTTCTTACATGATAATGAAGCAGTAGCAGCTGACTCAATGTTAAAATCCAACAAGCTGAAGACACATCCTCAGCTTCAACATACACATTAAGTGAACAGAGAGAAAATGAAGAAAATGTGGCTCATGTATTGCCCAATTTCCCCCCACGCCATTTGAACTGTATTTGTAAGTGTAAAGTTATTATTTTATTGTCAGGGAAAATATTTAAATGGTTTATATTTTTTCTTCAGATTGCATTTGTTTGTCTGTTCATGTCAAATAAATAATTGCTAAATGTGTAATGCTGCATATATAGACTTTTCTATGGGGTTGGGGGGGTTAATTTTTATTTTGGGGTGGTGAGGGGTTTTACTCGGCCTGGGGCATCAAATGGTTCTGTCTACAATCCCAACAAGCATGCAAGTTTGACTCCAAAGCCGTCGAGCCTATTTAGATCATATTTTGGAATACAAAACCACCAAGATTACTGAAACTTTGGGGAATGATTGTACACAGACTAAAGTTTAAGGTCAGCAAATTTCTGGAAATTTTAAGGATTTAATAACATTTTCATGGGTTCTGTTTTGTAGAGCTCTTGTTTACAATTCACAGTCCAACATGTCTGAAAGGGGGTAGTAAGAAGCTTTTCTTATTTATTCGTATCCCTATCACATGAGTTACCAGTAAATATTTTCGCCTATTGTGATCAGTATACACGGAATGTCTTAAACAAAGGATTTTAATAGTACAATCCTATCCGTTAGATTCAAATATGCTACGTATGTTATAGCATGTATGCTGCATATATCAATCAATCAATCAATGTTTATTTATATAGCCCTAAATCACAAGTGTAGCTAGAGCGCAGCTAATGGGATCCCCACAAATAAACAGATCTCATTTGTGACTTTTTTCACCTCAAAAAGTCTAAAACACTCAGATAAAAAAGGCAGAGATTGGATAGTTTATTGAGGGCCTCAGATAGGCCTCGCTGGGGGGGTCATCTTCGGCCCTGGCGGCGCACCAAGAAAGCAATAAAACTTTACTATCCACAGCAGGACTATTCAACTGGCGGCCCGGTGGCCACATCTCACCAAATTACATCAAACCAGCATATTCCTAGAAATTCTAGCGCGTTGTATAGAGGAACTTAGACGCCTCAAGAACAATTTAGTTGAATATCACTTATCAACAACAATTTAGTTGAATATCTTTGATCGAGAGGAAGTAAACGTAACAAGATAAACTTGAGGAAGGATCATTACCGTTACCAGAGGGAGGTTTCCTGCCTGAGCTAACTGGTCCAAGCTACAGTACACCCCGGTGGCGTGCAATGTGTCCAACTTCCAGCGAATCCTACCAAGACCAACATCGAAGGGCTTCGGGTACTCAACCTGGCTCCCTCCCACGGAGTGAGTTCATTGTCTGAGGGTTTGACAGTGAGGTTGTAAGTCAGGGGTGTCAAACTCAAATACAGAGTGGGCCAAAATTTAAAACTGAACAAAGCTGCGGGCCCAGGTTGAACAAATTAATAGGGACCCAAACAAATTTTGCATTGAATATTGAACAAGCAAGGCTTATATAACTTTATAGTGACATGCAAAATCGAGTTTCAAATAATAATAATAATAATTCAAAAATATCAATGGCATATCAAATAACATTTTAATAAAATTTGAATGCCTCTTTTCTATTTGCAGCCTTCTGATCTTTTTTTTTTTCATGTATATATTCATTTCACACCATATTCATTGCACTTCTACATTTTTTATATTTTTATATATTTGCACATTGTTTTTCTAGCATGCACACATCGCACTGTATGGAATGGCCTCAATCTCGTTACCTTGCATAATGACAATAAAGCTGATTCTGATTCTGATTCTGATTCTGATTCTAAATATCAAAATAAACTTTTTCCATAGGCTAATAATACATTTTAAAATAAAATAACAATAATGAATGAATCAAACACTCAAGCCTTGAAGTAGCAAAAGAAAGTGCATGAATAAAACGTTAATTATTGCTCAGTTTGCTACACTGATTTGCTTTAACACCGAATATGGAACAAGCAACGCTTATATAACTTCCATCCATCCATTTTCTACCGCTTATTCCCTTCAGGGTCGCGGGGGGTGCTGGAGCCAATCTCAGCTACAATCGGGCGGAAGGTGGGGTACACCCTGGACAAGTCGCCACCTCATCGCAGGGCCAACACAGATAGACAGACAACATTCACACTCACATTCACACACTAGGGCCAATTTAGTGTTGCCAATCAACCTATCCCCAGGTGCATGTTTTTGGAGGTGGGAGGAAGCCGGAGTACCCGGAGGGAACCCACGCAGTCACGGGGAGAATATGCAAACTCCACACAGAAATATCCCGAGCCCGGGATTGAACCCCAGACTACTCAGGACCTTCGTATTGTGAGGCAGATGCACTAACCCCTCTTCCACCGTGCTGCCGCTTAATAGTGCAAAATCAACTTTCAAAAAACAAACGAAAAAAACATCAACGGTACATTAAATAAAATGTAAATAAAAAATTGAATGCCTTTTCTATTTGCAGCCTTCTGAGGTAAATATCAACATTAACTTGGTGGACGGGGGCAGAGTTGGGGGGCGGGGTTTAGTGGTAGCTGGGGTGTATATTGTAGCATCGCTGAATAATAGCGGCGGGCCAGCTCTAATGTTAATTTGATATTGCCTCAAGGGCCAAATGAAATTACACGGCGGGCCAAATTTGGCCCACGGGCCAGAGTTTGACACCCATGTTGTAAGTCAAATCAAAATTAAAATGTCCAAAAGTTGACTGTTCTAAGGCAGCTCTCCAATATTATTTTTATGAACTGAAAATAACAAAACTGATGTTATCCGCCTTCAGTGTTCTACATTTCTTTTTGTACAGTATGACATTTTTGGGGGAATTTTGATTACTATAGCTCATTACTAAATATGAGTTTTCTTACATTGCTTTATTATCCATCACACCCATATTTAAAAAAAATCCTTCTTACTGCATATCTGTTTGCATCATCCTCATCTCTCCTTCTATAAATTGTTGGCGTCCGTAAGAGAGGCTGACAATCAAGCAGGTAACGACTGAGCAGTGTGTCGAGCCAGTATTTCCTCGATCATTCATCAGCTGAAACAAGGAGCAAGATTTGCACAAATATAGACGGGAATGAAGGGTCAGGGCGGGAGGAGAGCAGCATGGGGATAGATGAGAAGGTAAAGGCTGAGCAGTCACCCAACAAAGTCATCAACTCTCTTCCATTCATCATCCGTCTCCAGTCCCGACGCAGAGACGTCTGGAGCGGCATCTGTATCGCACAGAAATGTTCATGAATATTTGATCGTGGCTTATTATTGCAAATGTGTGCTTGATAAAACACAGTGTTTTGTACATAACTTGAGTTTGAGGTCATAAATGTCACAAAGTATTATCAAGTTTGCTCGTTACTGAAGGACAAGGAGGAGTTGTTTTTAAACCTTTCAGATTAAATCTTGTTTTATGATACTAAAGGAATAATACGACCTACGTCTTATTGTGGCAATTATTCCATGTTCAAGGGAAAATTCAAGGCCTCGTTATTGTTGAATGCAGAAAAGTACTTGTCAGAGATATCAAAGAACCAGGCAAATATTAAGATCATCAGACGACAAGGAAAATGAAAGACACAGCACACCAAGACCGATAGAGTCTGATGGAAAAGAGTCATACATTTTCGAGAACAACACCACCGCGCTTTTAGTACTTGCGCCTTCAGTGTAGCCTAAATCCACCTCCACGACTCTTAATACTTCTTCTCATACAAAAACACAATAAAACAAGACGTAGCATTACAGATGAATGTATTGGTGATGAATATCATTATAAAACAAGAAACCCAGTGCATCGTCTGCGAACAATTTTAAACATCTACACTACAATACCTGGAACGGTTTATAATCAATATTTTTCTAAAAGCACAACAAAAACGCTACTTTAAGGACAAGATAGGTAGCTTCGAGGTTGGGCGACGTCTCCTTAAGGTGTCTAACATTTCCTATAACAGTGAGCCATGAAAAAAGTTTTCTAAAAATGCCTGACACAAAATTATTATTTTTTTCTCGATCAGCAATTGCGGGCGTAAAAATATTCAGTTGATCAAATTGGGCTTGTCAAACAGTTCTGATCTGATCAACCAATCCGAAGAGGGAAATTTGCTCATGTTATTGTTTGACTGTTAGCTACTGTAGCTCTGGAATCTGTTTGGTTAAACAAACTGCTCCATTGCTAATATACTTGTGATATCGAGCCCTGCATGGACAGATTAAATTAACATGGTAACACGCAGAAGCTGAAATCTGATTGGACAAAAACATATTGTTGTCCTGATGATGTTGCATAACTTGTGGGTCTGTCTTCGACTAAGGATTTCCATTAGGGAAGCCAGAAAAAAATTAATTCACATTTGAATTGCGATTACAATTTATCATGATTCAAAAATTATTCAAGCATATATAGAATTTGTTTTTAAAAAGACGTTTCTTAGGCCACCCCCACGCTTGCTCGCTGCCCATACACGCCATATGCCAGCAGCCAAGAGGGGCTTTTGTAACCTCTAACCTGTTGTGAAAAGCTTTTTTATTATTATATACCGTTGGAATCGAGAATCCATGCAGAATCGAATCAAATCTTGAGTTGTTAGATAAGTCTGAGTCGTTAGATTTAGCTGATCAGTCGAATATGGGCAAAACGTTTATTTTGTAAGCTCGCATTCATGCTACATGTATGCTAGCAATAACAAAGCTAATTGAGATCCTCACAAATAAACAGGTCTCATTTGTCACATTTTTCACCTCTAAAAAGGCTAAAACTCTCAGATTGGCTAATTTAGTGTAGTCCTCTGATCGGCCACAACAAAGTCCCTCAAATAACGAAGCACAGACCAAATAAAAATATGCTTTGTTGTACAAACCTTGTCTCCAAGTACCAATGTTTCATTCACCCATTGTGTGCCCGCAGCGAACCCAGTTCGTGCCTGGCATCATATCCATTGTGGGCGGGGCTGCACGATATTCAGTGATATTCAGTCAGAACAGTCATGCTGTTAGCTACTGTGCTACTTTGTGTGCTTTTTCAGCCTTTTTACAAAATTGTTCTAGTTTTCATTGCTCAATTTGTGTCCTAAAAAAAGCAATGGACAAGCGATGTGTGGTTTGAAATATTCAGGAAGTAGTCACAGCATTGTCGTCACTGCCATACGTTAAACGCAAAAAAGATTAGCCAACGAGGTAAAGTGGATTTTATTTATTATTCTTAATCATTGTAGTGACCTGGCTGTTAAACTTAAGGAGTTTTGTGATTTCTAACTGTGAGTGCACCACAGGGCTAGTGACAGTGTGTGTGTGTGTGTGTGTGTGTGTGTTGGTATATAGAAGGACAGCTGAGCTAGTTAGGGACTGAGTCCCTTTGGGACAGATGACCCTATTGTATTTCTAGCGTTTTATTATTATACCGCCGCCTCTTTGAGCTGTAATTTGATCCCCTTAACATGCTTCAAAATTCACCAAATTGGACACACACATCAATACTGGTGAAAATTGCGATCTAATCAAAAATCCAAACCCCAAAACTCAAAATTGCGCTCTAACACCCCCTAGGAAGAAAACACAGACACAACTGCCTCTAACTCCCAGTAGGAATGTCGTAGAGACATGAAACAAAAACCTCTATGTAGGTCTCACTTAGACCCAGATTTCATATGCTGACAACCCCCAGCAAAAATCAACAAGAAGTTTGCAATTCCCCCTTCAAAACAAAAGTTGAGTAAAAACAGTCACCTTTTTTCAAACATTATCTCCTCTGAACGCGTTTGTCGTGTCAGCTTCAAATTAGCACAGGAGAGAGATTGAACCCTTCTGATTAAAATTTGATGAAAGAGTTTTAATTACTGCTCCGGTTTTGATTTTATTAGCCCTCAAAGAACCGCTGCGCTGATGCTGCTGCGCTGCTGCCGTCTCAAGATGGCCGCTTAAAAGCAGGAAGCACCAGCGTGACCACACAATGCAGAGAAGGTAGGTACTGTGCGGGTAAAGATATGTTGACTGGGTGAAAGAAGGAAGCACCAGTTTGACTCCAGGATACAGAAAAGGTAGGTAATGTGCAGGTGAAGATATGTTGACTGGGTCAAAGAAGGACACACCAGTTTGACCCCAGGATGCAGAAAAGGTAGGTAATTTGCAGGTAAAGATATGCTAACTGGGTGATGGCAGGAAGCACCAGCGTGACCCGAGGATGCAGAGCAAGTAGGTAATGTGCGGGTGAAGATATGTGGAATGGGTAAAGGCAGGAAGCACCAGCGTGACTCCACTATGCAGAGAAGGTAGGTAATGTGCGGGTGAAGCTATGTTGTATGGGTGAAAGAAGGAAGCACACGTGTGGTCGAGGCAATGCTGACAAGGTAGGTAATGTGCAGGTGAAGATATGTTGAATGGGTAAAGGCAGAAAGCACCAGCGTGACCCCACTATGCAGAGAACGTAGGTAATGTGCGGGTGAAAATAGGTTCAATGGGTAAAGGCAGAAAGCACCAGCGTGACCTTACTATGCAGAGAAGGTAGGTATTGTGCAGGTAAAGATATGTTGTATGGGTGAAAGAAAGAAGCACCAGTGTGACCCCAGGATGCAGGGAAGGTAGGTAATGTGCAGGTAAAGATATGTTGAATGGGTAAAGGCAGGAAACACCAGCTTGACTCCTGGATACAGAGACGGTAGGTAATGTGCAGGTAACGATATGTTGAATGGGTAAAGGCAGAAAGCACCAGCGTGACCACACTATGCAGCGAAGGTAGGTCATGTGCAGGTAAAGATATGTTGAATGGGTAAAGGCAGGAAGCACCAGTGTGACCCCAGGATGCAGAGAAGATAGGTAATGAGCAGGTAAAGATATGTTAAATGGGTGAAAGCAGGAAACATCAGCGTAAATACCCGGTCCCGGCCATCGCTGCTTGCAGCTTTAATTTTTGTTGTTTTGGCTTTGCTACTAAAATAAAGTTGATCCATCACCCTTTGTTCTGTTTGTTTGATATACAGTACTGTATAGTGCTTAATATTGTGTTCTAAGTGTTCACACACAAAATATGGACTTTTGTTGAGGTTTAAACCCATTATTCATAGTTGTATTGTTTCTTATGAAGAAATATACTTCAATATACAAACGTTTCTATTTACGAACCTGGTTCAAGAACCAGTTAAGGTAAATGGAGGTTCCGCTGTACCTAATAGTAAATTTGTGAAGCATGTACAAAACAAATAAACCACGGCACGACACTTTAATCATTAGATCAGTAGTGAAACTTGTTTTCCCAAAAATATATAGTTATTGATAGAAACAAAAGAAAAGTTGACTTAAAAAAATCAGTGTAGCTTGATCAATAATTATTGACATATTAGTGGAGCAACTATGCTCTTTTAAAAACCTTTTCACTTTTCATCCATAATGCACTTCACCAACCTTGACCTTTTTGATTCTGTTTATTGCTTGGCCAACTTTTTTCTACCCATCCTTCATTGATTGAATTGCATCGCTACTCATCGTGGATGAATGTTTCGCCAATATGGCTGCAAGGTATTGAGTGTGAGCAGGTCCTCGCCATGTATATCAATCTCAAGTAACCCCCAATCATGTTAATTTGCCTCGCAGATGTTTCCTCTGCACATCTTCTTTTGCAGAGCTTTTCTTCTTCTGCAAAGTCACTCCCTGCTCCAAAATATCCTCCAGTCCTTTCAGACAGTCACACACAAACTTCACAGAGAAGCAAGGACACAAGAATGATTGCGTCCACACCAAACTTTTCTCTCCACCTCGTCCTCACTGCTTACCGCCCTTTTTTTCCTTGCTAATTAGACAAAGTCTTATCTTATTTTTTATTTACTTACTTGTGGACTGGTCAAAAATGCCTCAGGTTGCTGTCTTCCCACTTTGGGAGATTAAAAGATTCTATTCCCGCCGTTCATTCACACACATCATTATTATTTCTCCTTGCGCTCTGTTGGTCTGAATGCTTAGATGTCAGCCAAAGAAACACCCCCTTCACCCCACCCTCACACCCTGCTCATGACTTCTGCTTTACTATATTTTTCTTTCGCCCCATCAGACTTTTGGGGCTCTTGAGCAAACTTGTTTGGTGTTTTTACTATTGAGGCACAAATGGCGGAAATGATATATCATTATCAACAGGATGACAATGTTGCTGGAGAAAGAAGGGCGACATGGTGGGTGAAGAAGGGTCTCGACAGCCGTAAAATAATGAATCATGGCATAACTGCAATATGCATGTAAAGTATTCAGTTGCAAGGGTGATATATATATATATATATATATATATATATATATATATATATATATATATATATATATATATATATATATACATGTGCCGTATTTTTTGGACTATAAGTCACAGTTTTTTTCATAGTTTGCCCGGGGGTGCGACTTATACTCAGGAGCGACCTATGTGTGAAATTAACACATTACCGTAAAATATCAAATGATATTATTTAGCTCATTCACGTAAGAGACTAGACGTACAAGATTTCATCGGATTTAGCGATTAGGAGTGACAGATTGTTTGGTAAACGTATAGCATGTTCTATATTTTATAGTAATTTGAATGACTCTTACCATAATATGTTACGTTAACATACCAGGCACGTTCTCAGTTGGATATTTGCACCTCATATAACGTACACTTATTCAGCCTGTTGTTCACTATTCTTTATTTATTTTAAATTGCCTTTCAAATGTCTATTCTTGATGTTGGCTTTTATCAAATAAATTTCCCCCAAAAATGCGACTTATACTCCAGTGCGACTTACATGTTTTTTCCCTTCTTTATTATGCATTTTCGGCAGGTGCGACTTATACTCCGGTGCGACTTATACTCCGAAAAATACGGTATACGTATATATATATATATATATATATGTATATATATATATATGTATATATATATATATATATATATGTATATATATATATATATATATATATATATATATATATATATATATATATATATATATATATATATATATATATATATTAGGGGTGTGGGAAAAAATCGATTGGAATTCGAATCGCTATTCTCACATTGTGCGAATCAGAATTGATTCTCACGTTGTGCGATTCAATATCGATTCTTATTTAAAAAAACATTTTTTTAATTAATCAATCCAACAAAACAATACACAGCAATACCATAACAATGCAATCCAATTCCAAAACCAAACCCGACCCAGCTGCAATAAACAGAGCAATTCAGAGGAGACACAAACACGACACAGAACAAACCACAAGTAGTGAAACAAAAATGAATATTATCAACAACAGTATCAATATTAGTAACAATTTCAACATAGCAGTGATTAAAAATCCCTCATCGACATTATCATTAGACATTTATAAAAAATAAAAAAAAAGAACAATAGTGTCACAGTGGCTTACACTTGCATCGCATCTCAACACACATCTTTTCAAAAAGATAAAATAAGTCATATTTTTGGTTCATTTAATAGTTAAAACAAATTTATATTATTGCAATCAGTTGATAAAACATTGTCCTTTACAATTATAAAAGCTTTTTACAAAAATCTACTACACTGCTTGCATGTCAGCAGACTGGGGTAGATCCGGCTGAAATCCTATGTATTAAATGAATAGAGAATCCTTTTGAATCGGGAAAAAAATCGTTTTTGAATCGAGAATCGTGTTGAATGATTTTGAATCGAATCGTGACTCCAAGAATCGATATTGAATCGAATCGTGGGACACCCAAAGATTCACAGCCCTAATATATATATATATATATATATATATATATATATAAAGGTATATATATATACAGTCATGGTCAAAAGTTTACATACACTTGTGAAGGAGATAATGTCATGGCTGTCTTGAGTATCCAATAATTTCTACAACTCTTATTTTTTTGTGATAGAGTGATTGGAGCACATACTTGTTGGTCACAAAAAACATTTATGGTTTAAAAAGAGTCTTGTTGTGTACTGCCACAAAAGTGAAGTTCACCAATATGTCCTCTCATCTTTCTTTCAGGTGTAAAAGACATATCGGATCGATGTCTTGTATTTTGTCCCACCTTTCTGAAGACGTAATTTAATCTGATTGTATTTCGGGATCTTCCTGTGTGGAGTTAGCATGTTCTCCCCGTGACTGTGTGGATTCCCTCCGGGTACGCCGGCTTACTCCCACCTCCAAAAACATGCACCTGGGGATAGGTTGATTGGCAACATTAAATTGGCCCTAGTGTGTGAATGTGAGTGTGAATGTTGTCTGTCTATGTGTGTTGGCCTTGCGATGAGGTGGTGACTTGTCCAGGGTGTACCCCGCCTACTGCCTAAATGCAGCTGAGATAGGCTAGGCTCCAGCACCCCCCGCGACTCCGAAAGGGACAAACGGTAGAAAATGGATGGATGGATGGGTTTCGTCTCTGTCAACATTTTCGTCTTGTTTTGTTGACTAAATTGGCAATTAATTTCATCATTGTTTTAGTCAACTTGCATTTGTTTTCATTTTGTTATCGTCCTAATTTCATCAGGAGGAAATAGTTCATTGACGATAACGAAGACAAACATTTTTAGTCAACATATTGAACACTGACGTTTACACCCCTATTCAGTCTGATTGTTACTTTGTTACATGTTGACAGTTTGGGATGATTTAAAAAAAAAGCCGATCTTCCTGCTTACTGCCCACATCTGTTCTTAAACAATCATTGTTTTCTTAAATTAAAACGATCATCAAAGAATTCTCTATTTTGTCAGCAAGAAGAACGCTGACTCCGCGCACCGTCCTCAGGTTATTTGAAGGGGAAAGTGACAATACAGTTTTTCAATTTGGTTTTATTTTCTTCTTCCTGTCACTTCCTGTTGACTTTGTTTTGAAAGGAGTAGTACACAACACAGCATGACTTCATTCTCCAGCATAAATAACCTGACAGCCTTCACTATTTCCTTTTAATGGCCGATTTGACGCATGAATCAAATCCAAGGATGTTGACGCGCCTTTTCCTCAACTTGTCTGCGTGAGACCAATTTTATGTTGTGTACTGTTTTAATTACACAAGGCTTTGCTCGTTAGCTAAAACAGTGCCTTTTAGGTGCCAGTGATAGAAAATAACCTCTCAAAAGTGGATCTTTTAATAGCAGAACTCTATACGGTTGTAATGGCTCCAGACCCCACACTGGGCCTCAGATGCTGCAGGGGGCATCGCTACTGTTTGCTTTATGCGCTGTTTGGTGGCTGGATGCTGGGCACTAATAGAACACTGTGACCCAGGGGGTCTGCTAACAACGACGTAGCACTGGAAGAATAGAACTCCTTGTGAAGTATATGTCATTTTCAGACAATGTATATATCCTTTATCGTACCGCACAAGTTCTTTTCAACAGGCTACAGTTTGTGGTAATGAGCGTATGCACAAGTGACTTTTTCAGACAAAGAATAAAATCCTCAATGTTTGACTCTTACTTTCCTTACAGTGACAAAAGAAAACATTTTAAACTACGTATCTTGCGGGTAATTATATGGCGGGAAGCCATGACTCTCGCGTTGTTTTAAAGATAAACTGTCTACTGATCGATAGTCTCGCCCGACACCCTGGACCATGTATCTATGTCTATTTTCCTCTCCAGTTACGTAATTGACGTAACAAGCGCGTGATTCTTTTCACGGACAACCCTGGCTCTCATGTCGTTTTAAAGACAAAAAACTTTGTCTGATCTCTAGTTCGGCGCGAAAACTGGTTTATGTGTTTACATTTGATTAACCTAAAGATTCACAACTGAACCTAATTGATTGAGGGGGCTGGAACCAGCATAGCCGAACTGGCCACGTCTCGAACCGGATATCTGGTCGCATTGGTTTATCGTTAACATCCTTTTTTTTGAGGAAACTAAAATGCGCAAACATTCCGCAGAAATCAATGGTCAACTTTTACAACTGTGCCATCAGCAGTGTCCTCACTTACTGATTTTTAGTGTGGTTTGCTAGCTGCACTAAAGCGAACCAACAGGCCCTCCAGCGAGTGGTTAAAGCGGCAGGGAAAATTACAAGGACGATACTCCCAGAGATGAGTGCCATGTACACAACTCGCTGCCTAAAGTGAGTACACAACATCCTGAAGGACAGATACCACCCAGCACATGGCCTCTTCAACCTGCTACCCTCTGGAAGGAGGTATAGATCGATTCGCGCCAGGACCACCAGAATGTCTCACAGTCTGTATCCCCAGGCTGTGAGATGCTAAATGAACAGCCTGCCCCTTTGCTGCCCCGGACCATCTTATTACCTCACTTTTCACCACCTCAATAATTGTGCTCTGGACATTGCATTGCTGCAACATCATCGTAGCACCCATCAGACATCTGACTGTTCCCACCCCCACGCCCCTCTTATCGCGATCTTCCTGACAATGCTAAAATGCTAAAATGTAAACTATAGTCAACCTGCACATCAATGCAGTTTCTATGCCGCTGGACAAAGCTCAAACAAAATCTCGTTGTTCATGTATGACTTAAGTGTTATTATGACAATGACAATAAAATAATTGATTGATTGATAATATATATATGTATATGTATATGTATGTATGTACATATACAGTATATATATATATATATATATATATATATATATATATATATATATATATATATATATATATATATATATATATATATATATATATGTGTATATACAGTCGTCGTCAAAAGTTTACGTACACTTGTGAAGGAGATAATGTCATGGCTGTCTTGAGTTTTCACTCATTTCTACAACTCTTATTTTTTGTGATAGAGTGATTGGAGCACATACTGGTTTGGCACAAAAAATATTCATGAAGTTTGGTTTTTTCATTAATTAATTATGGGTCTACTGACAATGTGACCAAATCTGCTGGGTCAAAAGTATACATACAGCAACATACATGATACATTTTGGTGATGTAGAAAGTGTTATGCACCGCTGCCCGGATCATATTTTTGTTTACGTTTTCGAGGCACTTGCGTTTTTTGTTAGTTTTGGACTCCTTGAGTGCCTGTTTGTACACCTGAGTTTGTTGCCATGGCTGCTTATTGTTTTCACCTGCCGCGTGTGTTCCCGACGTGCACCTGTTGGTCATCACTGACATTATTATTTAAGCCTGCCTTCCCTGTCATTCTGTCTCGCTTCCTAGTTTGTTTCCATACAACAGATGACGACTTTTGTTTCCTGCGCTACACCTTCTAGCTCCCACGCTAAAGGCTCTGTTTACCTTCTAGCTCCCACGCTAGCTCCTTTTGTTTCTGCCTTAAGTGCTATGAGCACGTTTTTGTTTGTTCCCTTTTGATTTAATTCTTAATAAATAATTTTTCCTACCTGCACGCTGTGTCTGACGCCGTCTGCATTCCTGGGAGAACGAGCCCCGCATCACCATGCGACCAAGTCGTCACAGTAGGAAGCAAGCAAGAAAAAGTTGTCTCGCTACGGGCATGACGGAGGTGGATGAAGAAGGTGCGTGGATGGTCCTCCGAGCGATGGAGGCCAAGACGCTCCGCTGTAATCCAGATGACAAGATGACTTGGGGACCTGGAGGTGTTTTGGTCCCGATCGACTCCATCCTCTCAGCCCGCTCGCACGCGTCAGCGAAGGCGGAAGTCGCACAAGACAGCTTTGGCTCGCGACAGAGACGCGCCACTCCCGCAATTCTTCCCTCCGGAACACAGCCATCAACAAGCAGCCCAGGATTCCCATCCTCAAATGTTTGGTAATTATACTGATCACTTTTCCAAAGATTTCTCCGGCTGGCCTGTCAATCACTGGGACTGCAGTTATGACGTCATCCTGTTGGCGCCCCCTAATGACACGCCCCCTGATGACATGCCCCCGTCCACTTTTGATGACGTCATAGAAAAAGACGTTTTTTTGCATTCTGTTAATTCTTACTGTCAGCCACTTCCTAATGACTTAATTCGACAATTAAACACTATCAGGACATTTTTGTTAATTCTAGGTCTAGTCAGTCCCACTCACCTTCTGCCAATTAAGCTCAGCCCCCAATTACTTTGGCCCCACCCCTTAGGGCTCAAGCTCCGCCCACTCCTATGTTTTCTCTCTCCTGGTCGTCACTACAGTCCACTACGGGGGTGGCTCAGTTCCTGCCAGCTGAACTGCCACGCCCTGCAAGACCTTATCTGCCTGCTGTTGCTACAAGCCCGGCTCCGCCTCCTCTGTCTGCTGTGCCACGTGCTGCTCTGCCTTCTCCACTTCCTGTTCCAGCCAAGTCATCTTCCGATACACCCCTTGAGAAATACGATCCGGCTTGGGTGGATGAGTGGTACCGCAAGGTACTCATTGAACTTAAACTGGAGGAACAATCCCAAGCGGCAGAGGACACTCCCCCTGATATTGAGGCTTTTGAAGACTCTCCTCGACAGTCCCATATTGGGGAGTCTAATAGGCAATTTGGACAATCAAAAGGGGAAGAGTTTACCCCCCTCCTCACCTCCTCCCACCCACCCCTAAACACTGTTCCAGACTGCACAGAACGCGTCTGGGATCCGCTTCTTGAGGGGGGGGGGCGCTAGTGCAGGGTGCTTTGCTGGTGGCAGGGTACAGCTGCGCCCAGCCAGACAGCAACCTCTGTCCCGGCCACCTCCACCAGTCCTTCGGCGTGCTAAGCCGCAACCTCCTGCCCGGCCACCACCACCAGTCCTCCGGCATGCTAAGCCGCAACCCCCTGCCCGGCCTCCACCACCGGTTTTTCGGCATGCTAAGCCGCAACCTCCTGCCCGGCCGCCACCACCGGTTTTTCAGCCTGCTAAGCCGCAACCACCGGCCCGGCCGCCACCACCAGTCTTTCGGCGTGCAAAGCCGCAACCCCCGGCCAGGCCACCTCCGCCAAAGTCACGCACAGCACCTGCTCCAAGTCTGGTTTCCGCACCAGAACCTGCTCCAAGTCTGGTTTCCGCACCAGCACCTGCTCCAAGTCTGGTTTCCGCACCAGCACCTGCTCCAAGTCTGGTTTCCGCACCAGCACTTGCTCCAAGTCTGGTTTCCGCACCAGCACCTGCTCCAAGTCTGGTTTCCGCACCAGCACCTGCTCCAAGTCTGGTTTCCGCACCAGCACCTGCTCCAAGGCTGGTTTCCGCACCAGCACCTGCTCCCAGGCTGGTTTCCGCACCAGCATCTGCTCCAAGGCTGGTTTCCGCACCAGCCCCTGCTCCAAGGCTGGTTCCCGCACCAGCACCTGCTCCAAGGCTGGTTCCCGCACCAGCACCTGCTCCAAGGCTGGTTCCCGCACCAGCACCTGCTTCCACGGCAACGACGACAGCCTGGACGCCTGCGCCTCAGACTCCGCCCACGCCGGCAGACGAGCTGCCTGCTCCGCCCACGTCGGCAGACGATTCGCCTGCTCCGCCCACGCCGGCGTCGGCTCCTCCCACGGCGACGGCGACTCCTCCCACGGCGACGTCGACTCCTCCTGCTCCCACGGCGACGTCTGCTCTCTCCTCGTCTCCGGTGGGCCTTCCCAGGGCGCCGCCACCTTCCTCGCCCTCATCATCGTCTCAGCGACCTCGAGTGGTCCGGCTGCGCAAGCAGCTCTCTTGGAGATCAGTGAATGGACGCCAGTGGCGCAAACAGCAGCGACGCCCAGGACGTTGTCATATAACTCTCCGGCTGCTGAACTTCTGGCGCCACTCACGCCCACCTTCTCGGCGGCCGTTCCGTGGTCGCCCGCCTCGCCTGCGGCAGCGGTGTTCCATTCGCCTCCGCCGCTGCCGCCTGACTCGTCCCCGGTGGATTCGGGGACACGTGGCCTGGCGACCCTCCGCCAAATCCTCCCTCCACCCTCCCTTGATTCTTGAACTTTGTTATAGTTGGGGGTTTTTAGTTTTTCCAGGGGACATCTGGAATCTGTCCCTTAAGGGGAGGGGGGGGGGGGGGGGGGGTACTGTTATGATCCGCTGCCCGGATCATATTTTTGTTTACATTTTCGAGGCACTTGTGATTTTTGTTTGTTTTGGACTCCTTGAGTGCCTGTTTGTACACCTGAGTTTGTTGCCATGGCTGCTTATTGTTTTCACCTGCCGTGTGGGTTCCCGACGCGCACCTGTTGGTCATCACTGACATTATTATTTAAGCCTGCCTTCCCTGTCATTCTGTCTTGCTTCCTAGTTTGTTTCCATACAACAGATGACGACTTTTGTTTCCTGCGCTAAACCTTCTAGCTCCCACGCTAAAGGCTCTGTTTACCTTCTAGCTCCCACGCTAGCTCCTTTTGTTTCTGCCTTAAGTGCTATGAGCACGTTTTTGTTTATTCCCTTTTGATTTAATTCTTAATAAATCATTTTTCCTACCTGCACGCTGTGTCTGACGCCCGTCTGCATTCCTGGGAGAACGAGCCCCGCATCACCGTGCGACCAGGTCGTCACAAAAAGATTACAATCAAATCAAATTTGCTTCATGGCATGGCCTCTTAACTTCATGTGAGTGATTATAATTGACGACACATGTTGGCTTCTCTGAGCCCATTTAAATAGGGCTCATTTGATGCAGTCATTAGACTCGGTTACGAATGTGACAATTGGAAAGTCAAAGGAACTCTGACAAAACGAATCATTGACTTGAACAAGTCGGGAAAGTCACTTGGAGCCATTTCAAAGCACCTTAAGTCCCAAGACCAACTGTGCAGACAATTGTTCGTAAGTATAAAGTGCGTGGCACAGTTTTGTCACTGCCACGATCAGGAAAAAAACGCAAGCTATCACCTGCTGCTGAGAGAAAATTGGTTAGGATGATCAAGAGTCCACCGAGAACCACCAAAAAGCAGGTCTGCAATGAATTGGAAGCTGCTGGAACACAGGTGTCAGTGTCCATAGTCAAGCGTGTTTTGTATCGTCATGGACTGAGAGGCTACCATGCAGGAAGGAAGCCCTTGCCCCAGAAGCGACACCTTAAAGCTCATCTAAAGTTTGCTGCTGATCACATGGACAAAGATAAGACCTTCTGGAGGAAAGTTCTGTGGTCAGATGAAACAACATTTTAGCTGTTTGGCCACAATACCCAGCAATAAGTTTGGAGGAGAAAAGGTGTGGCCTTTAATCCCAGGAACACCAACCCTACCGTCAAGCATGGTGGTGGTAATATTATTCTCTGGGCCTGTTTTGCTGCCAATGGAACTGGTGCTTTAAAGAGAGTAAATGGGACAATGACAAAGGAGGATTACCTCCAAATTCTTCAGGACAACCTAAAATCATCAGCCCGGAGGTTGGGTCTTGAGCGTTTTCCAACACGACAATGACCCCAAACACACGTCAAAAGTGGTATAGGAATGGCTAAACCAGGCTAGAATTAAGGTTTTAGAATGGCCTTACCAAAGTCCTGACTTAAACCCCATTAAGAACATGTGGACAATGCTGAAAAAACAAGTCCATGTCAAAAAACCAACACATTTAGCTGAACTGCGCCAATTTTGTCAAGAGGAGTGGTAACAAATTCAAGCAGAAGCTTGTGGATGGCTACCAAAAACGCCTTATTGCAGTGAAACTTGCCAAAGGACATGTAACCAATTAACATTGCTTATACTTTTGACCCAGCAGATTTGGTCAAATTTTCAGTAGACCCATAATAAATTCATAAAAGAACCAAACTTAATAAATGTTTTTTGTGACGAACAAGTATGTGCTCCAATCACTCTATCACAAAAAAATAAGAGTTGTAGAAATTATTGGAAACGCAAGACAGCCATGACATTATGTTCTGTACAAGTGCATGTAAACTTTTTACCACGGCTGTATATATATATATATGTGTGTATATATATTAGTCTCTTTAAAATGTGCTGTTTTAACTAAAATATGGATCGAGGCTAGAACCAATTATTCATGCAAATTTAGCTACTTTGTTGCTAAATCTGGCGACAATCTTATCTTCTTGGCGACTTGTTTTGGTCTACAGCCACTAGCAACCAATCTAGCGACTTCCTCCGTTATTATTGGAGACTTTATTGTGTTCTGAAGACTTTTTTGGATTTTTGGAGACTGAAGTAAAAGTGTCATCACGCAGTGACGGGTCCTGCGAGCAGAGCGGAGAACCTCACTGGGAGGGAATAGCAGCGGTTCGCGCATGTGAAAATCATTTGTCGTCTACACTTTTATGGTGCGTTCCATTTGTAGTAAGAGTCGGAATTTCCGAGTTCTTAGCCGGAAGTTTCAATTGGAATTTTAAATACAAATGTTTCTTTACTGTCACACGTATCTCCTTTTGATTCGTAGTTGTTGTTTTTTTTTAATCCATTTTGTTCGGCATTGATAACTGTTAATTTAATCAATGTTGTTCTGCATTGATACATGTTTGAGTATCAAATTTGATTAAAAGAATGGAGGATTGTGATATTTACTAACGAGCCGTATCTAATGACTGGCTCATTAACTCACTTTTGTATCTCTTCTACAGCGCCATTTCCATAAATTATGCAAATGAGGCGATGACATCATCTAGTGACTTATGGCGACATTTAGGACAGCCAAAGCTACTTTCCTTGCTGAGGAGTTGGCAACACGTAATCATGTTTATACTGCTTTACTATACAAAGTTTTTGGTTTACGAACCATGTTTAAGAACCAATCAGGTTCGAAATTCGAGGTTCCACTGTACCTATATAGGCTCTGCCTATATCATTTGTGCCTTTGTAGACTGTGCATATGTAACGTCTGCCAGCTAGTTTAGCTGTGCATAAGTAGGTTAAGTAAACCTCACTCCCCGACACCTTAAGAGCAGCGCTAGACAATAGGTTGACAGCCTGGACTTAGCCTACTGTGTAGCGCTGTGCAACTATCAATCACTGGATGAACCCATTGCTTGGTGCCTGAGCAGCAGAAGTACAGTACGTCTCGGTCTTTTGAAAGAAATTATTAATTTGGCAACATCCCACGTCTCTGTTGCGAAAAAAGTAATTTAGGTAAAAAATTTAAAAAAGATGGAGACACTGTCTATTGTGTACATAATATTTTTCTGTTCTAGTTTATTTCGAACATGCATACGATTCAATGTAATGCATCACATATGTCCAGTTGTTTCATTACAGCACGGCTGAAACAAAGTAAGAAGAAGCAGAGTTTATTTAATCCTTTTCATATCATATACATTATATCCCATTTCCTTGTTCTCTGTGTGTAACAGAACAGTCAATAAATAAATAATGTACCATAATAAGTAAACAAATATTAAACACCTACATAATCATTATCTCAAGAAAAAAAAAAAGGTTTCAACAAAATTGTTCTTCTTTATACTTTGTAAACACTTGTAGTTTGAACAGTCTCTTAAACTGAATGCTATCGGTGCTTTGTTTGATTTTTTTGCGTAATCCATTCTGTAATTTAAATCCATATACAGATATGCTAAAGATTTTATCTTTTTTTATTTATTTATTTTTTATTTATTTTTATTTTTTTAATACACTTTGAGGTTGTTTGCTCAATGTAAAGTGCTTTTTACAAATACAATCTACTATTATTATTATTATTATTATTATTACTATTATTAAGTGTTGTATGCTCATACAAATGTTTTAAATTGCATGTTCCTCTAAAGTTATATTTCTCCTCTTTTGTTGAGAAATAATTGTTGTACATTCTTGGGTAGCAGGTTTGCTTTGTACATAATTTTGGATTTTCAATCATTGAATTTCAATATTTTTGATTCAATAAATAAAGGGTTTGTATGTTCTCCATATCCAACATTATATATTATTCTAATTGATCTTTTTCATTACTGAATGAAGCGCACATTTGTAGTTGTTTCCTATATTTTTACACAATATACTCAGATATGGTAATGCTATGGTAATACTTTATATTATTTTGTGAGGACTATTAGGATTCTCCCTTTTAAGATGGCAGAGTCCACCCAGATCCTTTTGTTCTAATATATATATATATATATATATATATATATATATATATATATATATATATATATATATATATATATATATATTAGGGCTGTGAATCTTTGGGTGTCCCACGATTCAATTCAATATCAATTCTTGGGGTCACGATTCGATTCAAAATCGATTTTTTTCGATTCAACGCGATTCTCGATTCAAAAACGATATTTTCACAATTCAAAACGATTCTCTATTCATTCAATACATAGGATTTCAGCAGGATCTACCCCAGTCTGCTGACATGCAAGCAGAGTAGTAGATTTTTGTAAAAAGCTTTTATATTTGTAAAGGACAATGTTTAATCAACTGATTGCAATAATGTAAATTTGTTTTAATTATTAAAGGAGCCAAAAATATGACTTATTTCATCTTTGTGAAAATATTGGACACAGTGTGTTGTCAAGCTTACGAGATGCGATGCAAGTGGAAGCCACTGTGACACTATTGTTCTTTTTTTTAATTTTTATAAATGTCTAATGATAATGTCAATGAGGGATTTTTAATCACTGCTCTGTTGAAATTGTGACTAATATTGATACTATTGTTGATAATATTTAAGCGGTATAGCTCGGTTGGTAGAGCGGCCATGCCAGCAACTTGAGGGTTGCAAGTTCGATCCCTGCTTCCGCCATCCTAGTCACTGCCGTTGTGTCCTTGGGCAAGACACTTTACCCACCTGCTCCCAGTGCCACCCACACTGGTTTAAATGTAACTAAGATATTGGGTTTCACAATGTAAAGCGCTTTGAGTCACTTAAGAAAAAGCGCTATATAAATGTAATTCACTTCACAAATATTCATTTTTGTTTCACTACTTTTGGTTTGTTCTCTGTCGTGTTTGTGTCTCCTCTCAACTGCTCTGTTTATTGCAGTTCTGAGTGTTGCTGGGTCGAGTTTGGTTTTGGAAATGGATTGCATTGTTATGGTATTGCTGTGTATTGTTTTGTTGGATTGATTAATTTAAAAAAAAATAAATAAATAAATGATTTTTTTTTTTTTTCAAAATAATCTATTTTTTAAAAATGAGAATCGATTCTGAATCGCACAACGTGAAAATCGCGATTTGAATCGATTTTTTTCCACACCCCTAATATATATGTATATATATATGTATATGTATATATATTTGTATATGTATATATATATGTATATGAATGTGTATATACATATGCATATGTCTATATGTATATGTGTTTATATGTTTATGTAAAAGGATTTGCAAATAATTGTATTCCGTTTATATTTACATCTAACACAATTTCCCAACACATATGGAAACGGGGTTTGTATATATGTGTATATGTATATGTATATATATATATATATATATATATATATATATATATATATATATATATATATATATATATATATATATATATATATATATATAATATATATATATATATATAAATATATATATATATATATGTATATATATATATATATACGTATATATATATATATATATATATATATATATATATATATATATATATATATATACATACATATATATATATATATATATATATATATATACGTATATGTATACATCTATATATATATATATATATATATATATATATATATATATATATATATATATATATATATATATATATATATATATATATATATATAAACCCCGTTTCCATATGTGTTGGGAAATTGTGTTAGATGTAAATATAAACGGAATACAATTATTTGCAAATCCTTTTCAACCCATATTCAATTGAATGCACTACAAAGACAAGATATTTGATGTTCAAACTCATAAACTTTATTTTATTTTTTGCAAATAATAATTAACTTAGAATTTCATGGCTGCAACACGTGCCAAAGTAGTTGGGAAAGGGCATGTTCACCATTGTGTTACATGGCCTTTCCTTTTAACAACACTCAGTAAACGTTTGAGAACTGAGGGGACTGAAACGACGTGGTCGCATAGTGATGCGGATGTGGTTCTCCCAAGGATGCAGACGGCTTCGGACACAGCTTGCAGGTAGGAAAATGATTTATTAAACAAATAAATCATACGGTGAATAACAAAAAACATACACGTAGTACAAAAGGCAAAACAAAAGGGCTAGCGTGGGAGCTAGTAAACCAAAATAGCTAGCGTGAGAACTAGTAGCTAAGAAACAGGAAATAATCGTCGTCATCAGTTGTGTAAGAACAAACTATGATTCGGGCAGCGGATCGTAACAGTACCCCCCCCTTAAAGGACAGATTCAAGATGTCCCTTGACACAAAATAAAACTGGAACCCAAAAAACAAGAAATAGTTCGAGAGTCAAGGGTGGGCGGAGGGAGGATTTGGTGGTGGGTCGCCAGGCCACGTGTCCCCGAATCCACCGGGGAAGAGTCAGGTGGCGGCGGCGAGTGGAACGCCGCTGCCGCAGGCGAGGCGGGCGACCACGGAAAGGCCACATTCGTGGCTGCCGAGAAGGTGGGCGTGAGTGGCGCCAGAAGTTCAGCAGCCGGAGAGTTCTACGACTACGTCTCGGGTGTCGCTGCTGTTTGCGCCACTGGCGTCCATAAACAAACCTCCGAGAGCGCCGCTTGCGCAGCCAGACCACTCGAGGTTGCTGAGACGAAGACGAGGAGAGAGCTGACGTCGCCGTGGAAACAGGAGGAGCCGACGTCGCCGTGGAAGCAGGAGGAGCCGACGTCGCCGTGGAAGCAGGAGGAGCCGACGTCGCCGTGGAGGCAGGAGGAGCCGACGTCGCCGTGGAGGCAGGAGGAGCCGACGTCGCCGTGGAGGCAGGAGGAGCAGACGTCGTCGTGGAGGCAGGAGGAGACGTCGTCGCCGTGGAGGCAGGAGGAGACGTCGTCGCCGTGGAGGCAGGAGGAGACGTCGTCGCCGTGGAGGCAGGAGGAGACGTCGTCGCCGTGGAGGCAGGTGCAGGTTCTGGTACCAGCCGTGGAGCAGGTGCAGGTTCTGGTACCAGCCGTGGAGCCGGCGCTGGTGTGGGTACCAGCCGTGGAGCCGGCGCTGGTGTGGGTACCAGCCGTGGAGCCGGCGCTGGTGTGGGAACCAGCCTTGGAGCCGGCGCTGGTGTGGGAACCAGCCTTGGAGCCGGGACAGGGGTTGGTCTTGGAGTCGGTGCTGGTGTGAGAACCAGCCTTGGAGCCGGCGCTGGTGTGAGAACCAGCCTTGGAGCCGGCGCTGGTGTGGGAACCAGCCGAGGAACTTGGCATGGTGGAGTTTGGCGTGGTGGAGGTACAGGAGACGAAGCTTGGTGTGTCAGCCGAGGTGCAGGAACAGGTGCTAGCCGAGGTGCAGCTGGAGGTGGCCTAGCTGGCGGTTGTGGCTTAGCAGGCCAAAGGACTGGTGGCGGTGGCCGTGCAGGAGGTTGCGGCTTAGCACGCTGAAAGACTGGTGGCGGTGGCCGTGCAGGAGGTTGCGGCTTAGCACGCCGAAAGACTGGTGGCGGTGGCCGTGCAGGGGGTTGCGGCTTAGCACGCCGAAAAACTGGTGGCGGTGGCCGTGCAGGAGGTTGCGGCTTAGCACGCCGAAGTTGTGCCACCGCACTAGCACAGTTCCCAGTACTAGCCCCCCCCCCAAGACGCGGATACCAGACGCGCTCTTTGCGGTTTGGAACCGTCTTCAAGGGTGGGTGGGGGGAGGTATGGAGGGGGGTATACTCCTCTTTAAATTGTCCAAATTGACTATTATCACTCCCCACTTGAGATTGGGTGGGAGCACAGGGGGAAAAAATATGTGCAGTGGGCGGAGCAATAGTCACTGGGGGTGGGGCCAAAGTAATTGGGGGCGGAATTTGAAAATCAGAATGTGACTGACTAGACTTGAACTTAACAAAAATGTCCTGATAATGTTTTATCTTAGAATAAAAGTTATTTTGAATTGGCTGACAGAAAGAAGCAGATGATGGAAAAAAAAATTCTTGCTCAATGACGTCATCGGGAGTGGGCGGAGTTACCTCTTCGGGGGGCGCCAATGAAATGACGTCATTGTTGGAAATGTCCATGTGACTGACAGCCCAATCGGAGAAATGTTTGGCGAAGTGGTCGATTGGGTTGCCAAACGTCTGAGGATGGGGAGCTTGAGCTGCATGAAGCTTGCTTCGGTCCGGGGGAGGAGTTTGCAGGAGCGGCGCGTCTTGGCGGCGAGGGAAAGACCTTCTGGCCGGCTTCCGTCTTTGACGGCGCGCACGGTACTGCTGTCTAGCGGCGATGTCTTCCGACCAGAGGGAGTCGATGGGGATAAGAGAGCCTCCAGCTCCCCACATGAGATTCGACCTCTCCTCCGTCGAATAGCGAAGCGTCTCGGCTTCCATCGCTCGCAACACCATGAGCGTACCTTCGTCCCACTCCTCGTTAGCCGGTGCGGGAGAATTGTCTTCTGCTGGCTTCCTACTGAAACGACGTGGTCGCATAGTGATGCGGATGTGGTTCTCCCAAGGATGCAGACGGCTTCGGACACAGCTTGCAGGTAGGAAAATGATTTATTAAACAAATAAATCATACGGTGAATAACAAAAAACATACACGTAGTACAAAAGGCAAAACAAAAGGGCTAGCGTGGGAGCTAGTAAACCAAAATAGCTAGCGTGAGAACTAGTAGCTAAGAAACAGGAAATAATCGTCGTCATCAGTTGTGTAAGAACAAACTATGATCCGGGCAGCGGATCGTAACAGGGACACATTTTTTAAGCTTCTCAGGTGGAATTATTTCCCATTCTTGCTTGATGTACAGCTTAAGTTGTTCAACAGTCCGGGGGTCTCCGCTGTGGTATTTTAGGCTTCATAATGCGCCACACATTTTCAATGGGAGACGGGTCTGGACTACAGGCAGGCCAGTCTAGTACCCGCACTCTTTTACTATGAAGCCACGTTGATGTAACACGTGGCTTGGCATTGTCTTGCTGAAATAAGCAGGGGCGTCCATGGTAACATTGCTTGGATGGCAACATATGTTGCTCCAAAACCTGTATGTACCTTTCAGCATTAATGGCGCCTTCAAAGATGTGTAAGTTACCCATGTCTTGGGCACTAATACACCCCCATACCATCAAACATGCTGGCTTTTCAACTTTGCACCTATAACAATCCGGATGGTTCTTTTCCTCTTTGGTCCGGAGGACACGACGTCCACAGTTTCCAAAAACAATTTGAAATGTGGACTCATCAGACTACAGAACACTTTTCCATTTTGTATCAGTTCATCTTAGATGAGCTCAGGCCCAACGAAGCCGACGGCGTTTCTGGGTGTTGTTGATAAACAGTTTTCGCCTTGCATCGGAGAGTTTTAACTTGCACTTACAGATGTAGCGACCAACTGTAGTTACTGACAGTGGGTTTCTGAAGTGTTCCTGAGCCCATGTGGTGATATCCTTTACACACTGATGTCGCTTGTTGATGCAGTACAGCCTGAGGGATCGAAGGTCACGGGCTTAGCTGCTTACGTGCAGTGATTTCTCCAGATTCTCTGAACCCTTTGATGATATTACGGACCGTAGATGGTGAAATCCCTAAATTCCTTGCAATAGCTGGTTGAGAAAGGTTTTTCTTAAACTGTTCAACAATTTGCTCACGCATTTGTTGACAAAGTGGTGACCCTCGCCCCATCCTTGTTTGTGAATGACTGAGCATTTCATGGAATCTACTTTTATACCCAATCATGGCACCCACCTGTTCCCAGTTTGCCTGTTCACCTGTGGGATGTTCCAAATAAGTGTTTGATGAGCATTCCTCAACGTTATCAGTATTTATTGCCACCTTTCCCAACTTCTTTGTCACGTGTTGCTGGCATCAAATTCTAAAGTTAATGATTATTTGCAAAAAAAAAAAAAATGTTTATCAGTTTGAACATCAAATATGTTGTCTTTGTAGCATATTCAACTGAATATGGGTTGAAAATGATTTGCAAATCATTCTATTCCGTTTATATTTACATCTAACACAATTTCCCAACTCATATGGAAACGGGGTTTGTTCAAAATAAACCACATGATGTTAGTACATCAGTCGAGGAAAATGATCAAACTGCATAAATATTATCCTGTAATTTGATTTTGATATAATTTTTTTTATCTTGATAGAATGAAAGTTAACACCAATGAGTTGACACATTAATCCAAACATATTTATTTTGTACATCCTAATAGACGTGGAATTGAGCGCACATGTTGGTGTGGCTGGCCACTCCTTGTCGGCCCCCCTATTTAAATATGCAAATCATATTTAAATTAGCCATGCACCTGAGATCTCCACTCCGCGCAGTCAGAAACCACAAATATAATTAGCAAGATGACAAAAAAGAAGAATTTCACCAACAGGTGCTTCTTCCTGGAGTGGAGGGGGCGTGCCAAAAATTTACTCTATTCCACTATTGCTGCAAGTTAGTGTATGTAAAGGACGTATGTAGCAATGCATGTCCAGTTGAAAAAAGGTGTGGTTTGGTATTCCACACTTTATGCATGGGTTTTTAACATGAATATACTTTACACAGAGAGACCTAGCATTGTCTTTCTGTGTGGCCGAAATAGCCAGAGTAAGTACACATGTGTGTACGCCAGCCATTAAGTTGGTGTGCCAGTTTAAGAGACAGTACAAGCAGATGGTGTTTACACAGTATACAAAAGACTTGACGTAAAAAAAAACGTGTTATAAGACACGGCTAGAAACAAATAGGTTCTGCTTTATTTTACTCCTTTGAACTGCAGTATGTTTTATTTATTGTCTCTCGCTACCCTCTGTCCCTCTACCCTGTCCCTCTCTCTTTACACAACTGGTCGAGACAGACGGCCACCCCACAGAGCCTGAGTTGTGTCCAAGGTTCCTTCCCATGGGAGAGTTTTTTCTTGCCTTTGTTGCCAAGTCGCCAAGTGCTTGCTCATGTGGGGTTCAGTTGGTTCCTTCCGTCTTTCTTTCTGTTTTTCTTTTTCTCTTTAGAATGCTGATTATGGTGCAGGGGTGGGACCAGACAAGCTGCACTTCTTCCCACTCGATTAGGACAGTTATTCACTTGAGCAAAATGTGTGCTTGTGATGTTATTTAACTTGTTCAAAATACAATTGATTGATTTATAAAGTCCACTAGGGTGCACATCATGTGTTTAATAATTAAATTTGTTTTTTCCAAAAGACGAATAAAACACAGTTTTAAAATATGAAATAATAAAATGATAAAATATGTTTTAATGATATTTACCAGGGCAGCACGGTGGAAGAAGGGTTAGTGCATCTGCCTCACAATACGAAGGTCCTGAGTAGTCTTGGGTTCAATCCCGGGCTCGGGATCTTTCTGTGTGGAGTTTGCATGCTCTCCCCGTGACTGCGTGGATTCCCTCTGGGTACTCCGGCTTCCTCCCACCTCCAAAGACATGCACCTGGGGATAAGTTGATTAGCAACACTAAATTGGCCCTAGTGTGTGGATGTGAGTGTGAATGTTGTCTGTCTATCTGTGTTGGCCCTGCGATGAGGTGGCGACTTGTCCAGGGTGTACACCACCTTCCGCCCCATTGTAGGGCGGAAGGTGGGAATAAGCGGTAGAAAATGGATGGATGGTTGGATATTTTCCAGTGTGTTATCATATTTTAACATAATCCAATATAAAGTTAAATGTACAGTAAGGCAGGGTTTCCCAACCTTTTTTTCACTAGGGACCGGTTTAATGAACGCATTATTTTCACGGACCACGTGGCAGATAAAAAAAAGTAAAACAATTAGCATGCAAAATCTTCTTGCGTATTAACATTGTATATGTCCATTAATGGACTTATAAGGAGTTTTGACATCTATTAACAAGCTTATTTGTGTGTTTAGTGGGACAAGCAAAAGTTAAGTCGGAGAGAATGCGGTAGTTTATAAATTAAATAAATTAGCAAATACGTCACGGACCGATACCGGTCCACGGACCGGTGGTTGGGGACCACTGCAGAAAGGGATGGGTACCTTTCAGATTTCAAGTAGTTGAGAATGGATACATGGATACACATTTTTTGAATGTCACATTTAACACTGAGCTGGTATTGATAACTGCGCTGTCCAATTGTTATATATTGTTTTCTTACACTACTGAGACTCATCTGCAAGTATTATTTGTAGACTTTGCATGCAGTTACAATTCCAAGAAGTTAGATGGCAGTAGTGTATGGGCTACCGTTTGTTGCCGTAGTCAGGAGGTCATCTTTACCATTATGTTGAATGTGCCAGTCTTGTCTTTTGTTGAGTCCGACAAAGTGTTTATACTCTAAGTCAGTGTTTTTCAACCACTGTGCCGCGGTAGTGTGCCGTGAGATACAGTCTGGTGTGCCGTGGGAGATGATCTAATTTCACCTATTTGGGTTAAAAATATTTTTTGCAAACCAGTAATCCGCAAATAATGTGTTGTTGTTGAGTGTCTGTGCTGTCTGGTGATCAACAGACTTACCACGTTATACTCTTCCATATCAGTAGGTGGCAGCAGGTAGCTAATTGCATCGTAGATGTCGGAAACAGCGGGAGGCAGCGTGTAGGTAAAAAAGGTGCTTAAATGCTTAAACCAAAAATAAACAAAAGGTGAGTGCCCCTAAGAAAAGGCATTGAAGCTTAGGGAATCCTATGCAGAACGAAACTAAAACTGAACTGGCTACAAAGTAAACAAAAACAGAATGCTGGACGACAGCAAAGACTTACTGTGGAGCAAAGACAGCGTCCACAAAGTACATCCGAACATGACACGACAATCAACAATGTCCCCACAAAGAATCAATCCAATCCAATCACCTTTATTTATACAGCACATTTAAACAACAAAATGTTTCCAAAGTGCTGCACAACAACATTAAAAACAATATAAAATAAATATGATTAAAAACGATTTTAAAGGGTAAAACCAATTAAAACAGTAAATAGAAATCAAAATTTTAAAAACACAGAGGACAACAGAGGACCACACAGCTCACGTAGTGTTAAAAGCCAGAGAACAAAAGTGGGTCTTAAGACGATAATTAAAACACTCCACTGTGGGAGCAGTTCGAACATGGAGGGGCAGAGTGTTCCAGAGCTTAGGGCCGACCACAGAGAAGGCCCTGACTCCCCTGGTTTTAAGTCTCATCTTGGGCACCACGAGCTGGAGCTGGCTAAAAAAAAAGAAGGATAAAAACAACAACAAATATTCTTGATTGCTAAAACAAAGTAGGTGTGGGGAATAGCAGTCAAGGAAGACATGAAACTGCTACAGGAAAATACCAAAAAAAGAGAAAAAGCCACCAAAATAGGAGCGCAAGACAAGAAGTAAAACACTACACACAGGAAAACAGCAAAACAGTCCAAATAAGTCAGGGTGTGATGTGACAGGTGGTGACAGTACACCTACTTTGAGACAAGAGCTATATTGATGCACGCTTGGTTATGCTTTAAAGTCATATCCAACAATTCGACAACGACTTTTTATTGTCAATATCGGCTGCTGAGTTTCAGTTTTTAATTATTTCTGCTGGTGGTGTGCCTCCGCATTTTTTCAATGGAAAAAATGTGCCTTGGCTCAAAAAAGTTTGAAAAACACTGCTCTAAGTATTGGACTTATTACACACCAGCTGTTTGATTATAACATGCATTTTATTTGTAGTTTTAATTACCAAATTTGGAGGTGTGCAAATCGCCAATGCTAAACAGTAGCATGAGTATGGCATGTCCAATATAAATTAGCATCGAGCTAGTGCATTTTTTAGTGGGCATTTTCTATCAGGCACGCTTGCTTTGTTGGCATGGAAAACTACAACATTACAGGGAGGCAGTCCGGCTTTGAGCGCAGCTTGTTTCTCCGCCGAGTGTTTGAGCAAATGCCAAGTCTGCAACTAGACATAAACGGACATATGCTAGCACCTACACTGCAAAAAGTCAGTGTTCAAAAACAAGAAAAAAAAATACAAAAATTAGGGGTATTTTATTTTAACTAAGCAAAATTATCTGCCAATAGAACAAGAAAATTTGGCTTGTAAAAGACTTTCCAAAACAAGTAAAATTAGCTAACCTCAATAAACCCAAAAATACCTTAAAATAAGTATATTCTCACTAATAACAACTGTACTACTATATGAGTATGCATTTTCTATTGTTTCATTGAAAATAAAACAGCAAAGTCAATTTGGCTGTCATCTGTTTTAATTATGAGACACAACTTTGTCAAAGTCATGATTTTTTTTTTAATGCTTGAAATAAGAAATTATTACTTTAAAAAAGTAGTTTTATACTTGTGAGTGTTGATGACACAGCTTTGCAACAGTTATTATTCTAGTTTCAAGCATGTTTTACTCAAAATACTTCATAAAATCTCAGCAACAAGCTGTAATATCTTACTAAGATAATGTAGGACCAAAACCCTTAAAACAAGTAAAACTCTCCAACATAAAATCTGCTTAGTGACAATAATTATCTTACCAGACAGAAAATAAGCAAATATCACCCTTATTTGAGATATTTAATCCTAGTTAGATTTCAGTTTTTGCAGTGTAGTAGCCTATAGCCTACCATGTTTACTTTTTTTATAAATGGCTTGACTAAAATAAAATAAAATACCAACCTCGTGTGCTTATTGGAGGACATTTAGATGTGAACTGTCTGTCCAGCTTTGCACAAGTAAACACGCTGCAGAACTGCTTGTATTGGCAAAAACGTTCAGGGAAGTTCAATTTGCTTGAATTGGCGCAATAGCGACATCACAAATTCTTGTCGGGACTTTGCAATGTATGCATGACAACATAGTCGATGATTGCTTCAAGCATTGGCCTACTGTTGTACTTTCATGTCGACTTTTTTTCTTAAGATGAATTTTCTTTTTAAATATCTTAGTGTAATTTCACATGGCTAATATGTTGTTGTTTTTTAAGACAGGCCTCTAATTTTTACCTTAAAACAAAACATAGGTGAGTTGGAATTAGAGACCATGTCATTATGTTTTGATGCAGTCTATTTTTGAGAACATCATTTTCATCCAAACTTTGAGTGCAATGTTGCTAAATTGTATCGTACAGGCTGTAATATCACACTGTTCTTACATGACGGTCCATTTTTAGTTCACTTTCACATAAATCTAATCACACCTGTCTCGCTGAGCGAGATGACAAAACTGCGGATGCATTTTTTGCTGCATTTTTTTTCCATGTTTCATAACTGTTAATTAATAGAATCAGTGCCTTGGAAAAAAATAAACTTTGTTCAACTTTGAATGTGATACTACACACACTGAACAACAATGTGAAATGTGTAATGGGGCAACTTTATTTTATTTTTGTACAAGGTTCCTAGATGAAGATGACTCATTTGAGTAACAAAATTGAAAGTAACTGGGTTGAGTTTTGAATCTTAGAATTATCAAATGCATGGAATATAGCTACATGACATTAATGCTAACAGCGTGTTGGCACTAAGCACATTACAGTGATTAAACAACAAAAATAATTGTGTGAATACTCCAAAGCATGGTTATCTACACCAAAATGCATCTATTTATTCTTCTTCTTCTTATTCTCCAGATTTTGGCGCGCTCTACCTTCCACATTCTACCTTCACACCGTTCCAACTTCAAAACTGTGAGCCTATTCGGGAATCGCGGGCTTTCCCTAGACAAAATCCAAAAATTCCCATATTTACCAGAATTCCAGGTTTTCCCGGATATTTTTTCCCATTCAAAATGAATTGGCCATTTTTCAAACTTCCACCATTTCCACATTTTTCAACCGATTCAAACCATTCCACCTTCTGATTTGAAAAATTCCAACACCAATCATCAACTCATTCAGAACATTCGAATTATTTTGCATTTTCCAAAAAATTCCCTCTTTTCCCTAAATTCCCAAATTCCCATGAAATTCCCATTGAAAAGAATGGGACATTTTTTAAAGTTCCACAACGCTCACATTTTTTGTCCGATTCAAACCGTTCCAACTTCTTCAAACTGTTCAGCCTATTCGGGGATCGCAGGCTTTCCAAATTCAAATTCAAAAATGTCCCGCATTTCCCAGAATTCCAGATTTCCTCTGACATTTTTTCCCATTCTAAATAAATTGTCCATTTTTCAAACTTCCACCATTTCCACATTTTTCAATCAATTCAAACCATTCCACCTTCAACACATTCCACCATCCAGAAAATTCAAACTTCCCTTTCTCCAAGTTCAAAAAAAATTCCAGGACTTTCCAGAATTCCCGGTTTTTCAAAGCCCTATTTTCACCCATTTATCTGGCGGATCCCTTCCACATTTCTCAACCCATTTCAGCCGTTCCACTGTCAAAAAAATCCTCTTAATCAGGACAAAAAACGTTTTGAACTGGAAAAATTCCCGGTTTCTCACGAAATTCCAGGAATTCCGTAATACCATTTCTCAATTAAAAATGTTACTACTTCAACATTTCTCGATCGATTTGAAAAATTCCAACACCAACCATTTCAACTCATTCAGAACATTCAAATTTTTGGGCATTTTCCAAAGAATTCCCTCTTTTCCCAAAATTCCCAAATTTCCATGAAATTCCCAATGAAAAGAATCGGACATTTTTCAAAGTTCCACAACTCAATATTCAGCCTGTTCAGGAATTGTGTGCTCTCCATCAACAATTGTAACAAAAAATCTCGGATTTCCTAGAATTCTCAGTTTTTATGGACATTTTCCCCATTCACAATGAATTATCCATTTTTCACACTTCCACAATGTCCAAATTTTTCAACCTATTTAAACCTAACCGACATAAACACATTCCACTCATCCAACTAACTCTTTCTCAAGTTCCAAACCAAATTCCGTTTTTCATGGAAATTCAAACTCTTTAACATTCAAACCATTCCAACATTCAAACTATTCTTACATTCATACTACATTCTGTCAGCATTTCAGTTCAACTTCAGCATTGGAGCATTCACACGCAATTCCTTCAGGAATTGCCTCATCTAGTTATTACTAATATTTTATAGTTAAGCTTGATTTGCAGCCGATAGGCAGCAAATGCTATTTTTCCAGTGTTCAAGGTACGTTTGTAGTTTAAATGTATATTTGTAATTGTATTTTTTAATATGCAATCAGATTAAAACAGTGGTTCTCAATCTTTTTTCACCAAGTACCACCTCAGAAAAAACTTGGCTGTCCAAGAACCACAATAATGATCAACATTAAAATACGGTAGCATAGTAGGCCTAAGTATTTAATACAAACAAGACAGATGTTTACTACTTTTGGCCACTGAAACAATACACATAGTTTGAACAGTAACATTGTAGTTGAATATAGGAAAATAAAACACTGGACTTTAATCAAGTGATACTTTGGCGTACCACTAGATGAAGCCTGTGTAAAACTAGTGGTACATGTACGTCCCACAGTTTGAGAATCCTTGATTAAGAGTTAGGATTCTTTACTTATTACAATCTTTTAATGTTTTGTTATGTTGCATTTATAAAACAGGAAATATTCTGAATATTTGAATATACGCCCAGATTATACCTCTCTACCGAAGGTAGTATTAGAGTGAAAATAAGAGCGGGTATTAAAGGAAACTCAGAGAAAAAGCCACAGATGCAGATGTATTCATAGCGGGAATAGCAGTGTTGGGCGCACACACGCACGCACACACACACACACATACACACACACACACACACACACACACACACACACACACACACACACACACACACACACACACACACACATACACACACACACACACACACACACACACACACACACACACACACACACACACACACACACTGGAGGGTATCCTACTCCTGCTGTTAAATAATGCAACTGCTTTGAGATCTTAGGGACTCCTATTATATTAAATGTCTGTGTGTGTGTGTGTGTGTGTGTGTGTGTGTGTGTGTGTGTGTGTGCATATGTGTGTGTGTGCGTGTGTGTGTGTGTGTGTGTGTGTGTGTGTGTGTGTGTGTGTGTGTGTGTGGGTGTGTACGTGTGTGGTGTGTGTGTGTGTCTTTCAAAAGGCTTCTCTTTCTTTTCCTTTAAAAGATGTCCATTTTTAGATTCTACGATACATCAATGTTTGCGGGTCTATCATTTCTCTTCCTCTTATCGACTTCCATGTTTCTAAGCAGTCATATTAGCTTGAATATTTAAAAAAAAAAAGTTTTTAACTCAAGTTGCGAGGCCTCGTGTGTCTAATTATATGGCTTGTTTGATCAGCTTTCACTTTGTCCCATCCCTTCGTCCTGCATCTGTCTGTAGCATGAAAAAGCACTGCCTCAACAAACGCCACACCTATATTTTCTGCAGGTTACAGGCGTGCCATCACACCTATAAATCTGACTTTAAAAAATAACTTCGATAACCAATTTTTTTTTTTTTAATGGCCCAATGAGACGCGATTAACCGTGCTGTGCTTTACTACGTACATTGCTGTAAGCCTGTCCTAAGCTAAAGATCATTGTAAACAAACATGGCATCAATTGTGTGGGACGTCTTCACTGATTCAGAGGAAGACTTTTCGTATACCATTTACCAGTGCCGGGTCGTGTGTTTCCCACCTAGGCCTTCAGTGATGTCCGACTTCAATGATTACCTCTCAAAATACCATAATTTATGTCACCACATGACCATCGCTAGAGAAATACTGTACAGAAACACATTTACGCCCTATTGTGTATTGAATCACCTCAACAGTGTACAAAACAGGTTATTTTCTGGCGCATTTAAAATCAATAAACCCCATCAGCAATTAAAACATATTTTATGTGGTACTGTCTAAAATTAAAATAGCAAAAAACATTAAACGTGAAAAAATAAAGAAATAAGATATTTGAACTCACAATTCGTAGCACCCATTCAACGCCTTATAAGCCAGTGGTACCCTTCGTAGACGGGTGATTCGAGTGGCGGGCATTTCCCTATTTCATCGCTGGGACAACTCAGCTAGCTTCCGGAGTTGGCCGACATCGTCTCACAAGAAGTAGTTTATCTTTAAATATCCTTCTTGAAGATGGCCTTGCAAATATATATCTGCCACCTCATCAACGTTTTGTTCTCCTTCTTTGTGGGTTAAAAAAGTTACTATCTGTGATTTCTCTGCTAGCCCGGTATGGCTACGGTGAAACACTTTCTGCTTTTAGTAAAGTGCAACTTATGATTGGATACTCACTTTGGAGTGACAAGTGAGTATCCGATCACAGCCTCGTTAACGTTAGGCTACCTAGATAGGCTACTGTCAACAACTTGTGATCTGATTGGCTATCGCAACTGTCTGTCAACTGTATGTGTTCTCAAATTCCTCCCTTTACGGTGTGGCTCTGCTGATCTGCATAGCACCGCCGCGGCTCAAACCAATAAGTATCCAGTCACAGGACGCGTAAATGTCACATTCAACGTGAGGCCAGCTATAAGGCCTTACTGACAACAACTTGTGATCTGATTGGCTATCGCAATTATCTAGCGACTGTATGTGCCCGTTCACTTAAATTGTGAAGGCATGGCAAAATAAGCTAGCTGAATTCTGATTGGATACAAATTCGAAACTAAAAACAACAGCACTGGAAGGAGCATAATATGACATGAAGAGAATATGAATACTTTTAGATATTTAGGGAAAGTAAATTAAAATTATTTTTAACTTTAATTATGATCATGATTTCTGGTTATTTTAGGCCAGCAGAAAAGGCCTTGCTCGCCTTGACGGCACACCACTGCCATTTACAACGTTCTGCCAACAATCCATGAGGAGGGGACATAAACCTCACCCTCAACACATCAAACTACGGGTGCAAAGATTATTACGATTTAATTCGAAAAAAGCTTTGATTTATATTCTGTTGCTTTGATAAATCGTTTAAAGGCCTACTGAAACCCACTACTACCGACCACGCAGTCTGATAGTTTATATATCAATGATGAAATCTTAACATTGCAACAAATGCCAATACGGCCGGGTTAGCTTACTAAAGTGCAATTTTTAATTTCGCGCGGAATATCCTGCTGAAAACGTCTCGGTATGATGACGCCTGCGCGTGACGTCATGGATTGTAGAAGACATTTTGGGACAGCATGGTGGCCAGCTATTAAGTCGTCTGTTTTCATTGCAAAATTCCACAGTATTCTGGATATCTGTGTTGGTGAATCTTTTACAAATTGTTCAATGAACAATGGAGACAGCAAAGAAGAAAGCTGTAGGTGGGAAGCGGTGTATTGCGGCCGACTGCAGCAACACAAACACAGCTGGTGTTTCATTGTTTACATTCCCGAAAGATGACAGTCAAGCTTTACCATTGGCCTGTGGAGAACTGGGACAACAGAGACTCTTACCAGGAGGAGTTTGAGTTGGATACGCAGACGCGGTACCGTGAGTACGCTTCCAAACATTTAATCGCTTGCCCGTACGTGGGGACCTTGGGGAAATATATGTGCTGTATGAACTTTGGGGAGGTGAACGGTACTTTGGGCTGTGGGATTGAGTGTGTTGTGCAGGTGTTTGAGTTGTATTGGCGGGTTATATGGACGGGGGGGGCATCTTCCCTATCTGAATCGCTCCCGCTGCCCTCTACTCCTTTACTCTCACTTTCCTCATCCACTAATCTTTCATCCTCGCTCAAATTAATGGGGAAATCGTTGCTTTCCCGGTCCGAATCGCTCTCGCTGTTGGTTGCCATGATTGTAAACAATGTGCAGATGTGAGGAGCGCCACAACTTGTGACGTCACGCGCATATCGTCTGCTACTTCCGGTACAGGCAAGGCTTTTTTATCAGCGACCAAAAGTTGTGAACTTTATCGTCGATGTTCTCTACTAAATCCTTTCAGCAAAAATATGGCAATATCGCAAAATGATCAAGTATGCCACATAGAATGGACCTGCTATCCCCGTTTAAATAAGAAAATCGCATTTCAATAGGCCTTTAATGAGTGTAACTAATAAAATTGAGCGGACATAGTTTCCGTACGGCCGCTGCAATAGAGCGCACATGAGAGCGCTGGTGTGTGGATGTCGTGATCTGTGTGTTTCGGATATTTTCCCCAAAATACACATTGAGGCTATAAAGTATTTTTCATCCGATTACTCATTTTAACAGAACAAACTAATCTATAGATTACTCAATTACTAAAATAATGGATAGCTACAGTCCTAAAATATATTGAAAAGTAGTGGCAACAATATAAAGTGTACTCACTTGTGTGTGGCACTGGAGTTGTTTATTACAGCAATACTGCAGTATTTTTATACTCTATGACTTGTTCTATGCTGTTAATGTTTCACATACATTCAGTTGGACCGCCCTAATATAACTTGGAAGTGTGACGTCTAGTACCCGCACTCTTTTACTATGAAGCCAAGCTGTTGTAACACGTGGCTTGGCATTGTATTGCTGATATAAGCAGGGGCGTCCATGATAACGTTGCTTGGATGGCAACATATGTTTCTCCAAAACCTGTATGTACCTTTCAGCATTAATGTGGTCCTTGCTGGCGCCTGAATAGCTTATTTACAAAACCCAAAACCAGTGAAGTTGGCACGTTGTGTAAATCGTAAATAAAAACAGAATACAATGATTTGCACATCCTTTTCAACCTATATTCAATTGAATGGACTGCAAAGACAAGATACTCAACGTTTGAACTGGATAACATTGTTATTTTTTGCAAGTATTAGCTCATTTGGAATTTGGAACATCCCACAGGTGAACAAGCTAATTGGGAACAGGTGGGTGCCATGATTGGGTATAAAAGCAGCTTCCATGAAATGCTCAGTCATTCACAAACAAGGATGGGGCGAGGGTCACCACTTTGTGAACAAATGCGTGAGCAAATTGTCCAACAGTTTAAGAACAACATTTCTCAACAAGCTATTGGAAGGAATTTAGGGATTTCACCATCTACGGTCCATAATATCATCAAAGGTTCAGAGAATCTGGAGAAATCACTGGATGTAAGCGACTATATTACCGACCTTCGATCCCTTTAGGTGGTACTGCATCAAAAAGCGACATCAGTGTGTAAAGGATATCACTACATGGGCTCAGGACCACTTCAGAAAACCACTGTCAGTAACTACAGTTTTTCACTACATCTGTAAGTGCAAGTTAAAACTCTACTATGCAAAGCCAAAGCCATTTATCAACAACACCCAGAAACGCCGCCGGCTTTGCTGGGCCCGAGCTCATCTAAGATGGACTGATGCAAAGTGTAAAAGTTTTCTGTGGTCTGACGAGTCCACATTTCAAATTATTTTTGGAAACTGTGGATGTCGTATCCTCCGGAACTAAGAGGAAAAGAACCATCCGGATTGTTATAGGCGCAAAGTTGAAGAGCCAGCATCTGTGATGGTATGGGGGTGTATTAGTGCCCAAGACATGGGTAACTTACACATCTGTGAATGCACCATTAATGCTGAAAGGTACATACAGGTTTTGGAGAAACATATGTTGCCATCCAAGCAACGTTATCATGGACGCCCCTGCTTATATCAGCAATACAATGCCAAGCCACGTGTTACAACAGCTTGGCTTCATAGTAAAAGAGTGCGGGTACTAGACTGGCCTGCCTTTAGTCCAGACCTGTCTCGCACTGAAAATGTGTGGCGCAATATGAAGCCTAAAACACCACAACAGAGACTGTTGAACAACTTAAAGTTAAAGTGCCAATGATTGTCACACACACACTAGATGTGGCAAAATTATTCTCTGCATTTGACCCATCACCCTTGATCACCCTCTGGGAGGTGAGGGGGGCAGTGAGCAGCAGCGGTGGCCGCGCCCTAAGCTGTACATCAAGCAAGGATGGGAAAGAATTCCACCTGAAAAGCTTAAAAAGTTGTTCTCCTCAGTTCCCAAATGTTTACGGAGTGTTGTTAAAAGGAAAGGCCATGTAACACAGTGGCAAACATTTCCCTGTGCCAACTTGTTTGCAATGTGTTGCTGCCATTAAATACTAAGTTAATGATTATTTGCAAAAGAAAATTAAGTTTCTCAGTTCGAACGTTAAATATCTTGTTTTTGCAGTCTATTCAATTGAATATAAGTTGAAAATGATTTGCAAATCATTGTATTCTGTTTTTATTTTATTACGAATTACACAATGTGCCAACTTCACTGGTTTTGGGTTTTGTATATTCAGCTGGAAACACATTTCTCCAGGAGACACCATATTTGCCGTAATACCAAACATGTCATTTTGACTTACCTCTCTTTCTGATGTAAAATCCTGAGGTTTCGCACACACCTCAAGTTGGTTTGTCCGTGAACCCGGTTGGCATTCTGAAGTGCTTGGCCTGTATAAAAACTGACTGTGTTGACGATCGAGATAATAATAATAATAATACCTGGGATTTATATAGCGCTTTTCTAAGTACCCAAAGTCGCTTTACATGTAGAATCCATCATTCGTTCACACCTGGTGGTGGTAAGCTACTTTCATAGACACAGCTGCCCTGGGGTAGACTGACAGAAGCGTGGCTGCAATTTGCGCCAACGGCCCCTCCGACCACCACCTGTCATTCATCATTCAATTCACCGGTGTGAGTGGCACCGGGGGCAAAGGGTGAAGTGTCCCGCCCAAGGACACAACGGCAGCAATTTTTGGATGGTAAGAGGCGGGGAGCGAACCTGCAACCCTCAGGTTTCTGGCACAGTTGCTCTACCCACTACGCCATGCCGCCCCCGAGATACAGAGCACGTTCGGCAGCATGCTCAAGTCTTGTATATTGGATGTACTCATCTGGATCAATTCCACTAGTTTTCCACTTGTACTTAGTTTCGGTACAGTCCCGGGATTTTTTCTTTCGGATGTTTCATTTTTGCCCCCACAATGCATTGCGAAATCACATGCCCTTTCGAGGCCTGCTAACACGTTTTGACACTACCTGTTCGCCCGTGCTCATGGACATATTATACTTTTCTTTGAACGTAGCTTATCGTTCTTTACCACTGCGTACAGCCAGCGGCATCGTAACCCGCTTCTAGTGCAAAGGCGGAAAGCTTGACTTGACTACACAACAAAACTACAAATCAATTCTTAAATACACTTTTCACATAGGAAATAGATTATATCAGGGGTCGGGAACCTTTGTGACTCAGAGAGCCATGAAAGCAAAATATTTGGAAATGTATTTCTGTGAGAGACATATCATATATTTTAAGACTGAATTCAACTAAATGTGAGTATAATAAGGGCTTCACGGTGGCAGAGGGGTTAGTGCATCTGCCTCACAATACGAAGGTCCTGAGTAGTCTTGGGTTCAATCCCGGGCTCGGGATCTTTCTGTGTGGAGTTTGCATGTCCTCCCCGTGACTGCGTGGGTTCCCTCCGGGTACTCCGGCTTCCTCCCACTTCCAAAGACATGCACCTGGGGATAAGTTGATTGGCAACACTAAATTGGCCCTAGTGTGTGGATGTGAGTGTGAATGTTGTCTGTCTATCTGTGTTGGCCCTGCGATGAGGTGGCGACTTGTCCAGGGTGTACCCCGCCTTCCGCCCGATTGTAGCTGAGATAGGCTCCAGCGCCCCCCGCGACCCCAAAGGGAATAAGCGGTAGAAAATGGATGGATGGATGGTGAGTATAATAAGTCTCTAAATTTATTATTTTAAATAATGTTGTTATAATACTCACCATTAATGCGACTTCTGGTGCTGCACGGATTTGCTGATGGCTTTGTAGTCTGGTTGGTACTTGGTGAGGTTAAGCTTGATGCAGCCAGGGAAAAAAACGGCACAGCATTTATGTCCTTCAGTTGCGCTTCCTCCACTTGGTTTGCCATCATGACGGTACATTCATGAACAGTTCTTGCCGACAGAGGCATGTCTTGCATCCATTTAATTATCTTGTCTTTGTTCGGAAGATCATCAAAAAGTTCATTGGCTACATCCAGCATGAACGTTTTAGCATACTCGCCATCTGTGAATGGTTTTCCGTTCTTCACTATTGCTAAAGATCCAGCAAAACTAGTGTAATTATAGTCACCTTGCCGGGTCCATACGCGGAGTTGATGCTGGCTAGCTTGCACCCTGCTCAGTAGCTCTTGGCACGCTTTCTTCCTGCTGTCTCCCGCAGGGTATTTTGATGCAAAGGTAGCATGGCGTGTGTCGAAGTGCCGCTTTACATTCGACCGTTTCATCAATGCAATTTTGTCATTGCAAATTAGACACACTGCAGAACCTGCTCTCTCCACAAAGGCAAATTCTTCGGTCCATTCGTCCTGAAATGTACGATACTCCTCATCTTTTTTTCTTTTTGCCATTTTCTTCGTCGAAGGGTTAGCTTTGAGCTAATGACCGCGCAGACTGATTCAAAAGGGGGCGTTTACCTGTTTACCCAGCAACGGCCAACGTAGGCTATTATCATCCAATTAAAATAATGGACAATTGCTCCTGCAGCCAACTGCAGCCCTGAACAAGACATGAGCAGTGGAAAATCGATGAATGGATTAAAACAAGCGATAATATTTTGTTTTATCTGAAAAGCCGAAATCCGCGAGCCAGATGCAATCATCAAAAGAGCCACACCTGGCTTGCAAGCCATAGGTTCCCGACCCCTTGATTATATGGTTGAACCATTATCGATGTTGATTTGCAACAAACCGACCTGAAAGACGAGAAAGACTTATGAGGTGTGAGAGGTAAGTGAAGGGTTGTTGCGAGATAACCGTGATTAATGTTCTTATTTGAGCGCCATAAATGAGCAATGTTGCATAATTTATAATAGCACAATGCATGATATTCAAAGCGGTTGTGCAATAGTGTGAGCATTGGTTATGTGTGTAATAGGAAATCGTAAAGGTAGGCTTCGCTCCTGACAGTTGGTATTTTCCTTTGAAGTGATAGTGTTGTGTTAATTGAGGACTATCCTGTGTACTATAGATAATAGAAACCACAGCATTGACAGCACTTCAAGTATCATTAAACATATAACACTGGGACATGAGTACAACAGCAAGACACTTACATGCAATACAAACACTGTAGGAGCTGGAAAAACTGTAAGAGGAAGCCCAAAAGAGGAATGAATCATATCACGCATTAGATTAGGACACACCAGACTGAATAAGACAATGCACCCTTATAAACAAACACTCAACAAGATTATGTGACAGCGGCAATGAGGTAGAGTCAGTGGAACATGCAATCATTCATTGTGGGAAATAAAGTTCAGAAAGGATAAAACTAAGAGAGAAAGTTCCAAGACATGGACAGAAGAGGTTCTTCTTAAAGGGGTACTTAGCACCAACCAGACATTTTCTGTGAAGTTTCTAGAAGAGACAAGTTTATGGAATACAATTTAGTATAGGAAGGAATATCTGTATGTATGTGAGGGAGGGAGAAGGGAGGCAACTCTGGTTCACATTCCAATTCATCTTTTACGTTGAGTGCCCCGCCATAAAACAAGAAGAAGAAGAGTTCCTTTCAATGGAATAAAGGTAATACAGTAGCGAGACTTTGATAAAGTTTGATTTAAAATTAAAACATTGTGAGAGGTGGGTTTTTATCATACAAACATCTTCCTAAATATGTGCATTATTTTGGGATACTTGTAAGTAACACAGAGTATTTACGCTATGGACATGTGCGAGGATTAGTGATTTAGAAGCAGCTTTGCACTGGGAAGGGACATGAGCCACTGGGTCACTAGCGAGGATGTTACATTGTGTTGAGGATGTGGTCGTTCACTTGTCTGTGAGGAACTCGCATGGCTGCCGTTTGTGTGACCCCAAGATGCAAGAACCAGGAGGAGGATGAGCAGTTAAGATGATTTTAATGATCATCAACAGAGAAATGTAGCAGTCTTGCATACAACAGTTCCAAACAATAAAGAGTCTATCATCGAGCACTGAGGAGTGCTCGAGCGAAAACATAAATAGACATACGCTGATTGGCAGCAGGTGTGGACCGGCTGCCAATCAACGGCAGGTGAGGAGAAAACAGTGCTCAGCGGAACAAACAGGAAATATAACAAAATAAGAGCACTGACAGGAAGCAAATACAAAATATGGAAACAAACCGAAATGAAGTGACAGATCGTCACAGGACCCCCCCCCTCAAGGAACAGATTCCAGATGTTCTCTGGAAACAAGAACGGAAAAAAGTCCAAAAATTACGGGAGGGTGGAGGGAAGACTTGGCGGAGGGTCGCCAGGCCAAGTGTCCCCGCAGCCAGCGAGGGAGAGTCAGGTGGTGGCGACGCATTGAACGCCGCTGCCACTGGCGAGGTGGGCGACCACGGAACGGCCACATTAGTGGCCGACAAGGAGGAGGTCGCGCAGCTGGCGGCGACGATGATGACAGCGTCGTCGGTGGATCCGCTGCCGACGATGAAGATGGCAGCACCGTGCAGAGTCCCGCCAGTGACGCGGAAGACCTCCGCGCCGTGCGAAAGCGTGCCAGAGAAGATGTCATCGTGGGCGGAGTCGTCGAAGATGAAGGTGGTGTCATGGGCGGAGTTGTCGACAATGATGACAATGAAGATGGCGGCGCCCTGCAAAAACCCGCCAGAGATGTGGTCGTGGGTGGATCCGCTGCCGACCAGGAAGATGGCGGTGTCGTGCAGAGTCCCACCGGTGACGCGGAAGATGTCCGCGTAGTGCGAAGGCGCGCCAGAGAAGATGGAGGTGGCGGCGCCGTGGAAGGAGACGATGATGTCTCCGTGGGAGGAGACGATGGCGGGGATGACAGCGGCGTGTGCTTGGCTGCACTGCTGCTGGTAGTAGCCCCCTCACCCCACTAGGCGGATGCCAGACGCCGTCCTCCACTGGGAGAAGGAGTTCTGGGTTGTTTATGTCCCCCGGTGCGAAAACCAGGGACGGGCGGAAGGGGGCCAGGAGGAGGGAAAACGATACGTCCCTCGTCGAGTCCCAGCAGGAGACCAGGAAGGACATCACGGTGGGCTCCACTGGAGCCTTCGCCGGACTGGCAGGACGAGCGGGTTTTGGAAGGGTTAGCAGCCGTGGTGCAGCTGCTGGAAGCTGCCTTGGAGCAGGAACGGGTGCTGGGCGCTCAGCCGGTGTTGGTCGCCGTGGCGCCGCGACCGGCGTGCGATGCGGGGCAGCGACCGGCGTGCGACGCGGTGTGGGAACTGGTGGTCGACGCGCTGGCACAGGCGATTACCGTGGAGCCGGGTCAGGATGCACAGCAGGCGACGGGGAAGATGGCTGCAGTGGCCGCGCCGGTCGGAGATCCGGAACCAGCGGCCGAGCCGGGAAGAGCGAAGGCGGCGGTGGCCTAGCCGGTCGGAGAGCCGGAACCGGCGGCCGAGCCGGGAGGAGCGAAGGCGGCGGTGGCCTCGCCGGTCGGAGAGCCGGAACCGGCGGTCGAGGCAGAGAGGGAAGGTCCGAGCCTGCTGTGGGCTGGGACCGCACAAACCTGGCTATTAAGTCCTCCAAGAATTGTGCGGTCCAGAAGGTCGGCTGTGCATCGCTGACAGGGGTTCTCGCGAGGACACAATCTTCTGGCTCGATGATACTGTGAGGAACTCGCATGGCTGCTGTTTGTGTGACCCCAAGATGCAAGAACCAGGAGGAGGATGAGCAGGTAAGATGATTTTAATGATCATCAACAGAGAAATGTAGCAGTCTTGCATACAACGGTTCCAAACAATAAAGAGTCTATCATCGAGCACTACGGAGTACTCGAGCGAAAACATAAATAGACATATGCTGATTGGCAGCAGGTGTGGACCGGCTGCCAATCAACGGCAGGTGAGGAGAAAACAGTGCTCAGCGGAACAAACAGGAAATATAACAAAATAAGAGCACTGACAGGAAGTAAATACAAAAACATGGAAACAAACCGAAATGAAGTGACAGATCGTCACATTGTCACTGTAAAATTTTCAGAACACAGTGTGTCATCAACATGCATTATCACGATATGACGACAGTATTAAAAGCTGTATTGTCGATATAACTCAACCTTAAAGGCCTACTGAAACCCACTACTACCGACCACGCAGTCTGATAGTTTATATATCAATGATGAAATCTTAACATTGCAACACATGCCAATACGGTTAGCTTACTAAAGTGCAATTTTAAATTTCGTGCCGAAATATTCAGTTGAAAACGTTTCGGTAGATGGCGTCTGCGCGTGACGTCACGGATTGTAGAGCACATTTTGGGACGGCATGGTGGCCAGCTATTAAGTCGCCTGTTTTCATCGCAAAATTCCACAGTATTCTGGACATCTGTGTTGGTCAATCTTTTGCAATTTGTTCAATGAACAATGGAGACAGCAAAGAAGAAAGCTGTAAGTGGGAAGCGGTGTATTGCGGCCGGCATGCAGCAACACAAACACAGCCGGAGTTTAATTGTTTACATTCCCGAAAGATGACAGTCAAGCTTTACCATTGGCCTGTGGAGAACTGGGACAACAGAGACGCTTACAAGGAGGACTTTGGACTTTGACTTGGATGCGCAGACGCGGTACCGTGAGTACGCAGCTGCGGCTTCCAAACATTTGATCGCTTGCCCGTACGTGCGTGCCGCTATGTGCATGTCACAAACGTAACTTTGGGGACTTTGGGAAAATATATGGGCTGTATGAACTTTGGGGAGGTGAACGGTACTTTGGGCTGTGGGATTGAGTGTGTTGTGCAGGTGTTTGAGTTGTATTGGCGGGTTATATGGACGGGAGGGGGGAGGTGTTTGTTATGTGGGATTAATTTGTGGCATATTAAATATAAGCTTGGTTGTGTTGTGGCTAATAGAGTATATATATGTCCTGTGTTTATTTATTGTTTTAGTCATTCCTAGCTGAATATCAGGTCCCACCCGCCTCTCACAGCATCTTCCCTATCTGAATCGCTCCCACTGCCCTCTAGTCCTTCACTCTCACTTTCCTCATCCATGAATCATTCATCCTCGCTCAAATTAATGGGGAAATCCTCGCTTTCTCGGTCCGAATCGCTCTCGCTGCTGGTGGCCATGATTGTAAACAATGTGCAGATGTGAGGAGCTCCACAACCGGTGATGTTACGCGCATATCGTCTGCTACTTCCGGTACAGGCAAGGCTTTTTTATCAGCAACCAAAAGTTGCAAACTATATCGTCGATGTTCTCTACTAAATCCTTTCAGCAAAAATATGGCAATATCGCGAAATGATCAAGTATGACACATAGAATGGACCTGCTATCCCCGTTTGACTAAGAAAATCGCATTTCAGTAGGCCTTTAAGCCTGATCTACTAAAGGTTCTGGTCGGTGAATTGGGCATCAAAACATAGAATACATTTTTAAAACTTTAACGATTCCGCGATAATCAGAAATGATGTCCTGTTCTCATCGATGCTCAATATCTAACCCTAATTAAAAGATGTGTAAACTTGATAGCACGCAAAGCTGATCTGCGTGAATGATCAAAATAGTTCACACAATCCACTTAGCATGTACTGTATATGCCGAATATATGCAGAGGATATGCAAATATAATCATTTAGCACCCGCATTGCGATTTATCAAAACCAAACGTGTTTGCGGATGCCTTTTTCTTTCAACATTTATCACGTTTGGAATGCACATGCAAATTGGCAGTTATGCAAAAATGGCTGTAATCATTTTGGCGAGAAGGGGGCGATCCGTGCAATGACAGACAAAGAAGAGAGAGAATCTTCCTTCTGCGTGCAAAACATATTGGGACTGCCAGAAATAAAAATAGTTGACGTTTCGTCTATCCAGCAATTATATTTTATTGCTGCTTCATGACTTAATGGCTGGTTTGGAGGCATCTGGGTTTTTTTCATTTGGTGTTCATTGTAGAAATAGGCTATATCAATATTTCTTCTGTCTGACAAATCGTTATGCAACATGCATCGTTTTGTATCCAGCACATATATCGCAGTGCTGGCGTTTTGCAAAAAATGATCGCACCGGCATCTTTCAGAGCGCACCTTCAACATGCTAAAAAGTTGGTTTTGTCATTTCAACACAGTGGAGGACCTTCTAATAGCCCACAAAAGGTGGTGCCGATTAAAGTTGTGTGCTGCGTGTTTAAAATATCACAAAACATTACAGATTGAAGCATGATGCCACGGGTGTGCAGGAAATGAGTGTCTCTGTGGTGAGGTGAGCACACACAAAAACATCATTTAAAAATGTGTCCGTCTGCACTACTTGTGCTCTTGTTATCAATTGTAAACCCCATTTTTTTAGATCACCCCCAACAAGCTAGCATAATTAGTTCCAACATGTCTACTGAACAATAGCGGCACAACGCTTTTGTCTTATCCTATTTGTTTGTTCACGTATTTCACGGAGAAGACGTTGAAAAACAGGAGATTCAATCACTTTAAGTCTCTGCACCAAAATACTTGATTATGCATACATGTTAAATAGCTGGACTTTTAGGTCCTGTTTCGCATTCAGGGCATACATAAAACCAGGACTAAACTAATCTGCTCTAAATTATTCCGCACTAATCCAGTTGCTTTCTGAGATGTCACTTGACTTCGTATTAACTATTTCCAGACTACCGAGTCTCAGAATAAGGCAATCAACAACAACTAAGATCATGTTTTGGAAGCTGAATCAGATTAAGGACATGCATATGATGCACAGTAAGGGTGCGCTGAAAACCTGGGATAGAGAATTTCAAAAAACCATCAATGATTCAACTGCAGAATTAGGAAATGTATGGACTGAAATTTTGAATCAGTACAAATCAAGTGGTTAACAAAAAGGTTGAGGTTTCGAATCTGTGTTTCCATCAAGCCAGCCATTCATATTCTGATTAACATCAGGGAACTTGACGTGATTCTCTCTCAGTTTGCATATTGCTCTGCAGAATTTGTGCTTTATTTCACACTACATAAATGTTTCACCATGACATATACCACTTGCCAAAAAGCTGAAGGTGATAAGAACTCATAGGGAAAGAGGTAACGGGGTTTCCCCTCACTGAGTCACATGGAAGATTTTTCTGCAGCCAACAATTCTAGCTGCTTTGTCTTTGAACATACAAAAACAGTCAATGAAAACCCTTATCAAATCTTCTTTCTGATCTTAGTGGCCTTTCAGCATCATTTGTAGTATGGTAGTCCATTTCAAGGCAAGTTTTATTTTGGAGAGAACAATTTGTACGCAAGACAATTCAAAGTGCTTTGCAATTACAGCAAAACAAATCATTAGATATGTAACCAGGGTAAACTATAAATACACAAGTAAATTCCTAGTTCATAATACTAGGTATAGCATGAATAAGTTGCATATGTTATAAATAGTTAAAACCATATTTCATTTATGGATTAATGTGTTAAATTAGGGCTGGGCAATATGGCCTTTTTTTAATATCGTGATATTTTAAGGCCATATCGCGATACACAATATATATCTCAATATTTTGCCTTAGCCTTGAATGAACACTTGATGCATATAATCACAGCAGTATGATGATTGTATGTGTCTACATTAAAACATTCTTCTTCATACTGCATTAATATATGCTCGTGTTGAACTTTCATGCAGAGAAGGAAATCACAACTAAAAAAATCAAACATTTTTTCATACGGTTTTGATCTGGAAATGTTTGCCTCGGCATTTTGATGGTGTGGGCGTGTGGCACCGAACGGAGATGTTGACATGCGGAGTAAGCACTGTTCATTCTCTAGCTAGTGTGTGTGTGACAATCATTGGTACTTTAACTTTAACAGGTGACTTTTCAAATGATGCTACATATTAGCAGTAATGCTACTTTTTATAGCAACGCTTTCGCCCCACACTTGACAAATTACAATTGTCTGTTCGACATGTTCCCACTTAAAGCCAAACCACCGCCAGACGATGGACCACCTGCTGTTTTTTGTGGGAATTAATTTTTCCTTCATTTGTAAACCAGATTTGCACCTTCTTTTGCTCGTATTACCGCTAGCATCACAGCTAACGTTAGCCATGCTGCTACCTCTCTGCTCAGCGAGGGCGTATACGAATGTGACAAATGACGTGACAGTATGTGACGTGTGTAAGAAGGTGCGCTAGCTATCTGTGAGAAGGAGAGACAGGAAAGAGCGAGTAGAGCATGTAGTTTAATGCCCGCAGCTAAAAGCAACTGCGTGAGAATGCATACTCGAATATCACGATATTGTCATTTTCTATATCGCACAGAGACAAACCCGCGATATATTGCGCATATCGATATATCGGCCAGCCCTATGTTAAATGTTTAAAAGTACCTGGATTTAACTAACTGTAAACTACAGTCCATCTATTTTATTTTATTTTATTTTGAAGGGTAAACAGGAAGTGTCGTGTGTGTACGTCACTTAGCTTTGTATTCTTGTATGCTCTGTGTAACCGGAAGCAGTATTGGAGGTAGAATCTAACAGTGTTTTTCAACCTTTTTTTTCTTTGAAAAAATCCGGAGGCACACCACCAGCAGAAATCATTAAAAAATGAAACTCAGTAGACAATAAAAAGTCGTTGTCGCAATTGTTGGATATTAATTTAAACCATAACCAAGCATGCATCACTATAGCTCTTGTCTCAAAGTAGGTCTACTGTCACGACCTGTCACATCACGCCGTGACTTATTTTGAGTTTTTCGGTGTTTTCCCGTGCGTAGTGTTTTAGTTCTTGTCTTGCGCTCCTGTTTTGGTGGCTTTCCCTGTTTTGTTGGTATTTTCCTCTTGCAGTTTCCTTTGAGCGCTATTCCCCGCACCTGCTTTGTTTTAGCAATCAAGAATATTTAAGTTGTTGCTATCTTTTTTGTGTGGACATTGTTGATTGTCATGTCATGTCTGGATGTACTTTGTGGACACCGTCTCTGCTCCACACGCTGTAAGTCTTTGCTGTCGTCCAGCATTGTTTTTGTTTACTTTGCAACCAGTTCAGCTTTAGTTTCGTTCTGCATAGCCTTCCCTAAGCTTCAATGCCTTTTCAAAAATAGACATTTTGTTTATTTTTTGGTTTAAGCATTAGATACCTTTTTACCTGCACACTGCCTCCGGCGGTCGCCTGCATATTGTGATCACGACAAACCATCGTCGTCTCACACGACATGTTCCCGACATCTACAAACCAATTAGCTACCGGCTGCCACCTATTTACAAACCCCGTTTCCATATGAATTGGGAAATTGTGTTATATGTAAATATAAACGGAATACAATGATTTGCAAATCATTTTCAACCCATATTCAATTGAATGCACTACAAAGACAAGATATTTGATGTTCAAACTCATAAACTTTATTTTTTTTTGCAAATAATAATTAACTTAGAATTTCATGGCTGCAACACGTGCCAAAGTAGTTGGGAAAGGGCATGTTCACCACTGTGTTGTATCACCTTTTCTTTTACAACACTCAATAAACGATTGGGAACTGAGGAAACTAATTGTTGAAGCTTTGAAAGTGGAATTCTTTCCCATTCTTGTTTTATGTAGAGCTTCAGTCGTTCAACAGTCCGGGTTCTCCGCTGGCGTATTTTACGCTTCATAATGCGCCACACATTTTCGATGGGAGACAGGTCTGGACTGCAGGCGGGCTAGGAAATTACCCACACTCTTTTTTTTACGAAGCCACGCTGTTATAACACGTGCGTAATGTGGCTTGGCATTGTCTTGCTGAAATAAGCAGAGGCGTCCATGAAAAAGACGGTGCTTAGATGGCAGCATATGTTGTTCCAAAACCTGTATGTACCTTTCAGCATTAATGGTGCCTTCACAGATGTGTAAGTTACCCATGCCTTGGGCACTAATGCACCCCCATACCATCACAGATGCTGGCTTTTGAACTTTGCGTCGATAACAGTCTGGATGGTTCGCTTCCCCTTTGGTCCGGATGACACGATGTCGAATATTTCCAAAAACAATTTGAAATGTGGACTCGTCAGACCACAGAACACTTTTCCACTTTGCATGAGTCCATCTTAGATGATCTCGGGCCCAGAGAAGCCGGCGGCGCTTCTGGATGTTGTTGATAAATGGCTTGCGCTTTGCATACTAGAGCTTTAACTTGCACTTACAGATGTAGCGACCAACTGTATTTAGTGACAGTGGTTTTCTGAAGTGTTCCTGAGCCCATGTGGTGATATCCTTTAGAGATTGATGTCGGCTTTTGATACAGAGATCGAAGGTCACGGTCATTCAATGTTGGTTCCCGGCCATGCCGCTTACGTGGAGTGATTTCTCCAGATTTTCTGAACCTTTTGATGATATTATGGACCGTAGATGTTGAAATCCCTAAATTTCTTGCAATTACACTTTGAGAAACGTTGTTCTTAAATTGTTTGACTATTTGCTCATGCAGTTGTGGACAAAGGGGTGTACCTCGCCCTATCCTTTCTTGTGAAAGACTGAGCATTTTTTGGGAAGCTGTTTTTATACCCAATCATGGCACCCACATGTTCCCAATTAGCCTGCACACCTGTGGGATGTTCCAAATAAGTGTTTGATGAGCATTCCTCAACTTTATCAGTATTTATTGCCACCTTTCCCAACTTCTTTGTCATGTGTTGCTGGCATCAAATTCTAAAGTAAATGATTATTTGCACAAACAGAAATGTTTATCAGTTTGAATACAACATATGTTGTCTTTGTAGCATATTCAACTGAATATGGGTTGAAAATGATTTGCAAATCATTGTATTCAGTTTATATTTACATGTAACACAATTTCCCAACTCATATGGAAACGGGGTTTGTATATGGAAGAGAATAACATGGTTACTCTGCCGAGATCTAGACAGCACCGACACTAAACAACGGCACATTATTTGCGGATTATAATTACTGGTTTGCAAAAAATATTCTTAACCCATATAGGTAAAACTACATAATCTCCCACAGAACAGTATCTCATGGCACACTAGTGTGCCGCGGCACAGTGGTTGAAAAACACTGGAATATAGGGTTACCGCAAAAGAAAAAGAGAAGAGGGAAACGTACGGTTTGTACTGTTTAGACAAGGTTTTGGGCTTTTACATTCAGTTATCTGTAATGGACTCTTGATCTATTCATGTTTAGAGTGCAAATGGACCCTTTTCCACAAAGAAGATTGTCCAGCAACAAATATTTACCTTGAGGTAATAACTTTTCAGCTCAAGTGTGTTAACATTCACGAGTGTTCTTGTGTGTAAAGTAGAGCTAAATCAGCCGGCTGTCGACTGTTTAATTTATATGTCGGCGAGAAATATGGTTTTAATATTGTGTAGACTTTAGAGACTATTAGGAGTTAATATTTTTAATTTATATTCTGCCGGACACAATGCGTGAGGAGTCTCGGAGTTTGGACCAGCTTGGACGTGACCGCGTCGCCATTTTGGGATGCAATCCTGAGATGTGTGAAGTGAAGTTGACACTGAACTAAAACTTGACCAGGCACCACTTAAATATTTTGTTTGTCTCAAACCAGAGTGAAGCGACCAAATGTTTTTGGTCTCACCGCTTCTAAGCAACGCTGCGGCCTGCAACAGTAACTATTACTGTAGTAATAAGGCGGCGTGTGAGAGTGTGTGTGATTGATGAGTGGGCCCACTTACATGAAGTATTCATGAACAATTTAATCTGAATTTATACCCTCAAAATAACTAAAAGGAACTTTGTAATATGTTTGTCTAACAATTGACTAACTCGGTAAATTTAAATGTTACATTTACCGTATTTTCTGGACCATAAGGCATTATAAGGCGCACTGCCGATGAATGGTCTATTTTTTTTCATTTTTCATACAAAAAGCGCACTGGATTATAAGGCGCATTAAAGGAGTCATATTATTATTATTTTTTTCTAAATATAAAACACTTCCTTGTGGTCTACATAACATGTAATGGTGGTTCTTTGGTCAAAATGTTGCATAGATTATGTTTTACAGATCATCTTCAAGTCCCTTTCTGACAGTCGCTTCAGGATGCGCCGTTTTGTGGGCGGCCTTATTTCGTGGCTCACCTTCGGCAGCGTCTTCTCCCCGTCATCTTTGTTGTAGCGGTGTAGCGTGCAAGGACGGGAATTGAAGAAGTGTCAAAAGATGGAGCTAACTGTTTCAATGACATTCAGACTTTACTTAAATCAAATTGAGCATCTTCTCATCCGTGGCTCACTACTGCAACAACGCCGGAAATGTGTCCCGTAAAAAAACGTCCGACCGGAACTCTCTAATAACTAAAGCTCCATGGGTGAATTATGTAAACTCACTACACTGGTAGTTTTTAGTGCTTCCATAGCGAGATATAAGTTAGAACTTAACGCTACTTTATATTAGAAATGGCAACAGCAGAGGAGGAATGTCCCATAACAAGAAGATGGTGAAAAAGAAGAAGCTTATCGACTACGGAATCGGTTCGAACTACAGTGGCGGACTTGCGCAAATTTTCAGGACTATACACAAATACACATCAGCAGGTACCAGAAGGTAAAAAAAGTTGGTTTTCCATAATATTGTAAAACAAAACGCTAGATAATATGTCTGCTAATGGGTGCCATTTTGTGGTCCTTATACACACACCATAGTAATACTTGTACCTCTGACTATGGTAGCCGTAATGGGCCGACAATCCATCAAGCGGTGTGGCTTCAAAGTAGTACTAAAACAATTTGACAGATTTTTGAGTACCGTGTGTAATGTTCTTTATTTTCAATGGAACATTTAACGTTTTGGTGTTGTTTACTAGCGTCATATTGCAGTCTACACGTATCTCTTATGTGTGACTACCATTTACTGGTCACACTTATCATTACACCATGTGCTAAAAAATTGCTTCGAGGTCGGTAAGTACAACCAGAATTATTCCGTACATTAGGCGCACCGGGTTATAAGCCGCACTGTCGATTTTTGAGAAAATTAAAGGATTTTAAGTGCGCCTTATAGTCCGAAAAATACGGTATATTGTTGTTATTTATATGTGGTTATACAATTTAATGTGATGAAAAGGTAACTAGTGACTTTAGAGAAACAAGTTAGAATATTTCTTTATAGGTTTAATACTTTTGAGTTAAGTAAAGGAACTCAGAAGCCCTTACCAAAATACATTGGGTATAGGTGGGCTACAAATACATTTCAGTAATTGAATTAAATGCAGATAGAATACTCTTAGTTGTCTCATGTCTGGTTAAAACTAAAATGTTTTTAGCCTTGTTCACCATGTACAGTGATACATACAGCATTTGCTCTTAAATTAAACCTGCATAGAGACCGGTTTACCTTTAGTCTTGATTTAGACCTGAATTAGCTCTGGGCTGCCTTCAAGAAAATATGATTTAATTTAAGACTAAGACAAGTCTAAGACTATTCTAATGCATGTCCGGGAAATCCATTTCCTGTTTTAAAATGGGATTTAGTCTAGAATTAGGCTTTAATCCCTGTATGGAAAGCATGGGATTTATTGTTTACTGCTTAGTTCAACCATTGGGAAAGTTAGTCTTTCATGAGTGTTGGTTTCATCCATAGTTTTTCTATCACAAGCTATTATTTATTTGGCAAAATACCATCCAAACATATTTCCTTAATTACAGTATTTTTTTTAAAATAAATTGAATTGGATTTTCCAAGGTACACCCTACTTGCTGTATATTCTTTACACTGATTTAAGTGCGGTATGTGTTATGGTGACAGGAGGTGGAAGAGATGAACAGTGTGATGCAGAGTGTGTGAGTTTCCTGCCAAACAGATGTTCATCAGTATTTCAGAATGTTCCTGTGAAGCCATTAGACTACATTACCAAGATCTCGCTAATTACGGAGGTGCATGGGGAGCTGAGGGGTAATGCACTCGAGCGCAGCCAAAAACACCATGTGCATTCCAATTATATGCAATGTAAATAGCACTATTTAAATGAGCATCTCTCAAAAAGGAAAGCTTCCACGCAGCTGTATTCCTGCTTCACCTACAGATTAATGTCTGAGTTTACTGTTAGATTGTTCGTCTCCACCAAACATGCAGTTTGGAAAACAACAAAAACAGGCTCGATGGAACCCGGTTTGACCCTGGATCAGTGTTTTTTTAAATCCATCTGCTCCGGTGTCCGTTGAGATATAACACCCAGAGACGCAGTCACAAAGAGTTTAGCAAACACAGCAGCAACTTCTGCTTATCCCCTCAGGGCTTGTACTGACCTTAAGTACCACCCCAATTAAGAGAGAAAAACTCTTACATCAGTGAAGCAGCAGTGGAAACTCATTTGGACAGCAGTCTGTCTGGTAGTGTTGCTAAATGCAGCCTCTGTCAGGGACCCTCAAAGCACTCCGCTTCTATGGCCGACGCCCAGCAAGAGGAGAGTGAGTGAAGTGTACTGAGCAAAGGTCCACTGCGCCCTTCAAATGTGAGTGTTCCTCATTTCAACTCAACCATTCCCTTATACCTCAGTTTTTGTACGCCTACTTACCATATAATTGGATTTTCCGCAAAATTTCTGCCACGGTTTTTGTATACCGTTTTGGTTATCGTGTCGCCGAACATTGCACGTAACAAACTAGTCTTAGGCTGAAAAAAATTAATTGATTAATTTGATTAGAAAATTCTTCAAATTGTTTTGAAGTTGCTTTGATGATTTGTTTACGAGTAAACGATGCAGACAAGTGGGACCCATTCAGCAACCGTTCTTAAGAACAAATTTTGTTCTTAGGCCCACTTACAAAGTTTTTAAGGAGATTTTTGTATTCACCAATGTTTTCTTAGCTGGGATTTGTTCATAAGTAAGAACAACATCTACGAGTGCTCCAGAGCACTCTTAGGGTGGCCTATTTGTTCTTAAGTGTGACAAGTTCCCTTACGTCTATTGTCTAATATTAAGTTAATATCATAGATAGATAGAGATAGATAGATAGATATAGAGAGATATAGATAGATAGATAGATAGATAGATAGATAGATAGATAGATAGATAGATAGATAGATAGATAGATAGATAGATAGATATAGATAAGACAGACAGACAGACATATAGCAAAATGAGCAATATATAGACATTTCAAATCTGTGTGCGTGCACACGTGCGCGCACACACACACACACACACACACACACACACACACACGCACGCACGCACACTGCATGATGCCGCAGATTGTGCCCTGGGGACGGAGCGCATATTTCATGACCATGTAGACCAGGGGTGTCGAACTCAAATACAGAGTGGGCCAAAATTTAAAACTGAACAAAGCCGCGGGCCAAGGTTGAACAAATTAACCTTTTAATAGGGACCCAAACAAGTTTTGCATTGACTATTGAACAAGCGAGGCTTATATAACTTTATAGTGACATGCAAAATCCAGTTTCAAATAATAATAATAATAATACAAAATATCAATGGCTTATCAAATACATTTTTTGATAAAAATTGAATACCTCTTTTCTATTTGCAGCCTTCTGAGGTAAATATCAACATTAACTTTTTACACAGGCTAATACATTTGAAAATAAAATAACAATGAATAAATCAACCATTCAGGACTTTGAACTGCTCAGTTTGCAACACACTGATCTAATCTGATGTGCCCAAACCAGATACCTGCCATCTTTTCTTGGATGCTAGTTCATTAATGTTGGGGTTCAGGCTTTGAGCTGAGGCAACCTTCATTATCGAATGAAGGTGTTCATCAGTCAGACGTATCCTGTGAGACGTTTTCGTCATCTTCATTGAGGAAAAAAGTTGCTCACATAGATAAGTGCTGCCGAACATGGAGAGCAATTAAGCAGCTTGGGTGCGGAGCTGAGGCATTGTGTCAGGGATGAATTGTGGAAACTCTGCGGCGCCAACAACATCATACTTTGACTTCAGCGTGTCATCACACTGGAGTTCAATCAGCTCCATTTGGAGGATAATTGGTGCTTTTTCCACATCAACTGCGAAGGGATTACTAAGCAGTTCAAATCTACATTTCTGACCATCAAAGTCGCCAAATCGCCGACTTAACTCAGCGCCGAGTACACTGAGTTTTTCAGCAAACTGTGCACACACGGCGGTAGAGCATACTTGCCAACCCTCCCGAATTTCCCGATAATTGCCCGTCCCGAAAATCTCCCGGGGCAACCATTCTCTCGTATTCCAACCGGACCACAGTTTTGGGGGCATGCCTTAAAGGCACTGCCTTTAATGTCCTCTACGAGCTGTCGTCACGTCCGCTTTTCATCCATTCTAACAATGTACCGGCCCAGTCACAAGATATGTGCGGCTTCTGTACGCAGAATGCAACGCATACTTGATCAACAGCCATACAGGTTACACTGAGGGTGGCCGTATAAACAACTTTAACACTGTTACAAATATGCGCCACACTGTGAATCCACACCAAACAAGAATGACAAACACATTTCGGGAGAACATCCGCACAGTAACACAACATAAACACAACAGAACAAATAACCAGAACCCTTTGCAGCACTAAATCTTCCGGGACGCTACAAAATACACCCCCGCAACCACCAAACCCCGCCCTCCCACACACACACACACACTTTGTAGCAAATTTGGCCCGCAGGCCAGAGTTTGACACCCATGATGTAGACCTATTTGCCCGAAGTGACGAATATTTATTTGAACGCTTTAGGCAGTCTGCCCCTTTCTTAAACTTTCGTTTTGACATTATGTATTTCCCCCGCGGGATAATACGAATTTCTCTTCTGTAATCTGTTTGTGTTTTCGTTCTTTTCTGCCGGAATTGTGCCCTTATATGGGGAATTAAGGGCGTTTATCTACGCAAATTACGGAATTAGGGGTGTTTACCTTTGTATATTGGGGAAATAAGGGCGTGTTCATATGCAAATTATGATAGACATGCACGCGCTAACCATTTGGCATTCAGCAACTTAAGAACAGCAGGTGGGAACAATTGGCCCACTTAAGAACACGTCATGAATTTGAGTGGACTCCCAGCTCGAAGACTTCTATGGAAATGCAAGAACCGAGACTCAGATTTCCCTCGCCCGGACGCGGGTCACCGGGGCCCCCCTCCGGAGCCAGGCCCGGAGTTGGGGCACGATGGCGAGCGCCTGGTGGCCGGGCCTGTCCCCATGGGGCCCGGCCGGGCACAGCCCGAAGAGGCAACGTGGGTCCCCCCTCCAATGGGCTCACCACCCATAGCAGGGGCCATAGAGGTCGGGTGCAATGTGAGCTGGGCGGTAGCCGAAGGCAGGGCACTTGGCGGTCCGATCCTCGGCTACAGAAGCTAGCTCTTGGGACGTGGAACGTCACCTCGCTGGGGGGGAAGGAGCCTGACCTAGTGCGCGAGGTAGAGAAGTTCCGGTTGGATATAGTCGGACTCACTTCGACGCACAGCAAGGGCTCTGGAACCAGTTCTCTCGAGAGGGGCTGGACTCTCTTCCACTCTGGCGTTGCCAGCAGTGAGAGGCGACGGGCTGGGGTGGCAATTCTTGTTGCCCCCCGGCTCAGAGCCTGCATGTTGGAGTTCAACCCGGTGGACGAGAGGGTAGCTTCCCTCCGCCTTCGGGTGGGGGGACGGGTCCTGACTGTTGTTTGCGCTTACGCGCCAAACAGCAGCTCAGAGTACCCACCCTTTTTGGATTCACTCGAGGGAGTACTTGAGAGTGCTCCCCCGGGTGATTCCCTCGTTCTACTGGGGGACTTCAACGCTCATATTGGCAACGACAGTGAAACCTGGAGAGGCGTGATTGGTAAGAATGGCCGCCCGGATCTGAACCCAAGTGGTGTTTTGTTATTGGACTTTTGTGCCCGTCACGGATTGTCCATAACGAACACCATGTTCAAGCATAAGGGTGTTCATATGTGCACTTGGCACCAGGACACCCTAGGCCGCAGTTCTATGATCGACTTTGTAGTTGTGTCATCGGATTTGCGGCCTCATGTTTTGGACACTCGGGTGAAGAGAGGGGCGGAGCTTTCTACCGATCACCACCTGGTGGTGAGTTGGCTGCGATGGTGGGGGAGGATGCCGGACAGACCTGGCAGGCCCAAACGCATTGTGAGGGTTTGCTGGGAACGTCTGGCAGAGTCTCCTGTGAGAGAGAGTTTCAATTCCCACCTCCGGAAGAACTTTGAACATGTCACGAGGGAGGTGCTGGACATTGAGTCCGAGTGGACCATGTTCCGCACCTCTATTGTCGAGGCGGCTGATTGGAGCTGTGGCCGCAAGGTAGTTGGTGCCTGTCGTGGCTGTAATCCTAGAACCCGTTGGTGGACACCGGCGGTGAGGGATGCCGTCAAGCTGAAGAAGGAGTCCTATCGGGTTCTTTTGGCTCATGGGACTCCTGAGGCAGCGGACAGGTACCGACAGGCCAAGCGGTGTTCGGCTTCAGCGGTCGCGGAGGCAAAAACTCGGACATGGGAGGAGTTCGGGGAAGCCATGGAAAACGACTTCCGGACGGCTTCGAAGCGATTCTGGACCACCATCCGCCGCCTCAGGAAGGGGAAGCAGTGCACTACCAACACCGTGTATGGTGCGGATGGTGTTCTGCTGACCTCGACTGCGGAAGTTGTGGATCGGTGGAGGGAATACTTCGAAGACCTCCTCAATCCCACCAACACGTCTTCCTATGAGGAAGCAGTGCCTGGGGAGTCTGTGGTGGGCTCTCCTATTTCTGGGGCTGAGGTTGCTGAGGTAGTTAAAAAGCTCCTCGGTGGCAAGGCCCCGGGGATAGATGAGATCCGCCCGGAGTTCCTTAAGGCTCTGGATGCTGTAGGGCTGTCTTGGTTGACAAGACTCTGCAGCATCGCGTGGACATCGGGGGCAGTACCTCTGGATTGGCAGACCGGGGTGGTGGTTCCTCTCTTTAAAAAGGGGAACCGGAGGGTGTGTTCTAACTATCGTGGGATCACACTCCTCAGCCTTCCCGGTAAGGTCTATTCAGGTGTACTGGAGAGGAGGCTACACTGGATAGTCGAACCTCGGATTCAGGAGGAACAGTGTGGTTTTCGTCCTGGTCGTGGAACTGTGGACCAGCTCTATACTCTCGGCAGGGTCCTTGAGGGCGCATGGGAGTTTGCCCAACCAGTCTACATGTGCTTTGTGGACTTGGAGAAGGCATTTGACCGTGTCCCTCGGGAAGTCCTGTGGGGAGTGCTCAGAGAGTATGGGGTTTCGGACTGTCTGATTGTGGCGGTCCGCTCCCTGTATGATCAGTGTCAGAGCTTGGTTCGCATTGCCGGCAGTAAGTCGGACACGTTTCCGGTGAGGGTTGGACTCCGCCAAGGCTGCCCTTTGTCACCGATTCTGTTCATAACTTTTATGGACAGAATTTCTAGGCGCAGTCAAGGCGTTGAGGGGATCCGGTTTGGTGGCTGCAGGATTAGGTCTCTGCTTTTTGCAGATGATTTGGTCCTGATGGCTTCATCTGGCCAGGATCTTCAGCTCTCACTGGATCGGTTCGCAGCTGAGTGTGAAGCGACTGGGATGAGAATCAGCACCTCCAAGTCCGAGTCCATGGTTCTCGCCCGGAAAAGGGTGGAGTGCCATCTCCGGGTTGGGGAGGAGATCTTGCCCCAAGTGGAGGAGTTCAAGTACCTCGGAGTCTTGTTCACGAGTGAGGGAAGAGTGGATCGTGAGATCGACAGGCGGATCGGTGCGGCGTCTTCAGTAATGCGGACGCTGTATCGATCCGTTGTGGTGAAGAAGGAGCTGAGCCGGAAGGCAAAGCTCTCAATTTACCGGTCGATCTACGTTCCCATCCTCACCTATGGTCATGAGCTTTGGGTTATGACCGAAAGGACAAGATCACGGGTACAAGCGGCCGAAATGAGTTTCCTCCGCCGGGTGGCGGGGCTCTCCCTTAGAGATAGGGTGAGAAGTACTGTCATCCGGGGGGAGCTCAAAGTAAAGCCGCTGCTCCTCCACATCGAGAGGAGCCAGATGAGGTGGTTCGGGCATCTGGTCAGGATGCCACCCGAGCGCCTCCCTAAGGAGGTGTTTAGGGCACGTCCGACCGGTAGGAGGCCACGAGGAAGACCCAGGACACGTTGGGAAGACTATGTCTCCCGGCTGGCCTGGGAACGCCTCGGGATCCCCCGGGAGGAGCTGGACAAAGTGGCTGAGTAGAGGGAAGTCTGGGCTTCCCTGCTTAGGCTGCTGCCCCCGCGACCCGACCTCGGATAAGCGGAAGAAGATGGATGGATGGATGGATCCTCTTAGGAAATGACTTAGGAAGAAAGATAAGAGTAAAAGTTTGGAACTTATTGCTGAATGGGACCCATTGTTACTGCAAAACTATCAATCAATCAATCAATGTTTATTTATATAGCCCTAAATCACAAGTGTCTCAAAGGGCTGAAACTACTCCAAAAGAGCGCACTTGAGAGCGGTGCAACTATTGGTGATGCGGGTCATGGTCCGGGTGTGTGTGTGAAGGGGTGCAAGAGAGATGATTTAAAGAAAAACAACGACAAGGTGGAAAGAGAGCAAAGGGCCCAAAGAATACAGTGACATTTCTCAATATCACTCTATCAATGATGCAGCACACTACCAGAAAGCATCTTGCATATTTCAGAGCAGCAAACAAACAGAAACATGGTAAAATGCAATTTTTTTTTAGCTAACGCCATCTTATATGTATGACTTGCAAAACGAAACACGTGATTCAAACAGATGTGAGGACACTTTAGCCTACAGTTCGTTTGTTAATGCTAACCAGTTGTTTGTCGAATAATCAAATACCACTCCTCCAACTAATACTTTTTCAGATCTGTATATATTAAATTGTTAAATACATTGTCACTCATTTTATCATACTTTATCAGTTTTTTTGTTTAGACGGTTTCTTTATGTATTCAGAATCAGAATCAGAACAGTTTTTATTGCCATTGTTTGAGAACTAGGAATTTTACTTGGTGCAATCGTGCAACATAAAACACATGTAACACAGAATAGAATAACATGAGCTGTAACTGAGCTATCAGATCTTGTTATTGTTCATGTGCCTGATGGCCGAGGGGAAAAAACTGTTCAGGTGGCAGGAGGTGTGGGTCTGAATGGACCGTAGTCTCCTGCCTGAGGGGAGAGGGGAGTTTGTGTCCAGGGTGAGAAGAGTCAGCTGTGATCCGACCTACACGCCTCCTGGTCCTGGAGGAGAACAGGTCCTGGAGGGGTGGGAGTTTGCAGCCAATAAACTTCTCAGCAGCACGTACGATGCGCTGCAGTCGATGCTTGTGGCGCCGGGGAGCCACACGGTGATGGAGGAGGTGAGGATGGACTCGATGATGGCTGAGTAGAACTGCACAGCATCTCTTCAGTTTCTTCAGCAGCCGCAGGAAGTACATCCTCTGCTGGGCCTTCTTGATGAGGGAGCTCATGGTCGGCTCCCACTTGAGGTCCTGGGTGATGGTAGTGCCCACGAAACGGATGGAGTCCACAATGGAAACGGGGGTGGGTAAGTCAATCGGGGTGGGGGGATGGTGGGGCTTTGACTTTCCTGAAGTCCAAGATCAACTCCACTGTTTTCTGGGCGTTCAGCTCCAGGTTGTTGAGGCTGCACCAGGATGCCAGCCATTACCTAGTTTTAGGCTACACAGGTTCTTATTTTGAAAGCATATGCTCTCTGGTAAAAGTGCAATTTCAATATTATGTGCATTTATAAAAATAAAAGGCCATTAGGAAAAAATCCTTCTTTATTTCAACTATCTCCCTAAAAGACGCATCAAGGCTATAAAGTGTGTTTTATTTCATGTATTTATACAAATGAATCCATAAATTACGTAATTACTAACATAATCGATAGCTGCAGCCCAAACTAATCTGTTTGTCTGTGTATCATTAGCAGAATGGAGTAATGGCAAATGGTCTGTATTTATGTAGCGCTTCACTACACCTGGAATAATACTGAAAGTGCTGTACATTATACGACTCATTAACCCATTCACACACGCATTTACACACTGATGGCGGATGGAGTGTCCAATTAAAAAATCCCACACCTTGGCGACTCAGTCTATATTCATACTGCAGGTCCAATGTGAGTGTTCTGAGAACTGCTTGTTTTTCCTTCTGGCTCATGCATCTTCGGGCCTGTTGAAATCCTTGTATTTTTTTTCTAAATTCCATATAATTTGTTCATTAATTTTGATTTTTAGCTTTTACATTTATTTGACCACCAAACAGTGTGTGTTTGTTGTGTATAAAATACAATTTTACAAAATGTGAAATTAATAAGTGGTGCACTATATCATTAGACAATGTTGCTCAGTGTTTTAAGTTAAAGCTTAATAAGTTTTGCCTCAAGTAAAAAGTGTTTATGTAAGGTACTTTGTAAAACTTGTATTTTGTTAGCGCAGTCGCACAGCAATTTTATTTTGAAAGCTGGAAGTGCGCTGCTGGTATCAAAGGACCAATAGCGACCAGATGACCGACATTTCACTCACAAGTTCTCATTGTGTATTTTTTGCTCTTAAAAATTAAGATGGCAGTCATTTTTCATGAGATCAATTTGTTTTTGAGTGATCGGTAGATAATTTACTGTACTTAGAAGGCCCCCTTTCCATCACCAGACTCTTGCTGTGATTTAATCTACACAACTGGAGCACATTTCTCCATATAGACGGTGTGGATAAAGACATTCAACTATTATTTTGATCACTTCAATGAATGTTTTTGGCACCCTGGTCCATGCATGATTACTTCAAAACTGACATGGTTAAAATTATAATAATCATAATAAAAATAACCCATTTTATTTAAAAGTGCTTTTCTTAAAACTCAAGTACGCTTTGCAGTCAGCAAAAAAGTAGAATTGATAAAATACAAAAAAATAATGCATTCAAAAATAACAGTAATGAACTGAAAACAACTTGGCATTGAATAAAGTAAAAAGCATCAACGATTAAAAGCTAGATTTAAAAGGTGGGTTTTTGCATGAGTCTTGAATTTGTCACCCCACGTCCGATGCTTGGACATTGAGTGTGGAGACAAGAAGTTGGCGTCAGAGGAGTAGAGGGTACGGGATGGGGAGCACAAAGACAGAAGGTGGGTTAGATAGGGTGGAGCCTGACTGTGTTGTGCTTTAAAAGTAAGTAGGATGATTTTAAATTGGTTTCGATGTGAGTTGGAAGCCATTGAAAGTTTTTGGAGTACAGGGGTGATGGGTTCGCGAAAGCAGGTGCGAGTGAGGAGGCGGGCAGCAGAGTTTTGAGTATACTGAAGTTTATTGAGAGTTTTGCATGGAAGGCCATAGCGATTGCTATCAGTAAACCGGTCTGGTGGTTATGAAGGCGTGGATGAGGGTAGTAGAGGAAGAGCAGTCGTTGATGTGAATACATTGATGACAGTCTCTGAGATGAGACTGAATCCAGGAGAGTACTGTTCCGGTGATATTAAGGCTGGATGAGAGGCATGAGACGAGGATGGACTGATTGATAGTGTCAAAGGTTGCAGTGAAGTCCAGGAGAAGGAGGATGGTGAGGTGGTTCAAATCCAATGCCAGAAGAAGGTCGTTTGTGGTTTTGAGAAGAGCTGTTTCAGTACTGTGGTGTGAGCAGAATCTAGATTGAAATGGTTCAAAAAGGTTATTGGAGTTGAGGTGGATTTTGAACTGAGCAGCAAAGATGCACTCTAAGAGTTTGCAGAGGAATGGGAGTTCAGAGATTGGCCGTAAGTTTTCTATCCTGACAGGGTTGAGACTAGGTTTCCTCAGGATGGAGTTGATGGCAGCAAGTTTCAGTGAAGATGGGACAGAGCCAAAGTAAAGGGACGTGTTGATGATTGATGTGATGAGAGTGAAGATTGTGTGGAGACAGTCTTTGATGAAGCTGGATGGAATGCGGTCGAGTAGACAGGTAGTTTTTAAGGCCTTTCAAGATAGAAGAGGGACAGCGTGGCGAAGTTGGTAGAGTGGCCGTGCCAGCAATCGGATGGTTGCTGGTTACTGGGGTTCAATCCCCACCTTCTACCATCCTAGTCACGTCCGTTGTGTCCTTGGGCAAGACACTTCACCCCTTGCTCCTGATGGCTGCTGGTTAGCGCCTTGCATGGCAGCTCCCGCCATCAGTGTGTGAATGTGTGTGTGAATGAGTGAATGTGGAAATACTGTCAAAGCGCTTTGAGTACCTTGAAGGTAGAAAAGTATATACAAGTATAACCCATTTATCATTATCATTTAAGAGATGTCAGACTGAGGGATCATGGAAAACTGTGAATATACTTGAGTAGTTATATAAGGGGCAAGGGAAAGGAGAATGTGGGGAGTAGGGAGAAAGAGGGATGGATGGAATGGCTCGAGTGCTGTAAATATGTTCAATGTCTGTATCAAGAATGGGAGGAAACAGGGACATATACTGATATTAAATAATGATGAGATATTATCACTGGGTTTGAAGAGTTTGTTGATGGTGGAGAATATAGTATTGGGGTCAGTGAAACCAGTATGGATGAGGTGTGTAGGCTTAAAGGTGGTGAGTGAAACCAGTTTTTCTGTGTTGGTGTTCCAGCTGGCGTTTTCTGGTATTCATCTGTCGTAGAGTGGGAGTAAACCAGGACGCAGACATTCTGAATGTAATAGAACTGTGTGCAGGGGGATGTCAATTTCTATAGTGATGGCAAGGTGGTCAGAAAGGTGGAGGTTAGTCCTTAAAATGCTGTTGAGGATGATAACAGTTGAGCTGATTAGATCTAGGCTGTGTCCATGGCTGTGAGTGGGGAAATAAATATGTTGATGAGTATTGCAGCATTGAAGTAGGTCCAGAAAATCAGTGGAAGGTATAGAGTCAATGTGGAGGTTAAAATCACTGAAGACGGAGGGTGAGATGGTTAGAAAATCAGAGAGAAATGAGTGATTAGGCCTAAGTGGACGCTAGATAACAGCGATAACTAGAGGGGTGGGGCCAGAGACTTTAAGAACTACATTTTCAAAGGGACAGTAGGTTGACATGTTGGTGGTCTTGATGTCTTTTCTGAAATTGCAATCAGAGCGTGGTTTGTCATAAAAGGTGAATCCACGAGGTGTGGCCTGATAAAGTGAAAAGTAATCCAGATGCTTGTGCAATGTTTCAGTGATGCAGAGGAAGTACCGGTTATTGTCGGTGATTTACGGGCAACATTTTGTTGTTGAGGGAAGGGGTGTTAGATAGTGCAAGTTTGAGGTGACTTAATGGTCAGGTGACATTATGAGCAAAAAATAAATATAACAGGATTGCCATTTCCGGACCTGAGCGTTCTCCAGAAAAACCTTCCTTCACTTCAAGAATAGATGGATCTTTGTTGTCATTGCACAAGTACAACAGCATTTCTCTCACATGTGTGTCAATATCTGTGATACTCCGCGTATATTAGTACAAACGTAGATTCCGTTTTTATTAGTCAATTAATTGATTCCTTCCGCAATTCCATTAAAGCTGATATTATAGGGCCCTACCAATCGCCTTTGGAAATTCCCTCTCACCGACTCCGTTATACCTTCCTTTCCTGCACTTTGCTTCTGATGTGCTCGCCCTGCCATCATCCCAGGTCCTTGCTCAGCACAGTGACCTTCACCTTACTTACTTTTTCTTGCCTTCCCGTCCCGCCCAGCGTCTGTCAAATTCAGCGGTCGGGCCCGTGGTTTGCAACAGTACGATTTTCATGATCACCCTCTGAGTACACAGAGACCTTGGACATTACTCACACACACACAATGGATGGAGCTGTCCACGCCAAGGAGCTCAGCAACAGCGGAGAGAATGGCTGCAAAGTACTCTTGCGTGCGGGTTTGTGTGTGTGTGTGTGTGTGATTGTGTGTGTGTGTGTGTGTGTGTGTGTGTGTGTGTGTGTGTGTGTGTGTGTGTGTGTGTGTGTGTGAGAGAGAGAGAGAGAGAGAGAGAGACACCGAGAGAAAGAGAGCAAGAGGCACAGAGGGTGAGGGGGACAGAAAGAGTGAGTGTAGCAATTTAAAATGTGAGCAAAGGTGTGACTATGAAATAGAGGGAACGTTATTCCATTGGAACTACATGATGAACAATGCTATTTATTGTTGAGTACTGAGCGAAATAGATTGTGTAATTGGTAGAACTAATTTGTTTTCTATGTGTACACCGCCTTCCACCCGATTGTAGCTGAGATAGGCTCCAGCGCCCCCCGCGACCCCAAAGGGAATAAGCGGTAGAAAATGGATGGATGGATGGATATTTCACATTCATGGATGTGCTATGTAATAATTTAACCTCTATATAACACTATAACTTGTGATTTAAAAGAAAATTGGCTCAGTGTGTCATTGCCAGTGTTCGGAAAATTACATTTAAAAAGTAAGGAATTATAGTCACTTGTTAGTTAATACTTAACAAGAGATGCCGATAAATGCTTTAAAAATATAATATCGGAAAATATCGGTATCTTTTTTTTTTTATTATCGGTGCCGTTTTTTTATTTTATTTTTTATTTTTTTATTAAATCAACACAAAAAACACAAGATACACTTACAATTAATACACCAAGCCAAAAAACCTCCCTCCCCCATTTACACTCATTCACACAAAAGGGTTGTTTCTTTCTGTTATTGGTTCCTACATTATATATCAATATACAGTAGATCAATACAGTCTGCAAGGGAGACAGTCCGTAAGCACACATGATTGTGCGTGCTGCTGGTCCACGAATAGTACTAACCTTTAGCAGTTAATTTGACTAATTGTCATTAATTACTAGTTTCTATGTAACTGTTTTTATATTGTTTACTTTCTTTTTTATTCAAGAAAATGTTTTTAATTTATTTATCTTATTTTATTTTATTTTTTAAAAAGGACCTTATCTTCACCAAAGCTGGTTGTCCAAATTAGGCATAATAATGTGTTAATTCCACGAATGTATATATCGGTATCGGTTGATATCGGTATCGGTAATTAAGAGTTGGACAATATCGGATATCGGCAAAAAGTCATTATCGGACATCCCTATACTTAACCAAAGAAGTAATTTAATCAAAACAGCCCAAAACCAGTGAAGTTGGTACGTTGCGTAAATCGTAAATAAGAACAGAATACAATGATTTGCAAATCCTTTTCAACTTATATTCAATTGAATAGACTGCAAAGACAAGATATTTAATGTTCAAACTGAGAAACACATTTTTTTTTTGCAAATAATCATTAACTAAGAATTTAAAGTCAGCAACACATTGCAAAACAGTTGGCACAGGCGCATTTTTACCACTGTATTACATGGCCTTTCCTTTTAACAACACTCAGTAAACGTTTGGGAACTGAGGAGACCAATTTTTGAAGCTTTTCAGGTGGAATTATTTCCCATTCTTGCTTGATGTACAGCTTAAGTTGTTCAACAGTCCGGGGTCTCCGTTGTGGTATTTTATGCTTCATAATGTATTCTAGTACCTGCACTCTTTACTATGAAGCCACGCTGTTGTAACACGTAGCTTGGCATTGTCTTGCTGAATTTTCCTCTTTGGTCCGGAGGACACGACGTCCACAGTTTACAAAAAACAATTTGAAATTTGGACTCGTCAGACCACAAAACACTTTTCCACTTTGCATCAGTCCATCTTAGATGAGCTCAGGCCAAGCGAAGCCGGCGGCGTTTCTGGGTGTTGTTGATAAATGGCTTTGGCTTTGCATAGTAGAGTTTTGACTTGCACTTACAGATGTAGCGACAAACTGTAATTACTGACAGTGGTTATCTGAAGTGTTCCTGAGCTAATGTGGTGATATCCTTTACACACGTCGCTTTTTGATGCGGTACCGCCTGAGGGATTGAAGGTCATGGGCATTCAATGTTGGTTTTCAGCCTTGCCGCTTATGTGCAGTGATTTCTCCAGATTCTCTGAACCCTTAGATGGTATTACGGACCGTAGATGGTGAAATCCCTAAATTCCTTGCAATAGCTCAGGACACCCACCTGTTCCCAATTAGCCTGTTCACCTGTGGGATGTTCCAAATAATTGTTTGATGAACATTCCTCAACTTTCTCAGTCTTTTTTTCCACTTGTGCCAGCTTTTTTGAAACATGTTGCAGGCATCAAATTACAAATGAGCTAATATTTGCAAAAAAATAACGTTTTCCAGTTCGAACGTTAAGTATCTTGTCTTTGCAGTCTGTTCAATTGAATATAGGTTGAAAAAGATTAGCAAATTATTGTATTTAGTTTTTTTTTAACGATTTATACAACGTGCCAACTTCACTAGTTTTGGGGTTTGTACTGAGAGAATTACTCTTTAACAAATGTAATTAATTACTAGGGAATGTAATTAAGGTGTTATTATGACGTTAGCGAGAGAGCGCTCAGAGCAGCATTTTAGCTCAGTTGTGTTAGCTTAGCAGCGGCAGTTTGTTATCAGTGATGGCAGCTGTGTTGAATCTTTTCACTGCTTTGTGTTACCTCTGGTTATTAACGAGATTGAATGTGCTTCGGTGGTCGACTATTCTCCACCAAAGGGGTATTGCAGGATTGCAGGCTTGTCACTGCAATCATTGATTTGTTGTTCATTATTCCCTCACAGTAGTAGTAGGAGTGTATTTGTGTTTGTGTGTGTGTGTGTATACTTAGCCTTCGTGTTCATTTTAGTGCTGTGCTGGTTGTTTTCATTAGTAAATAGTTAGTTCCTGCATTGAACTTGCTGTGCTTATATCACTAATATATATATATATATATATATATATATATATATATATATATATATATATATATATATATATATATATATATATATATATCACTAATACTTGGTTAATATTGGTTATTATTCAAGTCACGAGATGTAAATGGAGTATTGTTGGCTTTTTTTTTAATGATTATTGGATTTTATGGGCGGAATAGGGCAGCTCCCATTGGCTCCGCTGTAAGCAGACTTTTATTTACGTGTATTTAATATCTACAATGCATAAAAAAATGAAAACAATTCCGTCGTCATGTCTTTCATAATGATTGTGAACGACAGGCAAAATTTCCCCTCAAAAAGTGCAGTTCCCCTTTAAGCTCTCCAGTCGCTGCACACGGCGCCAGTAGATTTCCTGATGTTTCCCCCTTCCAGTCGTGTACATCTCCTCTACTCTTGTTGACATACCACCCCATCAAAGTAGCATACCGCAGTAAAAGTAACATCGTTATCCCTAACACTGGTCACTGCGAAAGTGACCCTGGATGGTGTGGAATAAAATCATCAATATTATGTACAGTACATCCAAGAAAGATGTCCTTATATCATACATTAACAGGAAACAGTAACATTAAGAGTATTTTATTAGTGTGCTTTTATTTTGAAGCTACAGCATGTGTTAAGTCGGTGTTACCCCAGTGTTGCTGAGCGGACCGCAAGCTACATGCAAGCTTTTAGACAAAACAGCAAATGGAAAATACATGAGTTTTCGAGTATGTTCCATCACTAAGTATGTTCTTGAACTGTGATTAATCATGATTAATCACAGGTTATTATTTGCTTGCATAAATAAAATGTAATACAAATAAAATGATTAAGAAAATACCCCAATATTTGGATAAGAATGCAATTTTGTAGTCAGAATGTCATACAGGAACATTTGTAAAATGTCTTACTGAATTGCAAGTCATTTGCTCAAAACTTGGTGACAGTAACTATAGTAGGATTTAAGTGCAAATGTTGGAAGTCTTTGCAATAATATAGCAAACTCGGATCAGATTTAAATTGTATTAATATACAAGCGTTTGTATAAAGTAATAAAGACACTAATAAACAACTTTACATGGTGCACCATTTACATTTGCATTTATTCTTCCTTAGTTTAACAAGTTGTTTAAACAAACAAGCGTATTTACCTTTTCGGATGACAGGGCAGATCTCTTTTTTTTGTAGTTTGTATGATGGTAGTTGACGACATGAATGACATTTTGAAGCATGAGGTCTTCACAGATGTTACGTGGCCTACATGCCGTGGCTGTCCATTTAGAAAAGACCAGTGACGTGCGGTGAGGTTCATGGCTGGTGAGGCACTGACTTCATCACAGTCAGATTTACAAACATATGAACCCTAAAGAGTATCTTATTCACCATTTGATTGGCAGCAGTTAACGGGTTATGTTTAAAAGCTCATACCAGCATTCTTCCCTGCTTGGCACTCAGCATCAAGGATTGGGGGTTAAATCACCAAAAATGATTCCCGGGCGCGGCGCCGCTGCTGCCCACTGCTCCCCTCACCTCCCAGGGGGTGAGCAAGGGGATGGGTCAAATGCAGAGGACAAATTCCACCACACCTAGTGTGTGTGTGACAATCATTGGTACTTTAACTTAACTTTAACTATTCACATACAAACTGTAGCACACAAAAAAAGCACATTTAATTAAAAAAAAAACGTTATTATAGTCTTACCTTTACTTATAAATGAAGTTCATGCGCAGCTCCTTTTGAACGAAAGCATCAATAACTTGTTTATGGAAGTCTTCCTTATCTTGCTTCAGTTTTAAAAGTCTCTCTGTCTCGATGGAGATCTTCCTTTAAGTATTACCTCCTGCTTTGATTGAAAGTCCAGTTTAGAAAACTGTTTTATTTTAGATATGTAATCCTCCATGTTAAACGTCCAGGCGAGAGGAAAAAAAATAAACCATCGCTGCTAACCGTTGCTGCTTGTTGTCACTTATTCTGCAGCCGAGTAGTCGCAAGAATGATCTCTGGATCACTACCGCCCTCTACCACCAGGAGGCGGGATTACTGCGAGCCTCAGCCAGTGCGTCTTTGCAGCGGTTTTATGATTGCTCAGCACAAGAAATACGTTACACACATACAGTTGTTGACAAAATACACTGTACATTATATACCTCAGCTAGCTAAACTATGGAAATGTATAATATAATTCATATAGCAATACGGTCTCACTGCACAGCAGGCCAGCAGTTAGCCGAGTCATTGCGCAATCCATTGTGAGGCTCAACTGGCTGGTGACTCACCGCAAGTCTCTTCTCAGCAACGGCAAATGTGAAAATTCAGCGATTTTGAATAAAAATAATCTAAAACTGGTGAAGTTAAATGGAAAATAACTTTATAGTATAATCACTGGATACATATAACAATTAAATTTTTTTCTTTTTACATTTTTTTTCTTTCCATGATGGCACGCCTCACCTGCCTCCCCTGACTGCACGTCACTGAATATATATATATACATATATACATATATATATACACATATATACATACATACATACATACATGCACACACACACACGCATATATACATACATATACACACATATGCATATATACATATACACATACATATACACATCTATAAACACACATACCTATACTCATATATGCACACACACATACATACATACACACACAGTACATACACACATTTACATACCTACATCCATCCATCCACATGCACACACACACACACACACACACTCATATATATACAACAACAAATCCATACACAGGCCGGCGGGACAGCGATCAAGTCCCGGCACCCACTGCCCACTGAGAACCAGCCGATCTTCTCCCCCAACCCCCACAGGTGCCGCCGCGCACCCCCGTTCACCCAGGGACAACTCCCGACAAGCCCGCGCCCCAGATGACAGCTTGACACCGGGAGCGAAGGGCGGCGCGGCAGGGAACAAGGGCACCCCAGGCCCACACCCGACAAGCCAACCAACACGACAATAAACGAGTATGAAGCCGTCAAGTTCGTCAGCCCCGACAACCACCACGCGCGCGCGCTGCCACCAGTCACAACATCAGCACCACACTACACCAGACCCAGCAATCACAGGCGCCCACACCACAAACAAACTGCAGCAGAAATAGCAGCTGCAATACTGCCAGACAGCCAGCACCACTCGATCAAATCAAAGCGATCGAAAAAACTGCGACCGGCAACCACACGCCAACAGGATCACGGAGACCAGCCAGCACCAGCCCGCCAGTCAGCCCAAACACCAACATGCAAACAAGAGACATCAACACCTCCCCCACCAAACGACCCCACCACCCCAACCCAAACCCGCACAAACACACCACCGCCCAAACAACCGAGACACAGCATCTAGACCAGACAAGGGGGCCGCGCCGCCACCGCATCAAGTCACCAACACAGACCCCACAGCGCAAGGTCGGGCCACACAGGCACGGACCCCACCCAACAGGAAGCGAGACCCGCTTGACGCCACACACAAATAAATAATACAATTTTTAAAATAAAAAAAAATATATAATAATAATAAAAATAAAAATAAAGAGTGTTCTTTTTGTTATTATTATTTATTTTTCTGCTCTGCATTCGGAGCCAATCATGACAATAATTTCCCCATTGTGGGATAATACAATCTATCCTATCCTATCCTGTCCTATGTTTAAATGTTTAATAAACACCTTTATCATGTTATGTGTGATTTACTTTCGTAAATCGAGGTTCCATTGTATTATATGTCCAAACACTTTTGATCCCCCAAAAATGTCCATATTTTATATGAAGTGTAAACACAATAACTTTTGAAAACTCTTCAACTTTTGACAGTGGCTTCCAGCAAATACAACCTGTCACATTTCAAAGAAACACAGTAGTGGAATGTTGTGTCAACTGCTTTCCAATTAGGGGTGCAGACCTCTACAAAAAATGGCCAAGGTGGAAAGAAACAGGTTTTTTTTTTTTTTTTACCTTTTTGAATTCTAGGTGATGTAGTGTAACATACGGTATGGGTCAGAGTGAAAGCTCCAAGGCAACCAGGGAGAGCAATGAAACCACCTGAACTTAATGCTTTCACAGGCAGAGATATCCCAAAATAATGGAAAGACAGAGCTCTGGGCTCCATGAAGGATTTGATGGAGTAAAAGTAAAGACTTCCTCTTGCCTTCTGCCTCTTAACTGCTTCCCTGGGTAGACTCAGAGTGTTGGAGCCAAAATAAACCAAAGACTTACAAGCTGAGACAAAATTCTCGTTTTGACCACTTATACAGAAGACACTACTTTGTAGTATTTGAGCACTTCTCCAAGTGAACTGGTTTAGCTGAACAATAAATTAAAACAATGTGGAATAGAGAACAATAATTATCTCCTATGTTGTCGTGTGGTTGTTCTGTTTGTGCAGCACTCAGTCCCCACAGGATGTCTCCATCGCGCCAATTCAGGCAAATCCAATCAATCCCCGCAAATTATGCGGAGCCTTGCAATTGCGTCCAATGTTGCAACTTCTCCGCACATTTTGGACAATAAGCGTCATTTTTGCTCATGGAATTGTCTTTGAGCAGTGCTTAAACACACACTTCAACTTCACCGGTGTCCATATTCCATATAGTCCGAGCAAAGCAAAAAAACAACAACTACAAAACAAGGCTGCGGCGGCAGGGCGAAGTCTGTGTGAGGGAACGTGGTAAGGAGGGGTTCATTTGCATCCAACAACCTCCCATCTGAGGCCCCTTCTACACTAATCCGGCTAAGGTTATCCAGGGTAAATACCACCTAAGCTTATCCTTGTCCACACACACACAATAGTCGTTTAAGACCCCATCCCCCCCCCCCGTCCACCGGTGCAATGTTACCTAGTACGCATGCACGGAAAATGCGCACGTCATAGTCACCTCCAGTGTTGCTTTGTGTGCAAGTTCTTAAATTTAACTTATCTGAACAATATCCAGTGTTGTGGTATTTCAAATAACTGGAATCCAGTGTGCTGTGGGGCCCTATTGTAGTGAATCACACCTGAGCCATCATAAATGAATCAAATATTTAATGGACATGTGAAAGTAACCAATGTGATTAAGAACATTTTACAACAATCAATCTCGGGATCTAGATATCTGGTCAGGACACTCCTCACTCTTTTGCCTTCACCTTCATTGTCCATTCGTTTTTGGTGACTTTATATACTCTGGACCTAGACGCTGAGTCCGCGACATACATGGCGGACAATAACTGATACAGTCTGCTTTACCAGTTCAAAAGCATTCGCCGTTTCTATAGTCTTCCCTCGACGGCCAAGTAATACAAAGCACACGCTACCTTTTTTTTATCACATCCACGGGAGCCCGCATTCTCGTTGTCTCTCTTTTGACAAATGGACAAAGTTTTTCGGTAAGTAGAATCACAGCTGATCTGAACATTCGAAAGTTCTCTTGCCGTCTGAGATATGTTGTATCCGAAATAGCTGCAATCGCGCGTTTTCTTCTCTTAAGGTATTCATGTGTGATTTCCACAAGCGTCTGTACAGACGGAAAGAGAAACACAGGCATGTCTGGATGACTCGCCTCCATATTTCCAGTGGTTAGCTCCAAGTTACGAAACTGCTTTATTATGAAGCTGTCTGTGGCGTGTTCTTTCTGGCGTCACTTCCTCTCAACTCAGTTTGTAAACGATCAATGAGTCCATACAAAGCTAAAAGCCGGAGATTCAAGAAATTGTCTGATTCCAATCAATGCAAGTCATCAGAATCAGGTAATACACCAACTTATATTCTTGTCTTCATGAAAGAAAGGAATCTATATGTGTTAAACATGCTTGTATTATCATTAAACTCTTTGTGTGTGTGACAATCATTGGTACTTTAACTTTTTAACTTAACAAAAATGTCTCTTTCATATATAAATAAATATAAATTATATATATGAATGAGGTCGATCCCTTCGACTTGATCAATTGAAAAGTAGCTCGCCTGCAGAAAAAGTGTGTGCACCCTTGCTTTAATGCATTGCCACAGCTTGATGATGTTTTATGATGTGCACACCATGCAACGCACGTTTGTGAGACAAGGTGCGTGGCCGTGTTGAGAGGGTTGGGATGTGAGGCAGATGTGAGGATGTCGCCAGCAGTGTGTGTACAACGAACCTTCAGATCAGGGGTGTCAAACTGGTTTTCATTGAGGGCTACATCGCAGTTATGGTTGCCCACAGATCTTAACAATGAGTAATATATGAATATACATGTATATATATATATATATTTTTATTTTTTTATTTTTTTCATTGAGGGCCACATCGCAGTTATGGTTGCCCTCAGATTTTAACAATGAATAATATATGAATATACATACATGTAATATATATATATATATATATATATATATATATATATATATATATATATATATATATATATATATATAAAATACATTAACAATATATTTTTTTACATAAGCTGCAAAACAATATTTAAATTTTACTTTAACAAACTGGCAGCTCAGTCACCAGAATTTTACAGTAAAAGCAGTGGTTTTTTTACTCCTGGTACCCTAGCGCCTCCAAAACCCTCAAATCTAAACTCCAAACATCCCAGAACAAGCTAGTCAGTTTACTTCTAGACCTCCACCCCAGATCCCACCTCACTCCTACCCACTTCTCCAAAGTGGGCTGGCTCAGGGTGGAGGACAGAGTAAAACAACTTGCACTGAGCCTAGTCTATAAAATCCGCTACACCTCCCTGATACCGAAGTACATGTCAAGCTACTTCCTTAACGTAAATGACCGCCATAACCACCAGTGTTGGGACTAACGCGTTACAAAGTAACTGTAACGCCGTTAGTTTTGGCGGTAACTAGTAATCTAACACGTTATTTTTTATATTCAGTCATGTCAAGGTGTGTTGTTGACGAACCCCAAGATGCAGAGATGGCAGCAGGCTTAGTACAAGGAAACATGGTTTTAATGTTCAAAAATAAGAAAAGGAAAACACGAACCAAAAACCAGAAAGCAGGAACAGGAGTCAGGATCCAGGGAATAGCTACACTGCTATCGACACGGCAGGTCGGAACGACAATAATCCAGCCGTGACTGGAGGAGAAGGCAGGTTTAAATAGCAGCTGGCTGATTGACACCAGGTGTGGCCAGGTGCCAATCAGCCACAGCTGAGGGGACACAGCACTCAGGGAGACAAGTAGGAAATAAAGACAAAATAAAAGCGCTGACAGAAAACTAAGACAAACGCAGAAAAAAACTAAAACACAGTCAAACTGTCAGGGACAAGCCTGACAGTAGCCCCCCTTCCTATAACGGATACCAGACGTTCTAGAACCCCCCCCCCCAAAAAAAGTCCAAAGTCACGGGAGGGTGGAGGGAGGACAAGGAGGTGGGCCACCAGGCCAAGTGTCCCCGCAACCAGCGGGGAAGAGTTAGGTGGCGACGGCGAGTTGAACGCCGCCGCAATTGGCGAGGCGGCTCGTCCGCCGGCGTGGGAGTACCCACCGGAGACGATGGTGGCGCCCTCTGCTGCTGGCCCACCGGAGACGAGGATGGTGGCGCCCTCTGCTGCTGGCCCACCGGAGACGAGGATGGTGGCGCCCTCTGCTGCTGGCCCACCAGAGACGAGGATGGTGGCGCCCTCTGCTGCTGGCCCACCGGAGACGAGAATGGTGGCGCCCTCTGCTGCTGGCCCACCGGAGACGAGGATGGTGGCGCCCTCTGCTGCTGGCCCACCGGAGACGAGGATGGTGGCGCCCTCTGCTGCTGGCCCACCGGAGACGAGGATGGTGGCGCCCTCTGCTGCTGGCCCACCGGAGACGAGGATGGTGGCGCCCTCTGCTGCTGGCCCACCGGAGAGGAGGAAGGTGGCGCCGTCTGCTGCTGGCCCACCGTAGAGGATGGTGGTGCCGTAGGTCGTAGGCCCACCGGAGTGCATGGTGGCGTCTGCCGGCCCACCGGAGTGCATGGTGGAGCCGTCTGTTTCAGACCCACCGGAATGCATGGTGGCGTCTGCCGGCCCACCGGAGTGCATGGTGGAGCTGTCTGTTTCAGACCCACCGGACTGCATGGTGGCGCCGTCTGTTTCAGACCCACCGGACTGCATGGTGGCGCCGTTGGTTGCAGACCCACCGGAGATGATGGTGGCGTCTGCCGGTCCACCGGACTGCATGGTGGCGTCTGCTGGTCCACCGGAGAGGATGGCGCCGTCTGTTGCAGACCCACTGGGGTGAGGAGTAGCTGTGCAGCTGGGGAGGCACAGCTACTCATAGCCCGCCCCTCAAGGAACGGATCCAAGACGTCCCACGAGAAGCCAACACAGGACAGGGATGGGTGGGAGGGATCACAAAAAGAGGCAAAGCTTTTTTTTGATTCGGCCATCAACGATAAAGCTTTGTTAAGTCTCTCTGCCGAAGAAATCTCTGCGGGTTTCGTTTTAGGCTGGATTATTCTGTCAAGGTGTGTTGTTGACGAACCCCAAGATGCAGAGATGGCAGCAGGCTTGGTACAAGGAAACATGGTTTTAATGTTCAAAAATAAGAAAAGGAAAACACGAACCAGAAACCAGGAAGCAGGAACAGGAGTCAGGATCCAGGGAATAGCTACACTGCTATCGACACGACAGGTCGGAACGACAATAATCCAGCCGTGACTGGAGGAGAAGGCAGGTTTAAATAGCAGCTGGCTGATTGACACCAGGTGTGGCCAGGTGCCAATCAGCCACAGCTGAGGGGACACAGCACTCAGGGAGACAAGTAGGAAATAAAGACAAAATAAAAGCGCTGACAGAAAACTAAGACAAACGCAGAGAAAAAACTAAAACACAGTCAAACTGTCAGGGACAAGCCTGACAAGTAACTCAGTTACCGTTACTACATGATGCGTTACTGTGTTATTTTACGTTATTTTTCATGTAGTATCGGCTAGAAACAGAAGATCTGAGTGTGTTTTATTGCAGCGCTGCGGTGGAAAAGAAAAGGCGTGCTTTGTGTGGGTGGGGGCAGGGGGACTCCCATACCGCAGTTGAAGAGCACAGGGGAGACGTTCCTCCAGGGCCTATGTACGTCTTCGGGGCTAACAACCTTCACTTTACCCGGCAGAGGGTCTTTACAGCTGAGGGTGAATGACGAGACCGGCGGTTTGTTGCAACTTTGTGACTTTATTGGACGCAGCCATCCACCAAGCTAGAACACCTGCACGCACTCACTGTAGCCGCTCGCTAACCTCTCTCGTCCACTCACTCACTGACGTCACTCACCTCACATGCTGTCATATCTTAAAGGGCCACACACACACACACATACGCTACTCTCATAACAACTAACAAGACATCATGGCGAAGCCAGAAGTCGAGTTTTTTAACATGGACACATTCTCAATACTTTTCTTTTGTCGAGCACAAAGAAAATACAATTTTAGTTAAATGTAAGTGGTGTCTTGGATCAAAGATCCTATCTACTTAAAGTTAAAGTTAAAGTGCCATTATGTTGCAGCTATTTAAAATAGTTTTGTCAATTTGTTCTGGCCTGAAATAAATTAATTGGCCCTTTGAAACGTATTTTTGTCTTTGTGTGTTGTATGTAGACCACATTGCTTTTTGAGTTCAGTGATGCAAATGCATGTCAAGTTGATCAACACATTGTATTATTCTCCAGTGCAATAACAGTACTGAAATGAAGGCTAAAAGGGCATTAATGGGAGCCTTAAAAAAAGGGGGAAAAAAATAAGTAACTAAATAGTTACTTTTCACAGTAACGCATTACCTTTTGGTGTAAGTAACTGAGTTAGTAACTGAGTTACTTTTGAAATAAAGTAACTAGTAACTGTAACTAGTTACTGGTTTTCAGTAATTAACCCAACACTGATAACCACAACATCAGGGGGAGCTCCACTTATACCCAGATTCCGATCTAACAAAGGTCTTAACTCATTCTCTTTCTATGCCACATCAATGTGGAATGCGCTCCCAACAGGTATAAAAGAAAGGGCATCTCTATCCTCCTTCAAAACCGCAATAAAAGTACACCTCCAGGCAACTTCAACCCTAAACTAACACCCTCCTCGGATTGTTAATAATCAAATGTAAACAATCAAATGTAGATACTTTTCTTATGCCTTCTGATCTCTCTCTCTCTCTCTCTCTCTCTCTCTCTCTCTCTCTCTCTCTCTCTCTCTCTCTCTCTCTCTCTCTCTCTCTCACTCTCTCTCTTTCTCTATGTCCACTACTTGCTGTACATATCCTACAAAGTCAGACCTACACTGTTTCAATATCCATTTCTCTCTTCTCAATTGTTGATGTCTGATGATAACAACCAAACCTAACCCCCCCACCCCCTCCACACCCCGAATTTTAGATAATTTAAATAATTCAATGTATATACCCTGATGATTATCTTGTGTGATGACTGTATTATGATGATAGTATATATGATAGTATATATCTGTATCATGAATCAATTTAAGTGCACCCCGACTTAATCAAGTTGAAAAACGTATTCGGGTGTTACCATTTAGTGGTCAATTGTACGGAATATGTACTTCACAGTGCAACCTACTAATAAAAGTCTCAATCAAACAATCAATCAAGCATATAAAAAAATGTAATAAATAGAATGAAATTGAAAAACAATACCACTGTTTTTAGCGGTAAAATTCAAGGAACAGAGCTGCCAGTTTTTTCTCTCTCTATAAAATCTTGTTGTTTTAATGTTTTTTTTGTTAGTTTTTTTAATGTTTTAGTGTCTGACTGTATATGAAAAAAAACAGTACCAAAGTTGATTTTACGGTAAAAGAACTCACTCGGCGGAATTTAACAATAAAATCTATTGTCAATTTTACAGTCTGCAATTTGATTGATAATTTGTTTTGAAATCATAAGTCAAGCAAATATTTAAGGACAGCATTCATCTTTATATTAACAACAAATATTTTTGGAATACATGCTAATATAATATTTTGATTTTGATAATATTGCATTTTAAAAGATATGCAATAGCATGCAGTACACTATTTTTTAATGTCAAAAGGGAAAGAACAAATATATTCAGTAAGAAAAGACTAAGCATTTTATTAACGCATATTATTTCCAGGCTTTCGCGGGCCACATAAAATAATGTGGCGGGCCAGATTTCACCCCCGGGCCTTGATTTTGACACATGTGCTTTAGATTGTTGTCATAGGCTAACAAGGATTTAAAATAATGGCTGTATTTCTAGAAAGAAAATTCCAATTTCTCTCCTTCCTCCACACTTGCTGCTTAGGTGCTTAGTTTGTTACACGTCACTTGCTTTTTTGCTGAAAACCTGACTTGACATCAGCCCCCGAGACGCAAGAAAAAAGTAAATATATATATTTTGTGCCTAGGAAAATCACACAGAGACTGTAGTATCGTACAGTGACTTGGATAAGTAACTTTAATCTGATTACTGGTTTGGAAATAGTAGCGTGTTAGATTACTCGTTACTGAAAAACACTGGTGGTACGCTAATGCAGGGCCGGCCCGTGGCATAGGCCGTATAGGCAAATGCTAAGGGCGCCGTCCATTAGGGGGCGCCACGCCAGTGCCACAAATGTTGGAGAAAAAAAAAAAAAGAAAAGTTGGTACTATTATTTCTAAATACAAAAAATAATCCCACGTTAATTAAAATGCAAATTAAAGCCTATTTAATAGAAATATTATTTGTTACGCACATGAAAGTGGTTGGTTTTTGGCACCTTATTTGTCCAGCTTCCATATTCGTTTTTATACACTTTACAAGAAATATATTGGCGTCAAACTCCGTAGCATGCTAGCTTGTTTGCGCTGGCTTTCGGAGACTCTTGTTTTGAAAGCGCAGGCGCGATGGAGCGGCACTTTTATTGTGAAGACAGGAACGTCCTCATGTGCGGTCAGTCTTGAGGCTTTTGACGGGATGTACGGTTGAAATAAAAAAAGTATATTTTTTCCTTCACACTTTTGATTGATTGATTGGAACTTTTATGATTAGATTGCACAGTACAGTACATATTCCGTACAATTGACCACTAAATGGTAACACCCCAATAAGTTTTTCAACTTGTTTAAGTCAGGTCATGTGACCACCTGGCTCTGTTTGATTGGTCCAACGTCACCAGTGACTGCATCTGATTGGTGGAACGAAGTGAAACGTCACCAGTAAGGCAGGCACTTTGAAGGTCTGTCTGACAGACCAAAACAAACAAAGCGTGCATTAACAGATCGATAAAAATTAGTAGCGAGTAGCGAGCTGAATGTAGATAAAAGTAGCGGAGTAAAAGTAGCGTTCCTTCTCTATAAATATACTTAAGTAAAAGTAAAAGTATGTTGCATTAAAACTACTCTTAGAAGTACAATTTATCCCAAAATTTACTCAAGTAGATGTAACGGAGTAAATGTAGCGCGTTACTACCCACCTCTGGTTGTAAGTAAAAAAAAAAGGTCAAAGACAAAGCTATTCGGTTTCTTGTGAGTATATACACTTCACTGCCGATGTGGGGGGGCGCCACCTAAAATCTTGCCTAGGGCGCCAGATTGGTTAGGGCCGGGCCTGCGCTAATGAATGTACAAACGCTTCTTCTGCCATCCACCCTCTGCACGCCATGACAGCACTGTGTTGTTCCAAACATCAGAGTTCCTGCAGGACTGTAACACAACTAAGACACAAAGCCTCTGCATGTGTCCAACCCCTCTGCTTTTAACCCTGTGTTCAGTTTCCATTTCCAACGGTCCCCGCTGCTGTCGATTTGTTCTGCAGCCATCAGAAAACAAAGGCGGCGATGACTACACAACATTGTTTTTTTTGTTTTTTTTTCAACATGAAAACGTGTGTGAAACTAAACAAGCTTGGGTCCATGTGGTGACTTGTTCCCTTTTTGTATGTTGGCCCTCCTTTCTACTGGAAAAACAACATAAACAAATCCCCTTTGATGTAATAAGACAAAATACAAACATTGATACACAAATTATGTTCAACAAATAATATTACAACATACAGGGCCTGGTCTATTAAGATCCAAATACCGCGTGCTAAACAGCGTGGGCAAACTATAAACGTGTGTGTACTGTCAGTGGGCGTGTTGCATGTGATCTACTAAGACTGCATGTACAATTTGAAAAGTGGTGGAGAGCGCCTTATTTAAATGAAGTTGTGAGTGTACTATGCGTCTTTCACCATGGATACACTCATTTACTGCACACAGCCTGCTCAGTGGCCTTGTGCTTAGCCCTGAGATCGGTAAGTCGTGAGTTCAAACTCCGGCCGAGTCATACCAAGGACTATAAAAATGGGACCCATTACCTCCCTGCTTGGCACTCATCATCAAGGGTTGGAATTGGGGGTTAAATCACCAAAATGATTCCAGAGCGCGGCCACCGCTGCTGCTCACTGCTCCTCTCACCTCACGGGGTGGAACAAGGAGATGTGTCAAATGCAGAGATACTTTAAAATCTAATTTATTTTATCATGCTCCTGCCTGTGGCATTTTGCTACGTTTTCAAACCTCTTTTTCGAGGCATTTTAGAAGCAGGGCATCTACAATGGAACACACTTCTTTTGCAGCGAGATGACCTCCTTTCTCACAGTCTTTTCTGCGCAACTGCCAGTTTGCACGTCCTTTCTACACGTACTAACTAAAGACGCAAAACTGCGACCGCAGAACAGTTTTGGTCTTGATAAATCACACTGCGCGTGCTAAATGATTATATTTGCATTTTATTCTCCCATTATTGTGGGCGTTCAGATGATCAGCACGTATTCTGCATATCCATGAAGACATACACGCTAAACGGATTGTACTCCTAATTTTGCTCATTTAAGAGACACAATCCTGTTCGTTTGCATGTGTTTTAGTACGTGTGTACTGGTGTACTGTTTCACCATGGATACACTCATTTAGTGCATATTTATTTTATCATACCTGTGGTATTTTGCTACGTTTTCAAACCTCAATTTGTAGGCATTTTAGAAGCAGTGCTGCAGTGCATCTACAATGGAACCCACTTCTTTTGCAGCGAGATGACCTCCTTTCTCACAGTCTTTTCTGCGCAACTGCCAGTTTTCACGTCCTTTCTAGACGTACTGAATAAAGACGCAAAACAGCGACAGCAGAACACATTTGGTCTTGACAAATCACACTGCGCGTGCTAAATGATTATATTTGCATTTTATTCTCCCATTTTTGTGGGCGTTCAGATGATGAGCACGTATTCTGCATATTGGACCAGATGTTCCTCCAAGGAAATTTAAGTTACTGGTCAATCCCAAGTTCTTTTTATGACACATAAGCTGAGTTTAAATGATCACCAGAACTGAATAGGTATTTTGTAATTTATTTCCAAAGCTTTGGAAAGAGAGACCAGCCTAAAACAACACATTCAATTGCGTAGCCAAGTTGATCTGAAAACATTACGGAAGTGCTGTGTTCTTCAATATGCCAATAGCCCACACCCTCCAGAACGAATACACATGTCTATTGTTCTACTTTAGCCTGAGACAGGATGAGATAAGGAGAAGGAGTATCTCTGCTCCTCACATTCCTAAAGTCAAGGTAACTCACAGTGCACTTGCGGACAACCAGAAAGAGAACAAGTGGAAATACACTAGCTGTTTTCAAATATGACTGAATAGAAAGAAATAACTCTTGCATAGATATATAGATATGTATATCCATAGACATACACGCTAAACCCTTATTTAAATGAAGTTTTGAGTGTACTATGCATCTTTCACTATGGATACACTCATTTACTGCACATTTATCTTATCATGCTCTTACCTGTGGCATTTTGCTACGTTTTCAAACCTTTTTTTCTAGGCATTTTAGAAGTAGTGCTGCAGTTTGCACGTCCTTTCTAGACGTACTCACTAAAGACGCAAAACAGCGACCGCAGAACAGTTTTAGTCTTGATAAATCACACTGCGCGTGCTAAATGATTATTGTATTCTCCCATTATTGTGGGCGTTCAGATGTTCTGCATATCCATGACGACATACACGCTAAACGGATTGTACTGCTAATTTTTTTCATTTAAGAGACACAATCCTGTGCGCACAAGATCTGCTTTGCGTGTGCTATCAAGTTTGCATGTGTCTTAGTACACAGTACACATGGTCTAGGGCAGCATGGCTCAGGTGATAGAGTGGATGTCTCCCAACCTTAGTGCCTCTTGTAATGTACCGTAATTTCCGGACTATAAGCCGCTACTTTTTTCCCTTGTTCTGGTCCCTGCGGCTTATACAACGGTGCGGCTTTTCTACGGCTTACGGTAACCAGGGGCGCGCACTACCGAGGATGCGCGAGACCGAGGCAGACATCTGGCGCCAGGTAACGAGAGCAAAACAAAGAGTAGGAGAGCGTCAGCGACAGTTTGCGCGAAGGAAGTGTTCATGCAAACACCCTCAATATGGAAAACAAACGGAGAAGTGCATATGATAAATAAATGGGTTGTACTTGTATAACGCTTTTCTACCTTCAAGGTACTCAAAGCGCTTTGACACTACTTCCACATTTACCCATTCATGCAAGGCGCTAACCAGCACCCATCAGGAGCAAGGGTGAAGTGTCTTGCTCAGGACACAACGGACATGACGAGGTTGGTTCTAGGTGGGGATTGAACCAGGGACCCTCGGGTTGCGCACGGCCACTCTCCCACACCGCCACGCCGTCCCATATGATGAAGAGGACGGCGTAACGGCTGACGAAGCCGAAGCCGTTGATTCCACTGATGAAGAGGAAGGTTTTGAGAGCGAGAACAAAGGAGAGAGAGTAGCTGACGACGCCATTTTGGACCTGTTCTTCTCCGACCCCGACGAAGAGTATTTCGGTGGTTTTAGTACGCAGGAGGAAGACGATGACACAATGATTAAAGACTGACTTTTCATATACCGGTAGTAGGCTGGTTATTTTGATAACGTAAACGGCCGCGTGACTGCACTTTTACTGCCGTGTTACAGGCGAGCACTTTGTATTACTTTGCACCGTTGTATTATTTGTACTCTGCACGAATGCTGTTCGCCATGTCAAAGATGTGAAAGTTTGATTGAATGATTGAAAGATTTATTGTTAATAAATGGGACGCTTTGCGTTCCCAAACAGTCATCTCTGTCCCGACAATCCCCTCCGTGGTAGCAGGAATCCCTATATACTACGGTAATTACACATCAAAACGCCTGCGGCTTATAGTCGGGTGTGGCTTATATATGGAGCAATCTGTATTTTCCCCTAAATTTAGCTGGTGCGGCTTATAGTCAGGTGCGCCTTATAGTCCGGAAATTACGGTAATCTACCTGTAGATAGCACTCACATAAGATATACTGTACATGTGGACTGCAGGTTGACAACAGGAGTAGAAAAAGTGTGTGCCTTGGCATTTTGTTAAATGTACTAGCACGAGAAGACAAACTTTTGATGTTTTATTGAGAACATAGAACAATAAACCCTTGGGACCATGTCAAAGTATCCTTCAGCAATGCAAGTAAAATCCATTTACCATTTTTCTTACACGCAAACCTTTAGTAGATCAGGCCTATAATGTATTTTCCGGACTGCTTGCATTCTTTTTGCCAAGCAGAGGAGAACATGTTCCTGCATGTACTTTGGGTTTTATGTGATGAAGGAGACTTCCTGTTCAGGTAATGCAGGCTTTTAATATTCAATATGCGAGCGGTAAAAGGGCGAAAATGCCCTCGGGAACAAACAAGTAGGCAACAGTGCAGAGCACAAAGCACAAAATGTCACGCGAACAGTGCAGAACTCACCGTGACGTCATTACTATACTGGATATGTAAATCAGCAGGAAATTATACCTGTTGAAAAAAAATGTTAACTGCAGAAACATCTTTAGAAGCTAATTGATTATGAACAAAAGTACGTGTATTTATTTTAGTACTATACCCCTCAAAGCAAGTACTTGTGTACTGTGGCTTACCTTGTACACAAAGTTAGGATTATTGAAGCTATCTAAGGTACCCACAGGTTTTAAACACAGTAGTACCTAATCTTATGAGTTTGGTTCTGTGACAGAGCTAATAACACAAAACACTTGGGTCTCCCATTGAGTTAAATTGAATCAATTGGCCCCACCAATTGGCTCCACCAAACCGCCACATTTTTAACATGTAATGTGCCTTTTCAAATGATAAACAACAATATTGTATGAAAACAAGACTTTGGAATGGAGTAAAAACAACAACTATTGTAATTTTATGAAGTACAGTAATAATAATGTACAACATTGGAGAACAGACTTCCACGGTATCTCCTCACAGCTGCTTTTCTGTCAAACATAGCAGCGTCTCCATATTTTCATGGATACATGTCTACCATTTAGATCAGTGGTCCTTAACCTTGTTGGAGGTACCGAACCCCACCAGTTTCATATGCGCATTCACCGAACCCTTCTTTAGTGAAAAAAAAAATATATATATATATATATATATTTTCAAATTCAAGACAAAGTTATATGTTTTTTTTACCGGTGCATTAACATCACCTTGTTCAAACAACAAAACCAACACAGTGCATGAACTCACAACTAAATTACAGACCTGCAAATCAGTGTGACTTCTGCTGTCGCCGTATCCATAATACGCCGATATGGAGAAGTTTTTATTTACACGATGAGTCGGGTGTGTCTCGACCTCCGCGGCGGAGGGTCCGCCAAACCCCTGAGGCCGACTCACCGAACCCATAGGGTTCGGTCAAACCCAGGTTAAAAACCACTGGTTTAGATGTTTTTTATTTATTTATTTATTTTTTGTCTAGCTTCTCAGGCAAATCATATAGTTGATGTAGATGCCCATATCGGCTGTTCAGATTTACTTTACAAAAGAGAAGTGTAGGATACTTCTCTTGTTGCCTTATTTGTATTTAACTTTATTAAATGTATTTATATTAGCATTTGGTGCAGCCGGGCCGGAGCAGGAGGGGATGGAAAGAGAGAAAAAAAGATGACAGAGGGGAAAATTGTGGGGACAAGATGGGGATTAGACAGAGAGACAAAAACAACAACAGCAAACACAACAACAACAATAGAGCAACATCAGCAAATACGACATGTACAAATATGATGGTAAAAGTGATAGCAAATAAGCAGTTAGCGAAAATAAAAAATAATACAGAAATGACAATGAACATTATTACACTACAAATGGAGCAATACAAATACCAATAGAAATAGTGCTATTGATAATGAACAATACCAATAATTTACCTCTATTATCAACAATACAGTTGTTCAAATGCAACAATACATATACGTGATGATAACTTGAGATATGAAAGAATGCAGAAAAATGAAGGGGGAGAAAGAGAAGCAACCTACATTAACCTTGTAGATTGTTATAGTAACAATAGGTTAAGCTGTGTCAGTGTGCCATGTGTTGTACCCAGTTTACCCTAGGGCAACAATGTTAATATATGTTTGATGAAACGTGATTATGTGCATGAGTGTACGTATGCATATGTACTTGTATATGTACAGAATGTGTATATGAGTTTGTACAGTGAATGTATATGTACAGTATGTGTATATGTATGTTTGTACAGTGAATGTATATGTACAGTATGTGTATGTTTGTACAGTGAATGTATATGTACAGTATGTGTATGTTTGTGTAATGAATGTGCGTGTGGATGTACGAACTTTGAGTATGTAAATATGTACTGTATTTGTGTATGTATGTGGGAGCGTAGGTACCTATGTATGTATGTATGTATGTATATATGTATGTATGTGAGTATATGTGAATTTGTATGTACACTATATTCGACTCCCAGTGTGCGTGGGAGCCAGAGTACGGCCCCAGCCTCCCGAAAGCCCAACCCACAAACAGTAGGTGTGGTGCCCAGGGAACAAGGGACCACCGCCCCCACGCAGCCAAGCCGGCCAGCGACAGGAACCCCAGAGCCCGACCCACCGCGCCGCCCACAAAGGTCAGCAGCAGGCCGCAGACAGACGCACCCGGCAGAGGACAAGGCACGAGAAAAGCAGGGGACAGCCAGACCCCAAGCCAGCGAGAGACCACACCCCACACAAGCAGAAAGGCGGGACGCCCCGCCCGGGGGGCTTAGAGACTCCCCGCAACTGGACGGGAAGACCGCCCCCGCCCCACCGGCAACCGGGCCCCCACGAGCCCCCGGAGAGCGCGGCGAGGCCAGCCCCCGGCCACTCCACCCAAATCGGCCGCCGCAGATGTTATTTTAACGCCCTTGGCTGGCGTTATCGACACAGGATACGCTCCAACAAGTTAGCTAGCTAGTCACGTTTCAATGATTTATTTCTTTAATTCAATAAATATCATCCACGTTTTCTTCCCAGCACTGTCCTTCACACTTATTTTCTTTCTTCCTATGCTTGGAAAAACAGAGTTATGTCTGTCTTCAACTATAATGCTAGCCAGCAAGACTGGATATTTTGCTCTTAACGGGTTCGCAGGGACGCTTGTAGTTTTTGATTGCAACTTAAAGCATAACAATTAGCCATGAGACAGCTCTTGTCTCTACACACACACAAGTACCATTGATACATCAGCTTTTGTACACCCCACTTTTCATATGATTTGACTTTCGACCAAAATTATTTCCCAAAATGTTGCCCTGGTTGCCGCATACCATCTCAGTTATCATCAGAGGTCGGTAGTAATGCACTATATTACTACTGTGTTACATTCACATGAGTAACATTTTGGATAAATGTTACTTGTCAAACTTCTCCGAGTTGACTGTTCGAAGTCACTCTTACTGTAAATCAGGGCTATTTAACTACATAATGAAGAGGGCCACAGTTTCAAGACAAGGGCTCAGGGGCCAGACATCGAAGTGTGGATGTTTTGTCAGAAAGTGTCTCCGCAGGTTAGATTCCTTAAACACATCGGCTTTTTCACACTGCACTGTCAAATAATTCATTATTCTACCCTCCCTTCTCTTTTCCAGCGTGTGCAGCAAGACAGATAGTTAACAGCATGAAGAAAATGTTTTATTTTTATTATTATTATTATTTTTATTAATTTTTTTCCAAGATGGCGCCGCTGTAGTGGCTGCTGTTGGTAAGAGCTCTGTGCTCTTGTATCATCCTTTTGTGTTCCTGATGTTTCCCTCTTGTTTTCATGTGGTTTTTTTTGCCTTTTGGTTCGGGACCCTTTGGGACTGTGTGACAAGGGGTGGCACTTTCGTGACTTCTGCGGTGCTTTTTTGTGAACTTCTGGATCTGCCTCCCGGGAGACTTTTGGCCATGGAGATCAGATGCTGGGTCTCTGTTTGGAGAGACTGGAGGAGATGCGGATGAAGAGACAGGCATGCGGAGCTGGCGCTAAGCGGCGGGACGGACAAGCTTCACAGTGTCTTGGCTGAATGAACGGGTATCGGACACCTCGGTCTCCTTGGACGCATCTTCGCTCATCCATGTGGACTGGACACTGGCCGAGAGTTAGTTGGCGGCCGAGGGTGGAGTCGGCTCTCTTGGTTGCTTTGTTGGGTCTGCTCCTGTCTCCGGCCATGCTTTACCCACCCCAGCAGACAATGGCGTGGAACACTGCAGAGGCTACCACAGTGTATATGGGTGTTGAATTTATGTTTTTGTTTGGTTGCTTGTCTATGCATGGTGCAAACGTGTGTGCACAATATATATTATTGGATAATGATTTTTTTGTTTTGTTTTACTTTTGTAGCTGTATGTAGGAATGGTACCATACTTGCCAACCTTGAGACCTCCAAATTCGGGAGATGGGGGGGGGGGATTATATTTATAGCTAGAATTCACTGAAATTTAAGTATTTCTTACATATATATATATATGTATATATATATATATATATATATATAAAAATAAAATAAATACTTGACTTTCAGTGAAGTCTCGCTATACATATGTGTATATATATATATATATATATATATATATATATATATATATATATATATATATAAATAAATAAATATATATATATATATATATATATATATATATATATATATATATATATATATATATATATATATATATATATATATATATATATATATATATAAATAAATATATATATATATATATATATATATATATATATATATATATATATATATATATATAAATAAATATATATATATATATATATATATATATATATATATATATATATATATATATATATATATATATATATATATATATATATATATATATATATATAAATAAAATAAATACTTGAATTTCAGTGTTCATTTATTTACACATACTGTATTCTCACATAACACTCCTCTCTACTCATTGTTGTATTTGAAAGTGCAATGCTTTGCAGCCAGTAGCACAGCCTTTGAAGGGGCGTAGGTATGGGCAGTGTAATATTCTGGGTTGGAGTCAATAACCAGGCGAGGTGACAAAGTTACATCTCTTTACTGCATACTTCAGAACCGACTCCCACACTTGCATTAAAGCTGTGCTATTTAGATTTACACTGTATGAAAAAAAATTTGAAAATGATTTTTACCTTTGCAACCTCAATATACTATTGGCTAAGTTTTTTATTCATAAATGTAAGTTTCTCAATACCCGACCAGTTTTTTGTGCCTTTAAAAAATATTTAGAACTCTACACTAAAACACTTTCTACCTCTAACAACCAAAAAGCTCAGAAAACGATGATGCTGTTATTTACTGAAATTGAGTGAGCCTATGGCTTTGCACTTTGTTTATAAAATATATATGTTTTGTATTCTATTTTAGTTACTTTGGATTTACAACCCCCTGGCGATTATTTGTACTGTTTCTGTACTGTTTTTGTATTTACTTTGATTATTATTTTCAACTGTTTTGCAAATGTTGAAATGTATCAATAAAGGTTTATAAAAAATAAAAAAAATACATTTAAAAAAAAAAAATGACTCCCACACTTGCCGTCAGGGTGTGCAATACAACGTAAACCGTTGGCCAACCAAAAAGTAACCACAGAACACTATACAGTATAGTGTTCTGTGGTTACTTTTTGGTTGGCCAAGCAGACCTGACGACAGGCTGTACTCACTCAGGTCCGCACGGACCTGGAGGGGGCGTGCCTTAAGTCTGGCTGGAAATGGGGAGAAATTCGGGAGAATGGTTGTCCCGGGAGATTTTCGGGAGAGGCACTGAAATTCGGGAGTCTCCCGGAAAATTCGGGGGGGTTGGCAAGTATGAATGATACTGCTGGAGTGGCAGCTGGTTGCATCAGCTCTGCTCTTTTAATGTCTTTAATGTCTTTTGACAAGATGGCGGCGCCCTGATGGCAGCGGCTTGCAGACGCTCTTGGAAGTGTAGAGCGATTTGGCAAAAATACCCGTCAATTCTGTCTATTTCATGGTTGGCTCACAGCGTGGACACTGTGGTCACATACGACCGACAGACAATTCTGGATGTGGATAGATCGGGCCGTTATAGACTGAAAGATGCGTGTACTTTGGACCTCCTCGCTAGCATGGGAATACTTTGCTGGCTACATCCAGCGGCCTTTGAAGCAGCGGAGTCAAGTGCCAGCGGGGACCGTCAACGGAAGACACGTAAGCGGTGTGAGCGGAAGCAGAAGATTGATGCCGAGCGGGGCTAACAACAAAGCGAAAGGCTAATCCTCAAAGAAGCGCGGGTGAGGAGTCAATTAAACTAGAACTAGCCAGCGCCAGGCTGGATAATCCCTGCACACATAGCAATTCTCTTAGAATAATACACAACTCACAATGTTTTTTCTGTGATGACTGTGTCAGAAGTAGACATGCACTCTACTGAGGTGGCAAGTTATGATGCGTTCAGTTTATCGCAGCACCAAGCAAACAATCGGAACATTCCCGTCATATCAATTCCTAGATATGGTCGAAATTATTTAAAGTGCACTACGCATAATAAACGCAACATTATTGATATTGCTACTACGGATAATTGCAACAAAAACTCCTCAAAACAGCCCACTACCTATAATATGGGCTTTTTAAACATAAGATCATTATCTTTCAAAACGTTATTAGTTAATGAGGTCATTAGAGACAATGATCTTGACGTCGTTGGTCTCGCCGAGACCTGGCTCAAACCAGACGATTTTTTTGCGCTGGGTGAGGCGTCTCCTCCTGGCTATGCGGGAACGCATATTGCCCATCCCATTAAAAGGGGTGGGGGAGTCGCACTCAAATACAACTAAAACTTTAACCTTACCCCTAACCTAAATAATAAATATAACTCGTTTGAGGTGCTTACTATGAGGTTTGTCACACCGCTGCCTCTCCACCTGGCTGTTATCTACCGCCCCCCAGGGCCCTATTCGGACTTCATCAGTGAATTCTCAGAGTTCGTTGCTGATTGAGTGACGCACGCCGACAATATAATCATAATGGGGGACTTTAATATCCATATGAATACTCCATCGGACCCTCAGTGCGTGGCGCTCCAGACTATAATTGGTAGCTGTGGTCTTACACAAATAATAAATGAACCTACGCATCGCAACGGTAATACAATAGATCTAGTGCTTGTTAGGGGTGTCACCACCTCCAAAGTTACAATACTCCTGTATACTAAAGTAATGTCCGATCATTACCTTATAAAATTCGAAGTTCTGACTCATTGTCAACAAACTAATAATAATAATAATAACTACTATAGCAGCCGCAACATTAATGCTGCCACAACGATGACTCTTGCTGCCCTACTGCCTTTGGTAATGGCACCATTCCCAAATTATGTATGTTCTATTGATAACCTCACTAACAACTTTAACGACGCCAGGCGCAACACCATTGATAGTATAGCACCGCTAAAGCTAAAAAGAGGCCCTAAAAGGCGCACCCTAGGGTTTACAGAAGAAACTAGAGCCCATAAATTATCATGTAGAAAGCTGGAACGCAAATGGCGCGCGACTAAACTTGAGGTTTTCCATCAAGCATGGAGTGATAGTTTAATAACTTATAAACACATGCTTACCTTAGCTTAAGCTAAATATTACTCAAATATCATCCACCTCAACAAAAATGATCCTAAATTTTTGTTTAGTACAGTAGCATCACTAACCCAACAAGGGACTCCTCCCAGTAGCTCCACCCACTCGGCAGATGACTTTATGGATTTCTTTTATAAGAAAATTGAACTCATTAGAAAGGAGATTAAAGACAATGCATCGCAGCTACAACTGGGTTCTATTAACACAGATACGACTGTATCTACGACGGATACCGCCCTCCAAAATAGTTTCTCTCTCTTTGATGAAATAACACTGGCGGAATTGTTAAGATGTGTAAATGGGACAAAACAAACAACATGTTTACTTGACCCATTTCCTGGAAAACTTATCAATGAGCTTTTTGTATTATTAGGTCCATCAGTGCTAAATATTATAAACTTATCACTTTCCTCTGGCACTGTTCCACTAGCATTCAAAAAAGCGGTTATTCATCCTCTACTCAAAAGACCTAACCTCGACCCTGACCTTATGGTAAACTACCATACGTTACCACCTTGCGTTATCTCGAAAATCCTCGAAAAAATTGTTGCACAGCAGCTAAATGAACACTTAGCGTCTAACAATCTCTGTGAACCCTTTCAATCCAGTTTCAGGGCAAATCACTCTACGGAGACAGCCCTCGCAAAAATGACTAATGATCTACTGCTAACGATGGATTCTGATGCGTCATCTATGTTGCTGCTTCTTGATCTTAGCGCTGCTTTCGATACCGTCGATCATAATATTTTATTAGAGCGTATCAAAACACGTATTGGTATGTCAGACTTAGCCTTGTCGTGGTTTAACTCTTATCTTACTGACAGGATGCAGTGCGTCTCCCATAACAATGTGACCTCGGCCTATGTTAAGGTAACGTGCGGAGTACCCCAGGGTTCGGTTCTTGGCCCTGCACTCTTTAGTAATTACATGCTGCCGCTAGGCGACATCATACGCAAATACGGTGTTAACTTTCATTGTTATGCTGATGACACCCAACTCTACATGCCCCTAAAGCTGACCAACACGCCGGATTGTAGTCAGCTGGAGGCGTGTCTTAATGAAATTAAACAATGGATGTCCGCTAACTTTTTGCAACTCAACACTAAGAAAAGACCCAGGACACGCTGGGAAGACTATCTCTCCCGGCTGGCCTGGGAACGCCTCGGGATCCCCCGGGAGGAGCTGGACGAAGTGGCTGGGGAGAGGGAAGTCTGGGCTTCCCTGCTTAAGCTGCTGCCCCCGCGACCCGACCTCGGATAAGCGGAAGAAGATGGATGGATGGATGGAACACTAAGAAAACGGAAATGCTGATTATCGGTCCTGCTCAACACCGACACCTATTTAATAATACCACCTTAACATTTGACAACCAAACAATTACACAACGCGACTCGGTAAAGAATCTGGGTATTATCTTCGACCCAACTCTCTCGTTTGAGTCACATTAAGAGTGTTACTAAAACGGCCTTCTTTCATCTCCGTAATATCGCTAAAATTCGTTCCATTTTGTCCACTAGCGACGCTGAGATTATTATTCATGCGTTCGTTACGTCTCGTCTCGATTACTGTAACGTATTATTTTCGGGTCTCCCTTTGTCTAGCATTAGAAGATTACAGTTGGTACAAAATGCGACAGCTAGACTCTTGACAAGAACAAGAAAGTTTGATCATATTACGCCTATACTGGCTCACCTGCACTGGCTTCCTGTGCACTTAAGATGCGACTTCAAGGTTTTACTACTTACGTATAAAATATTACACGGTCTAACTCCATCCTATCTTGCTGATCGTATTGTACCATATGTTCCGGCAAGAAACCTGCTTTCAAAGAACTCCGGCTTATTAGTGATTCCCAGAGCCCATAAAAAGTCTGCGGGCTACAGAGCGTTTTCCATTCGGGCTCCAGTACTATGGAATGCCCTCCCGGTAACAGTTAGAGATGCTACCTCAGTAGAGGAATTTAAGTCCCATCTTAAAACTCATTTGTATACTCTAGTCTTTAAATAGACTCCCTTTTTAGACAAGTTGATCTGCCGTTTCTTTTCTTTTCTCCTCTGCCTCCTCGCCGGGTTATTCCGGTTCCGGTGACTATGGATGAAGTGCTGGCTGTCCAGAGTTGCGACCCGGGGTGGACCGCTCACCTGTGCATCGGTTGGGGACATCTGTGCGCTGCTGACCCGTCTCCGCTCGGGATGGTCTCCTGCTGGTCTCCTGTTGGCCCTACTATGGACTGGACTCTCACTACTATGTTAGATCCACTAAGGACTGTTCTTTCACAATATTATGTCACTCGACATCCATTGCTTTCGGTCTCCCCTAGAGAGGGGGGGTTACCCACATATGCGGTTTCTCATGGTCATTCACATCGACGTCCCTTATGTGGGCTCTGTACCGAGGATGTCGTTGTGGCTTGTACAGCCTTTTGAGATTCTTGTGATTTAGGGCTATATAAATAAACATTGATTGATTGATTGATTTGTGTTCTTTGATGTTTCCCTCTTACACACGTTTATGTGTTTCTCACCTTTTTTGTAAGGGCCCGGAAGTTGGCAAACCCGCCAGCGATCCTTTCTGTCTCCCTGTAATGTTTGTCGGCTCTTGAATAGAATTGTGCTGGAAATCTTAATTTCCCCTCGGGGACTAATAAAGTACTTCTGATTCTGATTCTGAAAAAAAAGCTCCAGAAGTTTTGTTAATGATGTTCCTTCCGTCTTTACACTTTTTCTTTCTTTTAGGTGTGTAACACTGAAAATATGACCATAAATAAACATTACAAAATGTTACGTTTATTGTGTATTTTCCATGAGTAAAATATAAAGTTTAGTGTTAATACATTCACACAAAATAACTACGGATAGACATACATATAGAATACATATAGAATTTAAACAACACCCACAGCAAACATTGCACACAATTAATGTGGCTCAACACAATTAAACCTACAGTGTAGCGTTATCGCCATCTACTGGTCAAATTCAAATTAAACAAGCTTTGATTGCCAAAGTTACTCAGACATATAACACAACCCCGAATACAAAAGACATCACAAAGTCGGCAAATTTGATACATTTGCTGTTAAAAATCAGATATTTGTAATTTGTAATTTTTTCAGAGTTGAGAGTGCCATTTTTGGTTCGAATGAGTAGTCTTCATCTACTCAACCCACTGCTGCTTCACTGAGCTTGCTGTTGCCCTCTGTGGGGTGGCGGGATTTCTGCATACATTACTTGTCATGTCTGTGTAATCATGTTTTGTTCTAAGTCATGTTTTGTTTAGTTTCTGGCTTTTCACTCCCTTGTCTTGTTTGCATGATTATCCATTAGGTTCACCTGTTCCACGTTTGGACTCATTGTGCACTCTTGTTTGTCACCATAGCAACCATTAGTTTTCACCTGTCACGTCACGCACCTGTTTTGAGTCACGCACCTGTTTTCGTTAATCATGTCTGTGTTATTTAAGCTTTTCATTTTCTGTTGTTCGTCCTGACGACATCGCCGCATTTATGCCCCCTGTCACACTCTGTCCACCTCTGCGCACTTCATGTCCATGCCAAGTAAGTTTGTTTATTATTGCCACAGTTAGTGGTTTTTTTTGTTGTTCATAGTTTTTTGCCCCCGTGCAAGTCTTTTGTTTTCGTTAGTCAAGTTTGTACCTCCGCCCCTGTGCGCGCTTTTCGTTTATTCCTTTTTTGATAGTTTAAATAAATCATGTACCCACTTTCAAGTCATATCCAGTCCAATTCACTTGCACCTCGGGAGAACAAACCAAGCCACAGTCCAAGTCATGACAGATGTCGTCAGCTGAAAAGTTCTCCCGCAAGATTGGATGAAGGCACGTGGGAGGTCCTGCGTGCCTTGGAAGCCGAGACGCTTCGCTATTCCCCCAGGGAGCGCAGGGGGATGATGTGGGGGAATGGAGGCAAGCTGGTGCCGATCGGCGCGTCGCTCCCGTCCCGGAAACGTCGCCAAGGACGGGGAAAAACTTCCGCCAGCCAGCAGGACACGCCGCTCCCACAAGCCCCGCCCCCTCCGGGCGGAAGCAAGCAGCAGTCTGCCCGGCTTCCCCATGATGACATCACAGACCAGCATGTTTTTAGAAATCAGGTCTAATCAGTCCAAGCCACGTCCCAAATTTCATGCCCCGCCCCCCAAGACTCATGCCCCGCCCCCGAAGACTCAAGTCCCGCCCCCGTCACAATTTTTTTCTTTTTTTCCGCCCACACAACCCCAGGTGGGGGAAAAAAAACAAACATTGTGGACAACTTAAAGGGGAAATTTCAGCCCCCCTCCAGACCTTCCTACGCCCACCCCTAGAGAGAGTTCCAGACCGCAGGGAGCGCGTCTGGTATCCGCCCCTTGAGGGGGGGGGCTGGGGTCGGGAGCTGTGTTGGTGGGGTGGCTCGGCATCACCATGCCAAGCCACAGCCTCCAGCACGGCCGCCACCACCAGTCTTCCGACCTGTCAAGCCACAGCCTCCAGCACGACCGCCCTCACCAGTCTTCCGACCCGTCAAGCCACAGCCTCCAGCACGACCGCCCTCACAAGTCTTCCGACCTGCCAAGCCGCAACCCCCAGCTAGGCCACCTCCACCTGCTCCAAGGCTAGCACCACGGCTAGCTGCTCCAAGGCTAGCACCTGTCGCTGCTCCAAGGCTAGCACCTGTCGCTGCTCCAAGGCTAGCACCTGTCGCTGCTCCAAGGCTAGCACCTGTCGCAGCTCCAAGGTTAGCACCTGTCGCTGCTCCAAGGCTAGCACCTGTCGCTGCTCCAAGGCTAGCACCTGTCGCAGCTCCACGGCTAGCACCTGTCACCGCACCAAGGCTAGCACCAGTCGCCGCACCAAGGCTAGCACCAGACCCTCCACGCCAAGACCAAGACCCTCCACGCCAAGACCAAGACCCTCCACGCCAAGACCAAGACTCTCCACGCCAAGTCCAAGACCAAGACTCTCCACGCCAAGTCCAAGACCAAGACCCTCCACGCCAAGTCCCGCCAGTCGCAGCTCCACGACGCCAAGTGCCGCCAGTCGCAGCTCCAAGACGCCAAGTGCCGCCAGTCGCAGCTCCAAGACGCCAAGTGCCGCCAGTCGCAGCTCCAAGACGCCAAGTGCCGCCAGTCGCAGCTCCAAGACGCCAAGTGCCGCCAGTCGCAGCTCCAAGACGCCAAGTGCCGCCAGTCGCAGCTCCAAGACGCCAAGTGCCGCCAGTCGCAGCTCCACGACGCCAAGTGCCGCCAGTCGCAGCTCCACGACGCCAAGTGCCGCCAGTCGCAGCTCCACGACACCAAGTGCCGCCAGTCGCAGCTCCACGACGCCAAGTGCCGCCAGTCGCAGCTCCAAGACGCCAAGTGCCGCCAGTCGCAGCTCCAAGACGCCAAGTGCCGCCAGTCGCAGCTCCAAGACGCCAAGTGCCGCCAGTCGCAGCTCCAAGACTCCAAGTGCCGCCAGTCGCAGCTCCACGACGCCAAGTGCCGCCAGTCGCAGCTCCACGACGCCAAGTGCCGCCAGTCGCAGCTCCACGACGCCAAGACCAAGACCAAGACCCACACCAAAACCAAGACCAAGACCAAGACCAAGACCCACACCAAGACCAAGACCAAGACCCACACCAAGACTAAGACCCACACCAAGACCAAGACCAAGACCCACACCAAGACCAAGACCCGCCATGCCAAGACCCACACCAAGACCAAGACCCACGCTGAGCTTCGCCGCTGGACGTGTCACGCCGAGTTTCGCCGCTGGACGCGTCACGCCGAGCTTCGCCGCCTGACTTGCCACGCCTGCCAAGTTGACGACGCGCCTGCCTCCTCGTCGGCTACGGATATGGCCGCTACCTGGTCGCCCGCCACGCCAAGTGCGCCCACCTCCCAGTCGGCCACGAATGTGGCCAATCCCTGGGCGCCCGCCTCGCCTGCTGCAGCGGCGTTCCACTCGCCGCCGCCACTTGACTTTGCCTCGGTGGATTCGGGGCCACTTGGGCTGGCGACCCACCGCCATGTCCCCCTCCCGCCCTCCCATGACTTTTGTTAAGTTTTTTCTTGGACATCTGGTATCTGTCCTTAAGGAAGGGGCTCTGTCATGTCTGTGTAATCATGTTTTGTTCTAAGTCATGTTTTGTTTAGTTTCTGGCTTTTCACTCCCTTGTCTTGTTTGCATGATTACCCATTAGTTTCACCTGTTCCACGTTTGGACTCATTGTGCACTCTTGTTTGTCACCATAACAACCATTAGTTTTCACCTGTCACGTCACGCACCTGTTTTCGTTAATCATGTCTGTGTTATTTAAGCTTTTCATTTTCTGTTGTTCGTCCTGACGACATCCCCGCATTTATGCCCCCTGTCACACTCTGTCCACCTCTGCGCACTTCATGTCCATGCCAAGTAAGTTTGTTTATTATTGCCACAGTTAGTGTTTTTTTTGTTGTTCATAGTTTTTTGCCCCCGTGCAAGTCTTTTGTTTTCGTTAGTCAAGTTTGTACCTCCGCCCCTGTGTGCGCTTTTCGTTTATTCCTTTTTTGATAGTTTAAATAAATCATGTACCCACCTTCAAGTCATATCCAGTCCAATTCACTTGCACCTCGGGAGAACAAACCAAACCATAGTCCAAGTCTTGACAACTAACCCAAGTTTGACTGGTTTTATCAAGCCTATTTGGGTGATGTTTGGCGGGCCAAATGAGAAGCTTTGGCCGGCCGGATGTGGCCGGTGGACCGCTAGTTAAATAGCCCTGTCGTAAACGATTTACAAAAAGTTAGGGATATTCGGCTTTTGGGTGATTAACACTATGTCGCCATTTTTATATTATAATAATAAAAATAATCTACTATTAGGACACAGAGGAGATTGGGTTGAGAAAAGTGGCTACTGAGTTTATGGTGTCACTGCAAGTTAAAACAGAAGAGTCACATAAAAGTGTACAGCATGTCTGAAAATGGTAATACAATTCAGCTGAATTTTTCTGTTCGGTTCCCTGTTCAAGAACTGCAGTTTAGGTTATCAGTTGATTATTTGCCTGTATTATTTGAAATAACTTAAAAAAAGACACCAATAACTGCGTGTTTAATCTGCATTTATACAGTATTTTCGTTTGACTAATCGCATGAGTTAATTAATTAAAATTGGCAGCTCCACTAAAATATAGTGATGTCAAAAGATTATTGTTCAGAATCAGATTAATCAGACTTTTACAATTGTATTAATCGTAAATAAGCACAGTTGATAATTTGCCTGACTAATTTAAATGAACTTTAAAATTGCACAATAAATTCGATTTCATATATTGTTATTCTGATAATCATTTTTGATTAATTGTGCAAGTAAATGCACTATATTTGACAGCCCTGGTAAAAAGTAGAGCTCTCTAAAGATTTTCTTAAAACAATCAGATTAATCGCATTTTTGAATTTTGATTAATTGTGAACAATCTCAGTTGGTTATCTGTTTGCCTAATTTAAATTGAATTTTAAAAAATTGTGAATTGATTAATGCGATAATTTCTTGCGAGTAATTGCAAGTTAAAAATTTGACAGCTCTAATAAAAAGCATTGCTGTCAAGATCCATCCATCCATCCATCCATCTTCTTCCGCTTATCCGAGGTCGGGTCGCGGGGGCAGCAGCCTAAGCAGGGAAGCCCAGACATCCCTCTCCCCAGCCACTTCGTCCAGCTCTTCCTGTGGGACCCCGAGGCGTTCCCAGGCCAGCCGGGAGACATAGTCTTCCCAACGTGTCCTGGGTCTTCCCCGCGGCCTCCTACCGGTCGGACGTGCCCTAAACACCTCCCTAGGGAGGCGTTCGGGTGACATCCTGACCAGATGCCCGAACCACCTCATCTGGCTCCTCTCGATGTGGATTACTTTGAGCCCCTCCCGGATGGCAGAGCTTCTCACCCGAGTCCCGCCACCCGACGGAGGAAACTCATTTCGGCCGCTTGTACCCGTGATCTTGTCCTTTCGGTCATAACCCAAAGCTCATGACCATAGGTGAGGATGGGAACGTAGATCGACCGGTAAATTGAGAGGTTTGCCTTCTGGCTCAGCTCCTTCTTCACCACAACGGATCGATACAGCGTCCGCATTACTGAAGACGCCGCACCGATCCGCCTGTCGATCTCACGATCCACTCTTCCCTCACTCGTGAACAAGACTCCGAGGTACTTGAACTCCTCCACTTGGGGCAAGATCTTCTCCCCAACCCGGAGATGGCACTCCACCCTTTTCCGGGCGAGAACCATGGACTCGGACTTGGAGGTGCTGATTCTCATCCCAGTCGCTTCACACTCAGCTGCGAACCGATCCAGTGAGAGCTGAAGATCCTGGCCAGATGAAGCCATCAGGACCAGATCATCTGCAAGAAGCAGAGACCTAATCCTGCAGCCACCATACCAGATCCCCTCAACGCCTTGACTGCGCCTAGAAATTCTGTCCATAAAAGTTATGAACAGAATCGGTGACAAAGGGCAGCCTTGGCGGAGTCCAACCCTCACTGGAAACGTGTCCGACTTACTACCGGCAATGCGGACCAAGCTCTGGCACTGATCATACAGGGAGCGGACTGCCACAATCAGACAGTCCGATACCCCATACTCTCTGAGCACTCCCCACAGGACTTCCCGAGGGACACGGTCGAATGCCTTCTCCAAGTCCACAAAACACATGTAGACTGGTTGGGCAAACTCCCATGCACCCTCAAGGACCATCAAGGGTGCTGTCAAGATTCATTTTTTAAAATCAGATTAATCAAGCTTTCCAATCAGCTAAACAGACTCAATAACGTCACGGTGACGTCTTGGTGAATTTTACTGCACAATTTGTGTAACTGAAACGCTACAAAAATAATCCCGTTGTAAGTTAATAATACTAACACAGACACTCGTAAGCATGCTATTATTAGCTCATGTTATCGATGCGAGAGATATTACATTATGATAACAAATATGCATGAGAAACACTCCTACAGACATCACACATGGGACCGTTTAGTGAGTATAAACAGTTTGTTACACTGTAAAACTTACAAATCATGCTTGGACTAGTGAATGAAGAATCCATACCAGGAGAAACACTGTAAAAAAAATAAATAATAATTTTATTATGGCCGACAGCCAAGAAAAGTTCATAAATTAGACGCACCGTTTTATAAGCAGCAAGGTTCAAAGTGTAGGAAAAAAGTAGCAGCTTATAGTCTGCAGTTTACGGTACATTATTGGATGATTAATCTGCATTTATGCATGCTTAATTCATGAGAATTGCAATATTTTTTTGTGATTAATTACATGCGTTTACTTTGATAATCTTAGTAAAAAGTTGTAAAACTATGACGATCTGTCACGTTCACGTTGGGTTGTGTTTCTTGGGTTTGGTGTTTGTTTCCTGTCAGTGCTCCTTTTTTGGTTCCACTTCTTGATTGTCCCCCTGAGCGCTGTTTCCCCTCACCTGCAGCTGATCGGCAGCCTGGCCACACCTGGTGTCAATCAGCTGGCTGCTATGATTCTGATCCTGATTTATGCCTGTCTCGCCTGTTCCTCAGTGCTCGAGGATTGATTATGTTTAAGACCTCTGCATGCATGACTCCTTCTTCCTTGTTTGAGTATAATAAAAACTCTTGGTAACACTTTGGTATGGGGAACATATTCACCATTAATTAGTTTCTTATTAAAGTAACAAAGACTTAATTTAGAGTTATTTGGACACTAGGGTAACATATAAGGGTTAGGGTTAGAGTTAAGGTTCCAAATAAGCAATAATTCTGAAGTTATTGAGGGAAGACTCTTAGTTAATAGCTTACTGGTTGTATAATAAGGCCATGCAGAATAAGGCATTATTAAGTACTTAATAATGACTAATTAAGAGCCAGTATGTTACTAATTTGCATGTTAATAAGCAACTAATTAATGGTGAATATGTGTTCCCCATACTAAAGTGTTACCAAACTCTTACCTGCCTGTCACAAATTGAACAAAAATTCAAAAATGTTTGGTACAAAAAAAGTCAAATTAAATTTTTTTAGTATTTTATGTGCATTTTGAAATTTTGGAAACAAAACCTCCCTAACTTTTTGTGAGTAGTGCAAATATACATGTTTGATTATTTCCTGCACAATCTTTCCAGCACAAGCATCTTCAGATCAGCCTTTGCCCCCCACCCCCCTCTCTCTCCCGGCTGTCAGCGCCGCCATCATTCTTGTCACAGTAAGTGCACGGATCGGGGGGACAGCGGCTGTCGCGCGTAATTGAAAAGAGAGTTACACCTATGCGCCGTTTGAAAGCACCGTGAAACAAATCTCTGATTTTAATGCCGCTCCAGTCGCAGCCGTCGTCTCCACACCGTGACTGCTTCTCATTTGCGGTTTAATAACTGGATTGCTTCTTTCTCTTTGAGTGTATTCTTTCCATTTCTTTTACACCCGTGTCACAAACTAAATGTAACGTTCCTGCACTGCACTACGATACCTCCATCCCTAAGTTTCTCTCATTTTGAAATCCTCGCCTCCTTGTCGTCATTAGAGCTGTCTTCATTTACCTCATAGCTGCTGTGGTGTGATAACCTCCACTTTCTACCACCCTGTCATGGACTCCCAGTCTCAGTGTCATCTGCTTTGACAGATAGCACCTTTAGCCTTGGGCTGGGGGCTTTCTGACAGATGGACTAAACTCACCAATCCCCGCTGTCAAAACACACACACACACACACACACACACACACACACACGCACACACACACACACACACACACACACACACCCACACACACACACACACACACGCAGACACACAAAGGTGACATGTCACAATGTCGTAAATATAACGTTTGCTCTCCGTCCTGTACCCTCTACGCTCCAGTTGCCCTCACATTTCTTTAATTGGCAGATATATTGTCCTGCAGAAAATGAAATATAGCCCCTGACAAGTTATGTGGACTTCATGGATGTCTTAAAATAGGCAACTATTCATCGATCGCATCCGAAAGACACTATCAACCTCGCGGAGTCATCAAACCTCCCCTTCTCTGTGGAGTTCAGTACCTGAGGCGTCCCGCAAACAGCACGTGTGTTGGGAGGATGTTCCAACACGAGAGCATAGTGTTGTCCCGATACCAATATTTTGGTACCGGTACCGGTACAAAAATGTATTTCGATACTTTTCGGTACTTTTCGATACTTTTCTAAATAAAAGGGACCACAAAAAATAGCATTATTGGCTGTATTTTAACCAAAAAATCTTAGGGTACATTAAACATATGTTTCTTATTGCAAGTTTGTCCTTAAATAAAATAGTGAACATTCAAGTCAACTTGTCTTGTATTAGTAAGTAAACAAACACGGGCTCCTAATTTAGTCTGCTGACATATGCAGTAACATATTGTGTCATTTCTCATTCTATTATTTTGTCAACATTATTAAGGACAAGTGGTAGAAAATGAATTATTAATCTACTTGTTAGTTTACTGTTAAAATCTGCTTACTTTCTCTTTTAACATGTTCTATCTACACTTCTGTTAAAATGTAATAATCATTTATTCTTCTGTTATTTGGATGCTTTACTTTAGTTTTGGATGATACCACCAATTTGGGTGTCAATCCGATACCAAGTCGTTACAGTTTCATACATTGGTATATTCAAAGTCCAAATGTGTCCAGGGACATATTTCCTGAGTTTATAAACATAATATATCAAAACAAAAAAACAAAACAAAAATATTTTGTGATGCTAAAAAATATCGATGTAATCATTGACTAAATACGCTCCTGTACTTGATATCATTACAGTGGATGTCAGGTGTAGATCCACCAATGGCATTTGTTTACATTTTGACACCTGTGAGCTACGGTGTGTAGTGCATACTTGCCAACCCTCCCGGATTTTCCGGGAGACTCCCGAAATTCAGCGCCTCTCCCGAAAACCTCCCGGGACAAATTTTCTCCCGAAAATCTCCCGAAATTCAGGCGGACCTGAGTGACGTGTCGACAGCCTGTTTTCACGTCCGCTTTCCCACAATATAAACAGCTTGCCTGCCCAATGACGTTATAACTTTAGAATGATCGAGGGCGAGTTATTGGTTTCTTATGTGGGTTTATTGTTAGGCAGTTTCATTAACGTCCTCCCAGCGCGGCAACAACACACAACAACAGCAATCACGTTTTCGTCTACCGTGAAGCAGTTCGTCTGCTGTAAACAGCAATGTTGTGACACTCTTAAACAGGACAATACTGCCATCTACTGTACATGCATATGTGACAATAACATCTACGGCTTTTAGAGAGTGCAGTGCACAACTGCGCACACAACAAGGAGACGAAGCAGAATGCATCATCAGAGAGGGTGTTCAGCATGGTTAGAAAAATAGTGACAGAGAATAGAACAAGGATGGACAATTCAACCCTTAACTCAACAATGAGTGTTATGTGTGTGTATATGTGTAATTAAAAAATGAACACTGAAATTCAAGTATTTCTCTTATTTATATATATATATATATATATATATATATATATATATATATATATATATACATATATATATATATATATATATATATATATATATATATAGCTAGAATTAACTGAAAGTCAAGTATTTCTTATATATATATATATGAAATACTTGACTTGGTGAATTCTAGCTGTAAATAATAACCACGCCCCCAACCACCCCCCTGCCCACCCCCCCTCCCACACACACGCACACACCTCCCGAAATCGGAGGTCTCAAGGTTGGCAAGTATGGTGTAGTGAAGTATGTTTAGCTATTCCTCGTCCTGCAGGGATGATACTTGTAAGAAACGTACTTTATTTGTCATCATGGAGGCGAGGATTAGAGATTTAGAAGTAGCTAAAATACTGCAGACTGCGGATGGACTTTAGCCGCTAGCTCGCTAGCCATGCTAACGCACCTCTTCCTGAGGGTGTTTCAGTCTTTTAACTTCACCTTTATTGTTAGTTTTTAAGCCAAAATGCGTCCATTCTCCCTTTTCTGTCTACACACTGTGTCTGTTTGTAAGTACTGTAGCGGCTGGCTACGGGGTGTTAGCCAATGGCTTTGGCTGGAGGGCGGGACTTCCGGGGAAGTTAGGGAAGTGACGTTGCTGACAGGAAGTGTTAGTTCGAGTTTTGCCGGGAAAGAGGGGAGATGCACATTGGAGCTGTTGAGTGGCTACATTGCATCTTATATAATAAAGACAAGACAAACGAATAAGTCTATGAGCCTACGTTCCCCGGAATATTACACTGGTGTCAGAAGTAAAACCGGCGTTTTTCGAAAGAGACTTTGTCGCGGTAAGGACAAGCTGCGTGCCGCGCATTAGCCAGTTAGCTTCAGTCTGTGAGTTAGCTAGGACCGCAAGCGTTTAGCATGTTTAGCTACGGTGAGCATAAGTTTAAAGTGGAGCGGGATGACGCTGTTTTGGAGCGGTTGACCGTCGAACAGCCGCCCTCCTGCTCGCACACGAGCGGCTCGTCGTCCCGTGGAGATGTAAAGATGTCGCCGCTGCCGCTGCCGCCACCGCCACCCGCAGCTTCCCCGCACGGCGCCCCCCCCCCCCCCCACCGTCTGCTGCCTCAGTGAAGACGCCAAAATTTGAACCACCTCATCTGGCTCCTCTCGATGTGGAGGAGCAGCGGCTTTACTTTGAGCTCCCCCCGGATGACAGAGCTTCTCACCCTATCTTTAAGGGAGAGCCCCACCACCCGGCGGAGGAAACTCATTTTGGCCGCTTGTACCCGTGATCTTGTCCTTTCGGTCATAACCCAAAGCTCATGACCATAGTTGAGGATGGGAACGTAGATCGACCGGTAAATTGAGAGCTTTGCCTTACAGCTCAGCTCCTTCTTCACCACAACGGATCGATACAGCGTCCGCATTACTGAAGACGCCGCACCGATCCGCCTGTCAATCTCACGATCCACTCTTCCCTCACTTGTGAACCAGACTCCGAGGTACTTGAACTCCTCCACTTGGGGCAAGATCTCCTCTCCAACCTGGAGATGGCACTCCACCCTTTTCCGGGCGAAAACCATGGACTCGGACTTGGAGGTGCTGATTCTCATCCCAGTCGCTTCACACTCAGCTGCGAACCGTTCCAGTGAGAGCTGAAGATCCTGGCCAGATGAAGCCATCAGGACCACATCATCTGCAAAAAGCAGAGACCTAATCCTGCAGCCACCAAACCGGATCCCCTCAACGCCTTGACTTCGCCGAGAAATTCTGTCCATAAAAGTTATGAACAGAATCGGTGACAAAAGGCAGCCTTGGTGGAGTCCAACCCTCACTGGAAACGTGTCCGACTTACTGCCGGCAATGCGGACCAAGCTCTGACACTGATCATACAGGGAGCGGACCGCCACAATCAGACAGTCTGATACCCGATACTCTCTGAGCACCCCCCACAGGATTTCCCGAGGGACACGGTCGAATGCCTTCTCCAAGTCCACAAAGCACATGTAAACTGGTTGGGCAAACTCCCATGCACCCTCAAGGACCCTGCCGAGAGTATAGAGCTGGTCCACAGTTCCACGACCAGGACGAAAACCACACTGTTCCTCTTGAATCCGAGGTTCGACTATCCGGCGTAGCCTCCTCTCCAGTACACCCGAATAGACCTTACCGGGAAGGCTGAGGAGTGTGATCCCACGATAGTTAGAACACACCCTCCAGTTCCCCTTTTTAAAGAGAGGGACCACCACCCCGGTCTGCCAATTAGAATGCTCCTGTTATGTCGAGAAACTTGGACCACAGTAAACACATTGGCAGATCCTTGCATTGCCATTTTAACCTTGCTAGCAAACATGGATCCTTTTTTTGAGGTGGAAAAAGTCGCAGATGAGATCTGTATATTTCTGAGCATCCTCATTAGCTGTGCTCTTCCTGGCATACATGTAACGTACATGCTAGCATAAAGAAAAATAATATATATTTTAATAACTAACAAATCACATTTGATTAGGAAAATGCTGAGTTGAAGACCTTAGCGGACTTACTGTACATTAGGGCTGCAACTAACCATTGTTTTGATAGTCGACTAATTGGATAATAAAGTATACACATATTTAATGGCTCTTTTCCATCGACTTCTAAATGCAGCTTAAGGTATTTGGCATGTGTTGGCATGTGACAACAAAGATGACTAATTAATTCATAAATATTTATTTATACTTTGTTGTTACAAAAATTTAAATGACTAATAAAATGTCCGTTTAAAAGAAAGGAAAGACAAAGTGCAAAAAAAACCAATTAACCTTGTTTATGTATTAAAACAAACAGTTTAAATAGCAGCAATGAAAACAAACAACAAAACACAAAATCTAATTTCCTCAAAAAGAAATAATGCATTTTGTAATGTTTAAAAAGCTGCACACTGGTATATCGACAATTGATAACTCTTGGCAGTTTTAGCACTCTAATAGACTCAATGTGTAGAATTGTATCTTTGATTAATTCTTAAAATGTTGGCTATTTAATAGATTGTGTGTTTAATGTTATCATACCTCCGCATTGGTGCCTGTCTGTCTATTTGTGTGCGTGTGTGTGTGTGTGTATGTGTGCGTGTGTGTGTGTGTGTGTGTGTGTGTGAGTGTATGTGTGTGTGTATGTGTGTATGTTCTTGTATTGCTACCCTTCTAGGGACATCAACAAAGTTAAAGTTAAGTTAAAGTACCACTGATAGTCACACACACACACACACACTAGGTGTGGTGAAATTACCCCCTGTGTTTGACCCATCCCTTTGTTCTACCCCCTGGGAGGTGAGGAGAGCAGGGAGCAGCAGCGGTGGCCGCGCTTGGGAATCAAGGAAAAGTACCTTCCATATGAAGACCAGTGAACAAGTTAGGACATAAATCATGGTGACAATAAGGAAAACCATTGCATATAATAGAGAATGTCTCATTTGCACCCCTGGTGGTGAAATCTATCCAAATTAGGGTGGTCCCAAAAAGGAGGGATTTTTTAAATTGACTGTGTGTCGGTTTTAAAAGTGCTCCCCTTCTGGTCAACATATGAAATAACAACTGTGTGTACAAGTTTGAAGTGCTCCCCCTCTGGCCAACATATGTAATAACAAGTGTGTATAAGAAATTGAAATGCCCCCCTTTGGCCAAAATTGATTAAAAAAAATAAATACATATGCATGTAGAGACATACTGTAATAACTTTAAGTAAATAATGAAGATTAAAAAGTAATTACAAAAAAAATACTTAAAGCTTACCTTTTTTATATTTGCATAGTATGTATATACTATTAATGTACAAACCCCGTTTCCATATGAGTTGGGAAATTGTGTTAAATGTAAATATAAATGGAATACAATGATTTGCAAATCATTTTCAACCCATATTCAGTTGAATATGCTACGAAGACAACATATTTGATGTTCAAACTGATAAAACTTTTTTTTTTTTCAAATAATCATTAACTTTAGAATTTGATGCCAGCAACACGTGACAAAGAAGTTGGGAAAGGTGGCAATAAATACTGATAAAGTTGTGGAATGCTCATCAAACACTTATTTGGAACATCCCACAGGTGTGCAGACAAATTGGGAACAGGTGGGTGCCATGATTGGGTATAAAAATAGATTCCATGAAATGCTCAATCATTCACAAACAAGGATGGGGCGAGGGTCACCACTTTGTCAACAAATGCGTGAGCAAATTGTTGAACAGTTTAAGAAAAACCTTTCTCAACCAGCTATTGCAAGGAATTTAGGGATTTCACCATCTACGGTCCGTAATATTATCAAAGGTTTCAGAGAATCTGGAGAAATCACTGCACGTAAGCAGCTAAGCCCGTGACCTTCGATCCCTCAGGCTGTATTGCATCAACAAGCGACATCAGTGTGTAAAGGATATCACCACATGGGCTCAGTAACACTTCAGAAACCCACTGTCAGTAACTACAGTTGGTCGCTACATCTGTAAGTGCAAGTTAAAACTCTCCTATGCAAGGCGAAAACCGTTTATCAACAACACCCAGAAACGCCGTCGGCTTCGCTGGGCCTGAGCTCATCTAAGATGGACTGATACAAAATGGAAAAGTGTTCTGTGGTCTGACAGTCCACATTTCAAATTGTTTTTGGAAACTGTGGATGTCGTGTCCTCTGGACCAAAGAGGAAAAGAACCATCCGGATTGTTATAGGCGCAAAGTTGAAAAGCCAGCATCTGTGATGGTATGGGGGTGTATTAGTGCCCAAGACATGGGTGACTTACACATCTGTGAAGGCGCCATTAATGCTGAATGGTACATACAGGTTTTGGAGCAACATATGTTGCCATCCAAGCAACGTTACCATGGACTCCCCTGCTTATTTCAGCAAGACAATGCCAAGCCACGTGTTACATCAACATGGCTTCATAGTAAAAGAGTGCGGGTACTAGACTGGCTGCCTGTAGTCCAGACCTGTCTCCCATTGAAAATGTGTGGCGCATTATGGAGCCTAAAATACCACAACGGAGACCCCCGGACTGTTGAAAAACTTAAGCTGTACATCAAGCAAGAATGGGAAAGAATTCCACCTGAGAAGCTTAAAAAATGTGTCTCCTTAGTTCCCAAACGTTTACTGAATGTTGTTAAAAGGAAAGGCCATGTAACACAGTGGTGAACATGCCCTTTCCCAACTACTTTGGCATGTGTTGCAGCCCTGAAATTCTAAGTTTATTATTATTTGCAAAAAAAAAAAAAAGTTTATGAGTTTGAACATCAAATATCTTGTCTTTGTAGTGCATTCAATTGAATATGGGTTGAAAAGGATTTGAAAATCATTGTTTTCCGTTTATATTTACATCTAACACAATTTCCCAACTCATATGGAAACAGGGTTTGTAAATACAAATCTTGGAGGTGCCAAGAAGGTAACAAATACAATAATGTGTGTGTGTGTAAGTGTGTGTGTGTGTGTGTGTGTGTGTGTGTGTGTGTGTGTGTGTGTGTGTGTGTGTGTGTGTGTGTGTGTGCGCGCGCGTGTGTGTGTGTGTGTGTGTGTGTGCATGTGTGTGTGTGTGGGTGTGCTGCTTTAAAAAGTATTTGAATTGATTTAGACAAAGTTTAGCTGGCTGACTTTGGCTAAAATGATAGTTAACAGTTTTTTTTCCCACACAACTTTGTCTCACTCTTGTTAGCTGGCTAGCAAGGTGGGGTCTAACACTCTTACCAAGGTTGTGTACGCATTCTCCCTCCAAATGTGCGGCATCACGTCTCCGCTTCAAATGTTGGCGTATCACAGATATACTGCCATAATAACAAGGTCCGCTTTGCAAAATGAGCAAGGTATTTATGTTTTTAACAACAATAAGAGGAAATATCCTCAAACTGTACATGCTATCACTGGCGATTTTTGATGACATCACCACTATTGTTGACAAATATAGTTGTAGGCAACACATTTTATTGTCGACTAATCGTTGCAGCACTACTGTACATTAGAAAATGGTTGAAAATTAGTAAAAGCAATCAAAAAATGTAACAGATAGCATCGAACCAAAAATGTTCCATTTGTATGAACTAACCAAGATCGTCTCCCTCACTGACAAGTTAAGGCAGACAAATGCCATCACACTCCCTCCTTGTCTGGCAGGAATGAGACTAAATGAGAGGTGGGACACAACACAAACCGGATTATGTGCACAAAGTGAGGGATTTGTTCACAAAAGAACTTATCAATGGCTTTAAAGCCCAGATAATGACATGCTCAGAGGGCGTTCTTGCCCTTATTTCCATGACACCATCCTGTCTGCATCGCTCAATAAACGTAAGACCATTTTAATAGCAGATGGATTTAAACACATCCCTTCAGAGGACAGCGAAAAAAACGTGTCGTGTTTTCCAAATTATGAAAATAAAGTTGGATGAGGTTCTGTTCTTAGTGCAGATCAAATATTCAGCAATAAGCTTAAAGCATTTCTTAGCTGTGATTAACTTAAAAATAATTGTTTCAGTGGAATATATATATATATATATATATATATATATATATATATATATATATATATATATATATATATTTAAATATACAGTAGGTACAAATATATATATGTATATATATATATATATATATATGTCTTAATAAGGTTATCCAAAAAATAGTGCTCGATACCGTAGTAGAGCGCAATATATGTATGTGTGGGAAAGAAATCACAAGACTATTTCATCTCTACAGGCCTGTTTCATGAGGGGGGGTACCCTCAATCATCAGGAGATTTTAATGGGAGCATTCGCATACCAAGGTTTATATAGGGCACAGGGTGGGTGGGTACAGGCTGGCCTAGGGGCGTGGTGATTGGCTCATGTGTTACCTAGGAGGTGTTTCCGTCTATGGCGGCATGTTGTTACAATTTCGCTGCGCTTGTTGAGGGATGACAGGTCTGGACGGTAAATAATAAACAGTTTCTCTTTCAAGCATAGGTTGCATCTTTTATTACCACTATTGTAAGGTGTGCTGGATGCAAGAATTTGCCATGTTATTGAATATTCAACATTATTGTCTTTGAGGTCCCAAATGTGTTTGCTGAGTTCTGTGGTATTTCGCAGGTTTTTGTTCCTGAAAGAAGCCTTGTGATTGTTCCATCTGGTTTTGAATTCACCCTCGGTTAATCCTACATATGTGTCGGATGTGTTAATGTCCTTGCGTATTACCTTAGATTGGTAGACAACTGATGTTTGTAAGCATCCCCCGTTGAGAGGGCAATCAGGTTTCTTTCGACAATTACATCCTTTGTTGGTTTTGGAGTCGCTCTGTCTGAGGGCCGACGGCTCATTTGCAATTGTTTTGTTGTGGTTTGAGATGATTTGTCGTATATTGTTCATGCAGCTGTAGCTCAATTTAATGTTGTTCTTGTTGAATACTTTTCTTAGGATGTTGTCTTTGGGAAAGTGTTTGTCAATCAGATTGAGGAATTTGTGTCCAATGTTCGTTGAGACGTTTTTGCTGTATGGGGGGTTGTACCAGATGATGTCGTTCCGTTTTCTGTTCTTTTTTGGCTGGTTTCCTGGCATGGGTTCATAAGTGAGGGTGAAATTGTATCCGCTTTCATCAAGGGCTTTTTGGTACGGGGGGGTTGCTTGGTCAAATTCAGCTTTGCTAGATGACAGCATCGATAGCCTTTTATTGATTCCGGTAGGTATTCTTTTCGTGGTGGTGGGTGGGTGGTTGCTGTCATGGTGCACGTATTGGAGTGTTGTGTTGGGTTTCGTGAATGGTTGGTAGCTGTTATTTCTCAGGTTGAAAGTGACGTCAAGGAAGTTGACGGTTTGCTTGTTGGCTTCAATCGTGATCCGTAGGCCGTTCTCTTTGAAAATTTGGCATATGCGCTTCTTGGTATTCTCGCTGCTCCTTGGCGAGGCGCGACACACTGCCAGTCCGTCATCACGGTAAATACCAAGGTTCAGATTGAGGCTAGCGAGCTGGGAGAGGAGGAAAGTCCCAACCCATTTCCCACCTGGAAAATAAAAGGATCGCGGCTGAACTGGACATTGAGGACAGGGTGGACGCAACAGCCAACAAGGAAGCCTTCATCACATTGAAGGACCACAAACCCAACTTCGCAAATAACCCAACATGCCGACTAATAAACCCAACTAAATCTGAAATAGGAAAAATCAGCAAAATAATCCTGGACAGAGTCAACACAAAAATCAAGGACAAAACACCACTCAACCAATGGAGAAATACAGCAGCAGTAATCAAATGGTTCAACAACTTCCAAGACAAACAACAGCACAACTTTATCTCCTTTGATATTGAGGAATTTTACCCTTCCATCACGCAAGACCTACTGACTCAAGCACCAGACTTCGCCTCAGACTACGACTCAATCACAGGCAACGAAAGAAACATCATCATCCACGCAAAAAACTCCATTCTCATCCACAACAGTACACCATGGCAAAAAAAGAACAATGCAACATTTGACGTCACTATGGGAAGTTTTGACGGAGCAGAAACGTGTGAACTCGTTGGGAGTTTCCTCCTCTCCCAGCTCGCTAGCCTCAATCTGAACCTTGGTATTTACCGTGATGACGGACTGGCAGTGTGTCGCGCCTCGCCAAGGAGCAGCGAGAATACCAAGAAGCGCATATGCCAAATTTTCAAAGAGAACGGCCTACGGATCACGATTGAAGCCAACAAGCAAACCGTCAACTTCCTTGACGTCACTTTCAACCTGAGAAATAACAGCTACCAACCATTCACGAAACCCAACACAACACTCCAATACGTGCACCATGACAGCAACCACCCACCCACCACCACGAAAAGAATACCTACCGGAATCAATAAAAGGCTATCGATGCTGTCATCTAGCAAAGCTGAATTCGACCAAGCAACCCCCCCGTACCAAAAAGCCCTTGATGAAAGCGGATACAATTTCACCCTCACCTATGAACCCACGCCAGGAAACCAGCCAAAAAAGAACAGAAAACGGAACGACATCATCTGGTACAACCCCCCATACAGCAAAAACGTCTCAACGAACATTGGACACAAATTCCTCAATCTGATTGACAAACACTTTCCCAAAGACAACATCCTAAGAAAAGTATTCAACAAGAACAACATTAAATTGAGCTACAGCTGCATGAACAATATACGACAAATCATCTCAAACCACAACAAAACAATTGCAAATGAGCCGTCGGCCCTCAGACAGAGCGACTCCAAAACCAACAAAGGATGTAATTGTCGAAAGAAACCTGATTGCCCTCTCAACGGGGGATGCTTACAAACATCAGTTGTCTACCAATCTAAGGTAATACGCAAGGACATTAACACATCCGACACATATGTAGGATTAACCGAGGGAGAATTCAAAACCAGATGGAACAATCACAAGGCTTCTTTCAGGAACAAAAACCTGCGAAATACCACAGAACTCAGCAAACACATTTGGGACCTCAAAGACAATAATGTTGAATATTCAATAACATGGCAAATTCTTGCATCCAGCACACCTTACAATAGTGGTAATAAAAGATGCAACCTATGCTTGAAAGAGAAACTGTTTATTATTTACCGTCCAGACCTGTCATCCCTCAACAAGCGCAGCGAAATTGTAACAACATGCCGCCATAGACGGAAACACCTCCTAGGTAACACATGAGCCAATCACCACGCCCCTAGGCCAGCCTGTACCCACCCACTCTGTGCCCTATATAAACCATGGTATGCGAATGCTCCCATTAAAATCTCCTGACGATTGAGGGTACCCCCCCTCATGAAACAGGCCTGTAGAGATGAAATAGTCTTGTGATATTTTTTCCCACACATACATATATATATATATATATATATATATATATATATATATATATATATATATATATATATATATATATACACGTTAGGTCAGGAAAAAACACAGAGGCTATTTCATCCCTACAAGCCTGTTTCACAGGTTTCCCTGCTCCTCAGGGGAAAATTGTCACTGTCATAATCATGTGCCATATAGTGAAACCACACTAAACAACAACGACAAACACATTTTGGAAGAATATTTGCACCGCAACACAAACATAAACACTACAGAACAAATTCCCCGAATTCTCTGCAGCACCAACTCTTCCGGGCGGCATTGGTGGATCTACACCTAACATCCACTGTAATGATACCACGCACAATAGCGTATCTAGTCGATGATACAATGATTACATTGATTTTTTTAACATCAGAAAATCTTCTTTCGTTTTTTTTATTTTATAGTATGTTTATAAACTCAGGAAATATGTCCCTGGACACATGATGACTTTGAATATGACCAAACTCTGATCCTGTAGCTACTTGGTATCGGATTGATACCCAAATTTGTGGTATCATTCAAAACTAATTTAAAGTATCAAACAACAGAAGAATAAGTGATTATTACATTTTAACAGAAGTGTAGATAGAACATGTTGAAACAGAAAATAAGCAGATATTAACAGTAAATGAACAAGTAGACTAATAATTCATTTTTACAGTTTGACCCTCATAATGTTGACAAATTAATAGAACGATAAATGACACAATATGTTACTGCATGTGTCAGCAGACTAATTAGGAGTCTTTGTTTGTTTACTTACTACTAAAAGACAAGTTGTACGGGATGTTCACTATTTTATTTAAGGACACAATTGCAATAAGAAACATGAGTACCATAAGATTTTTGTTAAAATAAAGCCAATAATGATTTTTTTTCTGGTTTGGAAAAGTACCGAAAAGTACTGAAATACTTTTGGTACCGGTCCCAAAATATTAGTGTCAGGACAACACTAATACACACACACCGAGCACCCGCTGGCAGAAATGTAGATCGGCGCCTATGCATTTGAGTATGTAGATATGGGAGTGTTTTTGTTGTTATTTATTAATTTATTGTTTCTGTTCTCCCGTTATTTATATATTAAAAACAACAACTATTGTTTTTAAAATAAATGACATTCCCTGTGAAATTGTTTTTGCTTTTTAAAAAAAAAAAAAAAAAGCAATGTCAAAGGACAAGGTTTTGTATAATGTTGTGGAACCATTGCAATCAAGTAATAAAGACAATAAGAAAATGGCCGCGTTGTTTGATTTGACATCTTAAGGGGAACACAGCCAACGACTGCTCCACCTTTCCAGTTTCTGAAATACGAGCCTTCTCAGCATGTTTCACTTTAATGACTCTTCTTTTCTTCATTGCTCATTTGTTGTCATCTCCTCTAAACTCCATCAGCGTAAAGTAAATGCATCCTTCATCTCCATCCTCAACACGGAACCCTGGTCCGTGTTCGACATAGCAAAGTGGCGCTTACTCCAGGGGACAAACTTGGGGATTAATCAACGCCTCTTATCGCTCTTGCTGCGCGAGAGGAAGATAGTGAGATGGGATGAGGGCGGGGCTCAGAAGCAAAACCTCTTTTAGTTCCAAGAATGGGATTCATTTAGGGCAGACATGCCCATGCATGTGTTATGGTGGTGTGTGGAAACACTAGGTGGCGTCCAATCAGCCCTATCCTGGTGAAATATCAGCAGCCTGCTGCGAGTTTCACCTTGGCACTTGTCTTCTCCCACTTTCTTCATTTCACATCGATTATTTGGCCTGTGTTCCGACCGCTGCAGGCTTCAATGAAATCAGACTGTGTGTGTGTGGAGGCGTGCACACGAGGGAGGACTACAATATTAAACCAAACACACACGTCCGACCTCACAACAACCACAAACATAAAAAATAAAACACCACAAAAAACGCCGCCATAAATACCGCAGTGCTTTGGTTTTTGTCACTATTCCGTTCCAAAATGTTCGACCAAAATCATACGAAAACCGAACCGATTTTTTTCCCCATAAGAAATAATGTATATACATTACCTTTTGCACTATATTAATTTATATTATTATGTGTTGTCAACTTTGTACTTTTTTATGTCATTGCTTGAAATAAATAAATCAATGAAAAAATGAAAATGAAAATGTAAATCCAATTAATTAGTTTTAGAATTCCAAAATTATGAAAACAGAACACATTCAATGTGATCATAATCAGCAGTATAATTGTCACGGCCCGGGCACATTCCAATGAGCATTCATCTGTGCGCCCTGCTGAGCGCACCTCCAAGAGCGCACCTGCGCGCGCCACTCATGCACAAGCTGCGCCGGTGCACAGCTGCATTCAATCACCAGCAATCTGCACATCTGAAGCTGATGATGAGACCTGCCTTCATAAGCCAGCACAACCTGCTATCCCGCGCTAGAACGTAGTCATCTGTTCCAGTACAGTAAGCCGAAAATCTAGCACTATGCACTCTTGCTTTCTCTGTGTTTTCTCCCCCTTCGTGATCAATTGTCTCGAGTTCCACCTTGTCGCCTCTCTGCAGCCTACCTTCGTTTCCACGTCACGAGCTGTGTGTCTCGTCTCCCCGCGTTCCCTCTGGTTCCCTGGCTGCATCTTGGATCTCAACCTCCCGCCTGGACACGGACTTTTGACGACTCGCTATCGCCCCCGACTTCTTGCCTGTGCTCACGGACCTACGAGCCTGCCTCGCTCCCTTGGACTTCCGCACTCCTCGCTCAACACTCCCGGTAACACTCTCTAGTTAGTTCACACACATGGTCGCACACCACACACACATTTTGGATTTGTACACACACGTCATTTATTATTTATATATATAGTATATACATATAAATAAATAGAGCTAAAACGGCGTCCCTCCTGTCTGTGCCGTCTCCTCCTCCTGTGCACATAACAATAATACCCTGATCGGAACAAACTATAAGTCGCTACATTTTTCGTACCCTTTGTACGCTGCAGCTTATAAAATGGTGCGGCTGTTTAATGGATTTGTCTTCGCTAACGGCCATAATGTTTTGTATTCAACAAGTAGTTGTTTATAAAAGACAGAGAAACACTGAAAAGCTGTGTTATTGTTTGTGCTATGGCGCTAATTTTTGGACTAGTTTGCTTACTGCCGGGTTGACATTGACAGTATTTCCTTCTGTTTAGTGCTATTCCATATTCTAGTCATCCACAGCGTTACTACTCGTATGGATTCATCATTCATCACTCCAAACAACGTTTGTAAGTTTTACAATACAACGAAAAACAATACACATTTATAGTACTAAACCTTCACATGTTTGATAGTAGTGTCGTTAGCATTAGCTAATATGCTAACCAATTTACAAGTGCCTATGACAGTATTATTAACTTACAATGGCATTCTGTTTGTATTGTTTCAGTTTCGCAAATTCTTCAGTAAATTCACCAAGACGTCACCGTGGAGTTATTGAGTCTGTTTAGCTCAGGGGTGTCAAACTAATTTTAGCTCAGGGGCCGCATGGAGGAAAATCTGTGCACACGCGGGCAAAAATTTTTAAATCATGGCATTAATACTAAAAAATAAAGACAACTTCAGATTGTTTTCTGAAGTTACAACAAACACTGAAAATATTACAATACAAATAGAGAAAATAATACCGGCAGCGGTTAAGTTTAGATCCATGAAGGAAAGAAGAAAGTGAATGAATGTTTATAACTGAATACATTTACAAATGCATCAAAATTTGTTTTTTTTTAACGATCGGGTCGCATGTTTATGCGGAGGTCGTTCTCCCAAGATGCAGACGGACTCCGGACACAGCGTGCAGGTAAGAAATTATTTATTCTTCATTAACAATACAGGGAAAAACAAAGGTGTGCCAAAAGCACGGGAGGCAAAGCTAAGGAGGTTAGCGCGGGAGCTAGCATACAAAGAAGAATCAAAATTAACTGTTGTTAACTGTTGCTTGTAGCAAACTAGGAAGCCAGACAGTGTGTGGCGAGCAACGTGAATAAATAGCACTCTGATTAGTGCCCGGCAGCAGGTGAGCATCCCGAACACCAATCAGAGGCAGCTGAAACCAATCAGCACCCATGGTAACAGAAAACACAACCCCAGGGGTGCAGAAAACAGAACTGAGATAGTCAAAACCAACAGACGAACACATGATCCGGGCAACGGATCATAACAGTTTTCTTTTGTCTTTCATTTATTTTTAATCAACCAAGTAACGTTTATGACAACCTTTTTCCAAAACACAATATAGAATGTGAGATATAACAGGATAATGCATACATTTATCCCCAGGTGCATGTCTTTGGAGGTGGGAGGAAGCCGGAGTACCCGGAGGGAACCCACGCAGTCACGGGGAGAACATGCAAACTCCACACAGAAAGATCCCGAGCTCGGGATTGAACTCACGACTACTCAGGACTTTTGTATTGTGAGGCAGATGCACTAACCTCTCTTCCACCGAGCTGCCCATACATTTATCATTTGTTTTCAAAACAGTTACAAAAAAGTGGGACCCCAAAAATGTACTGTGGGATTCTATTTTTATGACTTAATGATTATGAAAATTCCTAGCGCCAACACTGATGGAGTATTGGTGCGTGCAAAACATCAGCGGGCGGCTGTGGCCTGCTGGCCGGTTCCAATACTAATTAAATATCATCCCGGGGGCCAAAGATAATTAATTTGCGGGCCAGATTTGGGCCACAGGGCCTGGACTTTGACGCCACTGGTTTAGCTGACTGGAGAGCTAGCTTACGCAGCTTGTGGGTCCATGACAATGACATCTGTTTTGTTTGATCAGCCATTTTACTGCCGCGTTACAGACACCGCTTGGAAACAATTAAGGTATGTAAATAAACATTTACAAAACTGTTCTGTGTAAACAACTCATTTCACAATGTATATCCTGTATCTCAGCTTATAGTCCATATTACATTTATATAATTGTTTTTCTTCTAAACATTTGTAGGTGCAGTTTATACACCAGTCTGGAAGATACAGTCATTTTACAAGAAGATTCAGGTAAACTTCTTCAATTGAAACTGATGATATCACATTTCAATCATATGCTGATTCCGTTTAACAATCAATGAAGTTTGGAGCTCAATGCAGTTTTTCAATTTTGAAGCACTAACAACCCTGAGCTCAATATTAATGTTGACAGCAGCCTGGGATTTATCTCAGCTACGCTGAAGAAGAATGTTTTGAGACGTCTGCTCAAAATGGCTAAGGAGGGGGCTGGGGGATGACGCACACGAGGAGGTGTTCATTAAACCATTGAAAAGGGAAAGTCCTGAGCACTACATGGAAGATGAGAAGGAAGATAAATTGATGCGAGCGGGCAAACGTGCAGAAGGACTCTTTAGGTCGACATGGACGACGGCGAGGATAGTGGACAGGAGAGGCAGGGCTAAGATGGATGGAGGGTGCACAACTTAGTCACACCACCAGTCAGAGGTTGGCTTAAAGGTTGAAGAGGAAGACAAGAATGAAAGCATAAAAGAGGGAGGTTGAAGATATGACACAGGGTGAGCGGAGGGTGGGTGAGGCGGAGAGAATGATGGATGGATGGAGTGTAATGAAATGAAGAGGTGGTCTTAGTGGAGATGGATTGAGCCACATTCTGCAGACCCTGTGCATCTCCATGGGTCCCTTTGGAGCCCAGTGTGTGTGTCTGCATGTGTGTGCGTGTGTGTGTGTGTGTGTGTGTGTGTGTGTGTGTGTGTGTGTGTGTGTGTGTGTGTGTGTGTGTGTGTGTGTGTGTGTGTGTGTGTGTGTGTGAGAGAGGAAGAGTGAGAAGGACAGAGCGCAAGATCAATCCCTATTCGCGTGTGTGTCATACAGTGTTTGTTTGTGTTTGTGTTCGAGAGAGCAGGTCAGTGGAGGATAAAGGTCATCTGCCACAACTGTCTGTGCTCCAAATGTGTGGGAAGTGTACAAGTAAGTCAGAGGAAAGTAAAGAGTAGTGTTGTCCCGATACCAATATTTTGGTACCGGTACCAAAATGTATTTCGGTACTTTTTGGTACTTTTGTAAATAAAGGGGACCACAAAAAATGTCATTATTGGCTTTATTTTAACCAAAAATCTTCGGGTACCTCAAACATATGTTTCTTATTGCAAGTTTGTCCTTAAATAAAATAGTGAACATATAAGACAACTTGTCTTTTATTAGTAAGTAAACAAAGAAAGACTCCTAATTTAGCTGCTGACGTATGCAGTAACATATTGTGTCATTTATCATTCTATTATTTTGTCAAAACTATTAAGGACAAGTGGTAGAAAATGCTTTATGTGATGGACCCAAGTGGTGGAATATTAAAATCTAGTAACATTTTGCTTAAAACAAATGTAAATATTAAGAACCCAATGTAGTGAAAGCAACCGTCCCAAAATAAGGAAAGATAATGATGCTCATTTACAATTTATTCAATACAAATTAAAAATACAGTCAAGTTGATAACACTAAAAATACCAATTGGTAAACAATAATATAGGTGAGGGTACAGCCACGACAGGCGTGGTCAGTGTCCTGGTTCCGCTCACTTCCACAGCGTCCTCCTGCACACAAATTAAATCGGAGGCAGGCCACGGGGATAAAATAATCTAAAAACACGGAGACGCTCTCAGGGCTGACGTCACACTTACACGCAAGGAACCCTGCCTCTGCTGTAGTTCCGCGTAGAAATATCGAGTACGCCCACTCTCCTCACCAGTCTCTGGTGGGACCTACGTGGCCGTACGTGTCCCGTCTCGCCCGCCTCTTGGTCGCTCCCGGGAGTCACCGCAGGTCTTTGGGTCCCAACCGCTCTTGCCCACAGGACCACACAGCCAGCGTACAACCCACGAGCCCGCAAGCCCACAGCCAAAGGCAGTTCATCACCCCCACAGATCCACAATCCACAAAACTTACTTCGGAGGCAGAGTTTCCTCCGCCCCTGCGTGTTGTGGGCTTCTTGGGGTTCACTCCGGTAGCTTGCAGGGTCTGCTGCGTAGTCCTGGATTCCTTCCCATCCTGCGGGCGTCCACCCGGACGCTCTTGGCAAAGCCTGTGGATACTCTCCGGTCGCTCTTCCTTCCGTTCGCTTCCCCCTCCTGTCGCTTCCCTCGATCCTTGCCTGTTCTCTCCTTTTAAATGTGCAGTCCTAATGCTCCACAGGTGCGTCTAATTTCAGGTGCCGTTCGATTGGGCACCTTGGTTTGCTAGGGGCAACAAGCTAAAAGGGGCAACGTCTTAAAATACCAGCAACGTCCACAAGGAGTAAACACATGCAATTAAAAATACAATCAAAGTCCACAAAGTGTAAAAACATGCAACTAAAAATACAATCAAATTCCACAACAATAAAAACATGTAATTCAAATCCACAACAATAAAAACACTCTAAGACATGCATGGCAATGAAACATTTACATTAGTTTTAGACAATACCACACATTTGTAACCTGACTCTCGCCAGATCCTTGTCCTTCGCTGAGCTCCACACAAAAATCTGTGACTTCTCGATAGGAGATGGATTTCAGAAGGCGGGGGCCTTGTAAAAAAATCATTGTATGTGATTGGATAAACCACTTGTCCGTTATCTTGAATGACATGCTACTTCAACCACTCACATCCAAATCAACCCGTGACGCTGATGAGAGCGGCGCTGGGAAATCCAAGCCCGGTCGGAAGAAGAGCCAAAACATCCTTGCCACCAATAAATGCCTTCAAAACCGTTCTCTGTTTATCTTTTAAATAAGTAATATTCGATTGACGTCGCAAAACAGTTGCAATAGCAGAATCAATGTCATAGTAGTATCGACTAAATACGCTATTGTACTTGGTATCATTACAGTGGATGTTAGGTGTAGATCCACGAGAGGCGTTCGTTTACATTGTCGCGTCCCGGAAGAGTTGGTGCTGCAGGGAATTCTTGGAAATTGTTCTGTAGTGTTTATGTTGTGTTGCGGTGCAAATATTCTCCCAAAATGTGTTTGTCATTGTTGTTTAGTGTGATTTCACTATATGGCACATATTTGTAACAGTGTTGGCGTTGTTCATACGGCCACCCTTAGTGTGACATGTATGGCTGTTGACTAAGTATGTCGTTCATTCACTCGTATGTAATGTGTTTAAAGTTAAGATGATCAACTTAATGGATAATGATCGGACGTAGTGAAGTCTTGACTTGAATTTAGTAACTATGAACCAGTTTTAACACATCCAATGTTGTGAATCAAAGGTGCTGTGTGTGTAGTGAAACATGTATAGCCCATCACTCGTCTACTTGAAATAAATGTACTTCAGTAGTCGCATTGGAGACAAGGATTAGTGATTCTGCTGACTGAGGACAGATATTAGTCACTAGCCATGTCTTAAAGCACCTCTTCCTGAGGGCGTTTCAGTGTTATAGCTTCATCTTTATTGTTAGTTATTGAGCCAAAGTTGGTCTGTTCTCCCTTTGTTGTCTACACACTGTGTCTGCTTGTAAGCACTCTGTGATTGTGCACTGCCGAACATGCTCCTCTACATGACATGACGTGACGTGACGACGACCGGTGGGGGACCAGTACTTTTTTAGAGGCAGTACAGTACCGAATACTATTTATTAGTATCGTGGTACTATACTAATGCCGATATACCGTACAATCCTAGTAAAGAGTTAAACATTGTTAGCGTAGTAATATTAATTGAAGTGAATTACCAATGAAAAGCTGTTCAACGAATCTGTCTAATGCAGATCACGCGCTATGCGTTGGGCAGCATGTTTTGTGAGGGGCCCCGTTTATGGAACCAAAACATTGCCGAAAATTGACATTGCGGAAAAAGTTGTAATGGCACTAAAACAAGTTTTGGCAACTAATAAATACAAATGTTGACAAAATACAATATTTTTGGTGGATATTTTTTTGTATCATGACATGTTTTCGATGCCATTATTCATATTTCTGTACACTTTTATTATTTTTGTGTGTTTCACATGTGCAGGTTTTTTTATTTTTGAATTTTCCTTTTTCACATTTGCTTCTCTTTTTTTACGGTTTCAAATTAATGGCAGTGATTTTACATGTGGGTGCCTTTCCTTTTTTTTTTTTTTTTGTCCTGTCCAGCTTCTCAGTCAAATCATATAGTTGATGTAGATGCCCATATCGGTCGTTCAGATTTACTTTACAAAAGAGAAGTGTAGGATACTTCTCTTGTTGCCTTATTTGTATTTGACTTTATTAAATGTATTCATAGTATCATTTGGTGCAGCCGGGCCGGAGCAGGAGGGGATAGAAAGAGAAAAAAAAGAAGACTGTGGGGGAAATTGTGGGGACAAGAGGGGGATTAGACAGAGAGACAAAAACAACAAAAGCAAACACAACAACAACGACAACAACAACAATAGAGCAACATCAGCAAATACGACATGTACAAATATGATGGTAAAAGTGATAGCAAATAAGCAGTTAGCGAAAATAAAAAATAATACAGAAATGACAATGAGCATTACAAATTAAGCAATACAAATACCAATAGAAATAGCGCTATTGATAATGAACAATACCAATAATTTACCTCTATTATCAACAATACAGTTGTTCAAATGCAAGAATACATATACGTAATGATAACTAGAGACACGAAATAATGCAGAAAAATGGAGGGGAAGAAAGAGAAGCAACTATATTATGCGGGTGCCTTTACAACAAGTTTACCCAGTAGCAGTTTTACTAGACTTGGGCTTGCAGGTAAAACACCGTAGAAGAAGACAGAGGGGCTCTAAATCGAGTTTAAGTTTCATGATGTGATATGCCTTGTGTTAACCTATAGTGATACATACATTGAATGTGCACTTGTAAATTATCCATGTTTGTTTCGATATATTCGTGATATTTGGCAAAACTCCATATGGAATAATACTTTGTTACATTTCTTCGCAGAGCCAAAAAATCGACTTAAAAATATGGATAGCATATGTATTTATTCATGTAAAACATTTAACACCAGACATGTACAAAACCCAAAACCAGTGAAGTTGGCACGTTGTGTAAATCGTAAATAAAAACAGAATACAAGGATTTGCAAATCCTTTTCAACTTATATTCAGTTGAATAGACTGCAAAGATAATATATTTAATGTTCGAACTGAGAAACTAAATTTTTTTTGCAAACTAACAAATTAACTTAAAATTGAATGGCAGCAAGCAATTTTTACCACTGTGTTACATGGCCTATCCTTTTAACAACACTCAATAAATGTTTGGGAACTGAGGAGACTAATTTTTGAAGCTTTTCAGGTGGAATTATTTCCCATTCTTGCTTGATGTACATCTTAAGTTGTTCAACAGTCCGGGGTCTCCGTTGTTGTATTTTACTTTTGCACCATCCTTTTAAATTTTTAAGTTTCTTTAAACTTGATTTAGACCACCTGGTAAACTTGTCGTAAGCCCCGCCAACAGGCAGCTGCGCCCCCATGTTAAATTAATTTAAAGGTGTAAAAGAGAGAAGCGGAACGGGGAAAAAAAAGAAATGAAAAAAAGTTGAAAATAAAAAACAGTGAAACACACAACAACAATAAAAGTGTGCAAAATAATAGTATTTTTGCAAAGTTTATATTATTTAGTGCCGGAACTTCTTTCTGTGCCAATTAGGGTTGTACGGTATAGCGGTATTAGTATAGTACTGTGATACTAATGAATCATTTTCGATACTATACCACCTCTGAAACATACTGGTCCTGCACCCCCGTCGTCGTCACGTCATGACATTGCTGGTTTACGAGCAGATGAGCATGTTCGGCAGCGCACACTCACGGAGTACTTTCAAGCAGTCACAGTGTGTAGACAGAAAAGGGAGAACGGACGCATTTTGGCTTAAAAACTAAAGATATAGGTGAAGTTATAACACTGAAACACAATCAAAAAGAGGTGCTTTAACACATGGCTAGCTAGCTAGTGGCTAACGTCCATCCGCCGTCGGCAGTGTTTTATCTACTTTTAAATCACTAATCCTCGCCTCCATGGTGACGAATAAAGCAAGTTTCTTACAAGTATCATCCCTGCAGGACGAGGAATAGCTAAACATGCTTCACTACACACCGTAGGAGGAAACAATAGCTCACTGCTAACCAGAATGTAAACAAATGCTATGGGTGGATCTAAACCTGACATCCACTGTAATGATATCAAGTACAGGCACGTATCTAGTCGATACTACTATGATTACGTCGATATTTTTTGGCATCACAACATCTTCTTTAATTTAAAAAAAATTTATATTATGTTTATAAACTCAGGAATTATATCCCTGGACACATGAGGACTTTGAATATGACCAATGTATGATCCTGTAACTACTTGGTATCGAATTGATACCCAAATTTGTGGCATCATCCAAAACTGCAAACCCCATTTCCATATGATTTGGGAAATTGTGTTAGATGTAAATATAAATGGAATACAATGATTTGCAAATAATTTTCAACCCATATTCAGTTGAATATGCTACAAAGACAACATATTTGATGTTCAAACTGATAAACTTTTTTTTTTTTTGCAAATAATCATTAACTTTAGAATTTGATGCCAACAACACGTAACAAAGAAGTTGGGAAAGGTGGCAATAAATACTGATAAAGTTGAGGAATGCTCATCAAACACTTAGTTGGAACATCACACAGGTGAACAGGCAAATTGGGAACAGGTGGGTGCCATGATTGGGTATAAAAGTAGATTCCATGAAATGCTCAGTCATTCACAAACAAGGATGGGGCGAGGGTCACCACTTTGTCAACAAATGCGTGAGCAAATTGTTGAACAGTTTAAGAAAAACCTTTCTCAACCAGCTATTGCAAGGAATTTAGGGATTTCACCATCTACGGTCCGTAATATCATCAAAGGGTTCAGAGAATCTGGAGAAATCACTGCACGTAAGCAGCTAAGCCCGTGACCTTCGATCCCTCAGGCTGTACTGCATCAACAAGTGACATCAGTGTGTAAAGGATATCACCACATGGGCTCAGGAACACTTCAGAAACCCATTGTCAGTAACTACAGTTGGTCTCTACATCTGTAAGTGCAAGTTAAAACTCTCCTATGCAAGGCGAAAACCGTTTATCAACAACACCCAGAAACGCCGTCGGCTTCGCTGGGTCTGAGCTCATCTAAGATGGACTGATACAAAGTGGAAAAGTGCTCTGTGGTTTGACGAGTCCACATTTCAAATTGTTTTTGGAAACTGTGGAGGTCGTGTCCTCCGGACCAAAGAGGAAAAGAACCATTCGGATTGTTATAGGCGCAAAGTTAAAAAGCCAGCATCTGTGATGGTATGGGGGTGTATTAGTGCCCAAGACATGGGTAACTTACACATCTGTGAAGGCGCCATTAATGCTGAAAGGTACATACAGGTTTTGGAGCAACATATGTTGCCATCCAAGCAACGTTACCATGGACGCCCCTGCTTATTTCAGTAAGACAATGTCAAGCCACGTGTTACATCAACGTGGCTTCATAGTAAAAGAGTGCGGGTACTAGACTGGCCTGCCTGTAGTCCAGACCTGTTTCCCATTGAAAATGTGTGGTGCATTATGAAGCCTAAAATACCACAACGGAGACCCCTGGACTGTTGAACAACTTAAGCTGTACATCAAGCAAGAATGGGAAAGAATTCCACCTGAGAAGCTTAAAAAATGTGTCTCCTCAGCAGTGTTGGGTTAGTTACTGAAAACCAGTAACTAGTTACAGTTACTAGTTACTTCATTTCAAAAGTAACTCAGTTACTAACTCAGTTATTTACACCAAAAAGTAATGCGTTACTGTGAAAAGTAACTATTTAGTTACTTATTTTTTTCTTCTTTTTTTTTTAAAGCTCCCATTAATGCCCTTTTAGCCTTCATTTCAGTACTGTTATTGCACTGGAGAATAATACAATCTGTTGATCAACATGACATACATTTGCATCACTGAACTCTGCTAAGCAATGTGGTCTACATACAACACACAAAGACAAAGATATGTTACAAAGGCCAATTTGTTTCTGGCCAGAACAAGTTGACAAAACTATTTTAAATAGCTGCAACATAACATACATAAGTAACAAACAGCATAATAACAGCATAGCTGTAAAGCAAGAAAGGCACACACTACATACACAAAGCCTCTACATACACAAAGCCTAACCAGGCATTTTTTCCTCAATAAATTCTGACACAAAATCATGTCTGAAGCCCAGAACACTCTACACATTTCCCCAGTTTTAGTTTAGAGATAAGGAAAGATTGGCCTGGCCCACTAGGATCACCCTTTATGTTTGTGAACTTTATAGTCTATACATTTAGAGTGATGTGATAATCAAGCACTCTAGAAGTCTAGAATGAAAGAGTATATGAGAGAATTGACAGCAACGTTCCCTCTAAGGAGCGCGCCTGTGCAATTGCGCACTGCTCAAGCGTCCTCTGCGCACGGCAAATCTATGCCACGCACAAAATCAAAAAAAAAAAAAAAACGCATAACAATTTTCGACACGACACGGACACGACAGAGAAAACCGTTTTCGTCATCATTGTTCAAATATAATTATACGTCTGTCGAGACGCTTTGAGGACATGAATTCCATCCATCATTTTACTGAGCAAAACTCTTTATTGTCGGCCATAAACACATCACTGTTATATCAACAGCAGCCGCTCGCTCTTTCTCACTTGCGCCAACACATGCACATATGGCACTTAGCCAGTGATGCGTTTACAGCCACACAAAAAGTCGGACAACTCCAACACCACACATAAAGTGTAATTCCTGGTCGTTACTCTATGATTTACCAATCAAATGTGTGCTTATTCTAGTGTCATTTATTATGAATCTTAATTTATAAATATTAATCATTAAATGCTGTTAGTATATTAAATACATACTAATAAAAAAATATATTTTTTACAAACAGGAAGTTGCAGGAATGTACACATGATCCCCTGCTTACATCTCATTGTGCAACATGTGAATGTTTTAATGGGAACTAAATGCAATGTCTGAAAGGGGTACAAATTATTTCCAAAGGAGGACCTCCACCCAGACAAACAATATAAGTACATAGTTCATGAAAAACAATATTTTTTGTTATTGACATTGTAAGTGGGCCTAAACACTTATATTATAAATGGAAATGACTGCTGTCATTTGATTATAATAATAAGAGAATGTTATCTGTCTATCTGTGTTGGCCCTGCGATGGGTCCAGGGTGTACACAGCGTTCCGCCCGAATGCAGCTGAGATAGGCTCCAGCGACCCCGAAAGGGACAAGCGGTAGAAAATGGATGGCTGGATGGCGATTGAACTTGTTATTTAGTCAGGTTTGGGACAGGTGTGCTGCTGGTGTAGCCACAGTGTGCACGTGTGATGTTGCTCACATGTGCTCCACTGAATGCTCAGGGAGTTTTTGCGTTTGCTCACACACATGAAAAATTAGAGGGAACATTAAATGACAGAGTGTGTGTACCTTCAGTGCTGAATGATGAGCAGAGGCAGAGTTAATCCTTAAGTGGTGGTGGTGGAGGTGAAGTGTCATTGGAGTCTCTATCTCTCTTTACTAGCTTCGTCGAAGCATGTTGCTTATGTAGCTTGTTTCAGCAGATTTGAATTGCTGTTTTGGGCAGTAGATGGCATCTTTGATCCAAAGCACAATTTACATTTAACTAAAATGTTATTTTCTTTGTGCTCGACAAAAGAAAAGTAGTGAAAATATCTCCATGTTAGCAAACTCGACTTCTGGCTCCGCCATGATCAGACACGCACACCCCCCCCCCCTCCCTCTCCTCCCTCTCCTCCCTCCCCACACTCACACACACACAGAGCGTGTGTCTCTCTTCTCCGGCTTGTGACACAAGAAGAATCAGAACGATGACACAGCAGCGCTCCGATAAAACACACTTTATACTACATAAAAAGTAACGTAAAATAACGCAGTAACGCATCATGTAGTAACGGTAACTGAGTTACTGAATATAAAAAATAACGCGTTAGATTACTAGTTACCGCCGAAACTAACGCGTTACTTTGTAACGCGTTAGTCCCAACACTGCTCCTCAGTTCCCAAACGTTTCCTGAGTGTTGTTAAAAGGAAAGGCCATGTAACACAGTGGTGAACATGCTCTTTCCCAACTACTTTGGCACATGTTGCAGCCATGAAATTCTAAGTTAATTATTATTTGCAAAAAAAAAATAAAGTTTATGAGTTTGAACATCAAATATCTTGTCTTTGTAGTGCATTCAATTGAATATGGGTTGAAAAGGATTTGCAAATCATTGTATTCCGTTTATATTTACATCTAACACAATTTCCCAACTCATATGGAAACGGGGTTTGTAATATAAAGTAATCAAACAACAGAAGAATAAGTGATTATTACATTTTAACAGAAGTGTATGTTAAAAGAGAAAGTAAGCAGATATTAACAGTAAATGAACAAGTAGATTAATAATTAATTTTCTACCACTTGTCCTTAATAATGTTGACAAAATAATACAATGCTAAATGACACAATATGTTACTGCATACGTCAGCAGACCAATTAGAAGCCTGTGTTTGTTTACGTACTAATAAAAGACAAGTTGTCTTTTATGTTCACTATTTTATTTATGGACTTAACTGCAATAAGAAACATTAATGTACCCTAAGATTTTTTGTTAAAATAAAGTCAATAATGCAAATTTTTTGTGGTCCCCTTTATTTAGAAAAGTACCGAAATGTATCGAAATCATTTTAGTACTGGTACCGGTACCAAAATGTTGGTATCGTTACAACACTAGTGCCAATACGACTTTTCAGCAACGTCGTATTTGTTTTTTTCGATACCACATCTTACTGGCAGTGATCTGGCAAAACCAGGTATGGACCTGGTTTTGCGTGAATAAGCGTGTGCAAAATGTCAATTAATGAATGACCGGGTGTTTCATATGAAATTCTACCACAAACGTATTGTAGATGAAGTAGCAAAGTCTGTACATTTGTTTGTTTCAATGATTTTAAAATTGTTGTTTTGCACTAATCCCTGGGAGGAACCTGTTTTGCACGATTCAAATGCAAAATGTAAATTAATTAATGACTGTATATGAAATGTTACAACAGACATATCACTAGCCCCTTCCTGCTCTGTCACTGATGAGGATTTCCGTAAGAAAGATAATTGGTCGTGTGGGGCAGTGTTGGTGCTGGTCTTCTAAGATAGTTGTGCAGGGTTTGATGCTTAGTGTAAATTGTGATAGGAAGAAAAACAAATGTATAATAATATTGTTGTTTTGCACGACAAAAATAATTGTTGAACAATTAGTTTTTCAATACATTCATTTCAATACCATCCATCCATCCAGTTTCTACCGCTTATCCCTTTCGGGGTCGCGGGGGTTGCTGGAGCCTATCTCAGCTGCAATCATACTTGCCAACCTTGAGACCTCCGATTTCGGAAGGTAGGGGGTGGGGAGTGGGGGGCGTGATTGGGGGTGGGGCGGGGGCGTGGTTGGGGGCGTGGTTAAGATATATATATATATATATATATATATATATATATATATATATATATATATATATATAAGAAATACTTGACTTTCAGAGACATCTAGCTATATATATATATTTTATTACATATATATCTATATATATATATATATATATATATATATATATATATATATATATATATATATATATATATATATATATAAATACTTGAATTTCAGTGTTCATTTATTTACACATATACACACACATAACACTACTCATTGTTGAGTTAAGGGTTGAATTGTCCATCCTTGTTCTATTCTATGTCACTATTTCAGAACACACACATTATACAAATATACATTATAAAATCAATAGGAAAACAGAGCTCTAATTTGGGAGTCTGAATTAGGATCAGAAGTTCCTATATAAACATTGCGCACTCACGTCGCCTTTTTGTATTGATTACTGCAGCTGTGCACTGGATTCATTCACAAATACAAACTACAACTCATAAACACTTTAGAGTTAGGCTCCACCATCAGAATGTGTACTTAAACTTAAAAAGATCACATGGATATTATTCAGTGAGTTGATTCACCAAAACTAACCTGTTATACAGGAGGAAAAAGCACACAGGACGTTTCAATTGTTCACAGACTGGTCGCGCTCATCAGAATGACAAGACACTTCCGTCTGCAGGTGATAGCATTCAATTGGGAAGAAACGCCCTACTGCCCCCTACTGACCAATGTGAATACTGATAAATATGTAATGACAGCTCCAAAAACGAATTCAAAACACAAAATAAAATAAATAAATCAACATAAAAATGTGACACATTATGGGTGGGTCACATATGCATGTACAGTAGATGGCAGTATTGTCCTGTTTAAAAGTGTCACAACATTGCTGTTTACAGCAGACAAACTGCTTTACGGTAGACGGAAACTTGACTGCTGTTGTTGTGTGTTGTTACCGCGCTGGGAGGAGGTTAATGAAACTGCCTAACAATAAACCCACATAAGAAACCATGAACTCGCCCTCGATCATTAGCTGTTTATATTGTGGGAAAGCGGACGTGTGAACAGGCTGTCAACACGTCACTCAGGTCCGCATGGAGCTGGAGGGGGCGTGGCTTCCAGCTCCGCCTGAATTTCGGGAGATTTTCGGGAGAAAATTTGTCCCGGGAGGTTTTCGGGAGAGGCGCTGAATTTCGGGAGTCTCCCAGAAAATCCGGGAGGGTTGGCAAGTATGGCTGCAATACATTCATTTTAAATCCTAGTTTGATTTAAAAAGTATAAAAATAGTTTAACATGAATAAAACAATTGTGAAAAAAATTCTAATGGGAGTGAAAGGGCTTCCAAATAAAATTATGATTAGGGCCCCAATTTAGCTAATAGACATACCTCTCAACCCTCAGCTTTGTTTTTATTTTTTGCCTTTCCCTACGCTCTCCCGTTCAGCTCCAATTGTCATGATCCGTTGTCCGGATCATGACATTTAGTTAAAGACTACCTTAGTTCTCTTTCAGCACCCCTGGGTTTGTGTTTTCTTGGTTGCAATGGGTGCTGATTATTTTCACCTGCCTCTGATTAGTGTTCGGGACGCTCACCTGCTCCCGGGCACTAATCAGAGAGCTATTTATCCCTGCTTTTTGCCACATTCAGTCTGGCTGTCTTGTTTGCTTCACGCAATAGGTACGTTGAATACATTTTTGATCCCTGAGCTAAGCTTCGCCATTTGTTTGCCTGTTTCTATGCTGAGCTTTCGCGGTAGCTTTTTCCTTAGCTTCCCGTGCTATTGGCACGCTTTTCTGTGCTTTTGTATTTTGGAGAATAAATCATTATCCTACCTGCACACTGCCTCCGGAGTTCTGTCTGCATCCTGGGAAAACGATCCGCGCATTAACCCCGTCGTAACACTAATTAAATGTACTGTATTTTAACTCCTATTCACTGGGGGTGGCTTGTGAAAATGGATATGATGGTGGAAAGAACAGAACTCCCCAATTTTACGGAACAAAAATATTATTTTTTCAAATGCAAATTTGAAAAAAAATTAATGGATCGTGCATGTTCAGCATTCGCCACACAGAAAATTGGCTGATTTTAAGTAAAAATGGCTATCTATTTTTCTCCCGATCCCACATTGATATAAGTTCAATGTGAGCAATAAAAACATGTATCGGATAATGTTAGTTTGTATGTGAAATGTCCAATGTAAGCTCCAATACAAACAAAGCTGCTCGCATTTAAATGTCCTCCAACAAGCACACGTGTGTTATGCAAGTCATTGACAAAAGGCAAACACAACAGTCTATAGCAGGTGTGTCAAACGTACGGCCCCGGGGCCGTATCAGGCCCACGCACATGTTTTGTATTTTGCCAAATATAAAAATGAGCTGAAAATGTGTCCACTGGATGACGCAACAGTAATTATTTGTTAATTCTTTGTGCCGTGTTAAGATAGAGGCAACACTTCTGTGTTTGGACACTACATACTTACGCTGCTTATTAGTGATCCATCCATCCATCCATCCATCTTCTCCCGCTTATCCGAGGTCGCAGCCTAAGCAAGGAAGCCACTTCGACCAGCTCTTCCCGGGGGAACCCGAGGCGTTCCCAGGCCAGCCGGGAGACATAGTCTTCCCAACGTGTCCTGGGTCTTCCCCGTGGCCTCCTACCGGTTGGACGTGCCCTAAACACCTCCCGAGGGAGGCGTTCGGGTAGCATCGTGACCAGATGCCCGAACCACCTCATCTGGCTCCTCTCAATGTGGAGGAGCAGTGGCTTTACTTTGAGTTCCTCCCGATGGCAGAGCTTCTCACCCTATCTCTAAGGGAGAGGCCCGCCAACCGGCGGAGGAAACTCATTTCGGCCGCTTGTACCCGTAATCTTGTCCTTTCGGTCATAACCCAAAGCTCATGACCATAGGTGACGATGGGAACGTAGATCGACCGGTAAATTGAGAGCTTTGCCTTCCGGCTCAGCTCTTTCTTCACCACAACGGATCGATACAGCGTCCGCATTACTGAAGACGCCGCACCGATCCGCCGGTGGATCTCACGATCCACTCTTCCCTCACTCGTGAACAAGACTCCTAGGTACTTGAACTCCTCCACTTGGGGCAGGGTCTCCTCCCCAACCCGGAGATGGCATTGCACCCTTTTCCGGGCGAGAACCATGGACTCGGACTTGGAGGTGCTGATTCTCATCCCAGTCGCTTCACACTCGGCTGCGAACCGATCCAGTGAGAGCTGAAGATCCTGGCCAGATGAAGCCATCAGGACCACATCATCTGCAAAAAGCAGAGACCTAATCCTGTAGCCACCAAACTGGTTCCCCTCAACGCCTTGACTGCGCCTAGAAATTCTGTCCATAAAAGTTATGAACAGAACCGGTGACAAAGGGCAGCCTTGGCGGAGTCCAACCCTCACTGGAAACGTGTCCGACTTACTGCCGGCAATGCGGACCAAGCTCTGACACTGATCGTACGGGAAGCGGACCGCCACAATCAAACAGTCCGATACCCCATACTCTCTGAGCACTCTCCACAGGACTTCCCGAGGGACACGATCGAATGCCTTCTCCAAGTCCACAAAGCACATGTAGACTGGTTGGGCAAACTCCCATGCACGTGCAAGGGCCCTGCCGAGAGTATAGAGCTGGTCCACAGTTCCACGACCAGGACGAAAACCACACTGTTCCTCCTGAATCCGAGGTTTGACTATGCGGCGTAGCCTCCTCTCCAGTACACCTGAATAAACCTCACCGGGAAGGCTGAGGACTTATTAGTGATAGTATACAAAATGTGGATCGTTACATTCATGCCCTGATTGTCAAAGATGTTGTTGATAATGTAACCTGTGACATTAAAAACTCCAAAAATGCTTTTGATAATCTGTACATTTCGTGTTGTACTGTGCGCACATGAATATGCTTGAATAATATGTATCCCCTTTTAACTTCATGTGAGATTAATGATATGAGTCCATATTCACATGTTTTGTTGTAGGTTGATGATGCTCTGTATGTACAGAATAACCACATGATGTTAGTCCATCAGTTGATGAAAATGAGTAAATTACATTAATACAATCTTGTAATTTCATTTTGATATTAGTATTCATTTAATCTTTTGATATATTTAAAAAATAAATCTAATGGGAGCATTTTAAAACTCTGCCAGACTCAAATCCACCAATTATTATCACATAATTTATTCAGAAAGTATAAATAAATATATATATATATATATACATAGAATACTATTAACCGCAACATGGTATTGGCATGGGATCTGAGCCGTGGATGTCGTTGTGGCTTGTGCATCCCTTTGAGACACTCGTGATTTAGGGCTATATAAGTAAACATTGATTGATTGATTGATTGATTGATGTAAGTGTAAAAAATAAATAACATCATGGTTTGTACATTTCCAGAATGTGCTTGGTCTTTTTTTTAAACAAAGACAACATTTTGAAGTTTTGTTTATTTTTAAGTTATCATGCCATGATTTTACTAGTCCCGCCCACTTGGGAATAGATTTACCTCTATGTGACCCCTAGGTAAAAATGAGTTTGACATCCTTGGTCAATAGGCTACTAGGAGCGAGCTGCTACACAACAGCTGAGCGCCCAATAGCACACAAGTGTCCTTGAATGGACACTTGTCCTTAATAATGAAGGAGCATACACTATATTGTCAAAAGTATTTGGCCACCCATTCAAATAATCAGAATCAGGGGTCCCAATCACTTGGCCCGGCCACAGGTGTATAAAATCAAGCACTTAGGCACGGAGACTGTTTCTACAAACATTTGTGAAAGAATGGGCCACTCTCAGAAGCTCAGTGATTTCCAGCGTGGAACTGTCATAGGATGCCACCTGTGCAACAAATCCAGTCGTGAAATTTCTTCGCTCCAAATATTCCAAAGTCTATGGTCATCTTTAATATAAGAACATGGAAGAGTTTGGGAACAACAGCAACTCAGCGACAAAGTGGTATGCCACGTAATCTGACAGAGAGGGGTCAGCGGATGCTGAATCACATAGTGCAAAGAGGTCGCCGACTTTCTGCACAGTCAGTTACTACAGAGCTCCAAACTTCATGTGACCTTACAATTAGCCCACTTACAGTACGCAGAGATCTTCATGGAATGGGTTTCCATGGCCGTGCAGCTGCATCTAAGCCATACATCACCAAGTCCAATGCAAAGCGTCGGATGCAGTGGAGACTTGTTCTCCGGAGAGATGAATCACGCTTTTCCATCTGAAAATCTGATGGACGAGTCTGGGTTTGGAGGTTGCCAGGAGAACGGTACATTTCGGACTGGATTGTGCTGAGTGTGGAATTTGATGGAGGAGGAATTGTGGTGTGGTGTTGTTTTTCAGGAGTTGGGCTTGGCCCCTTAGTTTCAGTGAAAGGAACCTTGAATGCTACAGGATACCAAAACATTTTGGAAACTTCCATGCTCCCAACCTTGTGGGAACAGTTTCGAGCGGGCCCCTTCCTCTTCCAACATGACTGTGCACCAGTGCACAAAACAAGGTCCATAAACACATGGATGACAGAGTCTGGTGTGGATGAACTTGACTGGTCCTGACCTGAACCCAATAGAACACTTTTTTTAATTAGAACGGAGACCATACTTGCCAACCCTCCCGGATTTTCCAGGAGACTCCCGAAATTCAGCGCCTCACCCGAAAACCTCCCGGGACAAATTTTCTCCCGAAAATCTACCGAAATTCAGGCGGAGCTGGAGGCCACGCCCTCTCCAGCTCCATACGGACCTGAGTGACGTGTTGACAGCCTGGTTTCACGTCCGCTTTTCCACAATATAAACAGCGTGCCTGCCCAATCACGTTATAACTGTAAAATGATCGAGGGCGAGTTCTTGGTTTCTTATGTGGGTTTATTGTTAGGCAGTTTAATTAACGTCCTCCCAGCGCGGTAACAACACACAACAACAGCAGTCACGTTTTTGTCTACCATAAAGCAGTTCGTCTGCCGTAAACAGCAATGTTGTGACACTCTTTAACAGGACAATACTGCCATCTACTGTACATGCATATGTGACAATAACATCTACGGCTTTTAGAGAGTGCAGTGCACAACTGCGCACACAACAAGGAGACGAGGCAGAAGAACGAGGAAGATACAGCCATGGCGACGCGGAGCGCCGACGACGAGTAAGATGAAGAAATACGCTTGTAAGTTCGAAGCCGCAGCTGCGATTGGACCTGGATAGTCTCCGGGAAGAAGTAGTGGACTACCAAGTGCTTGGCAGTGAAGATCTTCCTCAGGAAGCAAAGATTGACCGGTTTTGGGCCATGCTAGGGAGAGATGGAAGATTCCAGACTCTAGTGCATTTGATGAAAGCACTTTTGTGCGTGCCACACAGCAATGTATCATCAGAAAGGGTGTTCAGCATGGTTAGAAAAATAGTGACAGAGAATAGAACAAGGATGGACAATTCAACCCTTAACTCAACAATGAGTAGATGAGTGTTATGTGTGTGTATATGTGTAAATAAATGAACACTGAAATTCAAGTATTTCTCTTATTTATATATATATATATATATATATATATATATATATATATATATATATATATATATATATATATATATATATACATTTATATATATATATATATATATATAATAAAATAAATATATATATATAGCTAGAATTCACTGAAAGTCAAGTATGTCTTATATATATATATATATATATATATATATATATATATATATATATATATATATATATATATATATATATATATATATGAAATACTTGACTTGGTGAATTCTAGCTGTAAATATACTCCTCCCCTCTTAACCATGCCCCCGCCCCACCCCGACCACGCCCCCCACCCCCCATCTCCCGAAATTGGAGGTCTCAAGGTTGGCAAGTATGACTGAGACTGAGAGCCAGGCCTTCTCGACCAACTTCAATGCGCTTTTGGAAGAATGGTAGAAAATTCCTATAAACACACTCCGCAACCTTGTGGACAGCCTTCCCAGAAGAGTTGAAGCTGTAATAGCTGCAAAAGGTGGACCGACATCATATTGAACCCTATGGGTTAGGAATGGGATGGCATTTCAAGTTCATATGTGAGTCAAGGCAGGTGGCCAAATACTTTTGGCAATATAGTGTATTTGTCAACATAAACCAGTATTCAATAAATATAGTTGTATATTACTTACACATTATATTTATGTGTGTGTTCTGTAACAGACCGTATACAATTTAGAAAAACCCTAATGTGTGGACCAACTTTAAGACATGTTAGAAAGGAGGTGGCTCAGCTACATTTACATTTCTTCACTAATGTGAGTTTGCATCTTAATGCAAAAAAACCACAGTGCCTGCTAATACATGCATGATATATTTACTGCTGCTTGAAGACTGGATTACAGGAAGTATGTTAACCACATCCACTTCTAGCAAATGTACAATTCAAATCATTTTCATTGTGCAGAAAATTCAAATAAAGGAGTGTGAGCTGACATACACATACACGCATATCTACACACACGCGCACTCACGCAAGCACACGCACACGCGCAAACACACTTAATATTTTGCACCACCGCAGAGATAAGCCATAATGAGCTCCGCCGGCACCTTCCGCACTAGTCTCACAATCCTGCAGCTCTTTTGCTCCTCATTGCCACATTCTGTCCATCATCTTATCTCTTGGCCTCCCACCTCCATTACTCCTAACCGCTTCTTTACTCCTCGCATTTTCTCACCTCTCCCTCACTTTCTCTTTGCTCTTCTTCACCTTGGCTACAACTTTGAGCCGTCACGTGTGCTCTCGTTATCGTATTTTTCCTCAGCTCATCGCATCATTGAGCAGAATGTTGCAATATACTTGGACGGGAGCGATAGCAAGTGTTTGACTTGCAGGCAAAATAAGACTTTCTTTCAATGTAGATGCTATTTGCTGTTTACTTGAACACAGACTGATAAATACAGCGTAGACGTAAAGCATCGGCTCAAGATAACGGGCACGGTAGAGAGCCACCTGAAGTGAAATGGCAGAGAGTCTTTCAAGTTGCGGGTGAACATCAACAGTACATTTACAGCAGTGCTTTGGTGTCTAATCCAAAAGGTCAATTTTTCAATATATATATAAACTTGTTAATATAAGAATATGACCTCAAAACAAATTTTAGAGGGAATAATTACAGTTGGACACTGATATGTCATACCTTTGATCAACTCTGACCCTATTTTGGCGGTATAAGAAAAGGCCACACACGAAAGCAAATGGTCACAATGTCAAGTGGGGACAGCATCTCTACTCTCAAGACTAGAGATGCCGATAAATGCGTTAAACTGTAATATCGGAAATTATCGGTATCGTTTTTTTTATTATCGGTATCGTTTTTTTTGTTTTTTTTAATTGAATCAACATAAAAAACACAAGATACACTTACAATTAGTGCACTAACCCAAAAAACCTCCCTCCCCCATTTACACTCATTCACACAAAAGGGTTGTTTCTTTCTGCTATTAATATTCTGGTTCCTACATTATATATCAATATATATCAATACAGTCTGCAAGGGATACAGTCCGTAAGCACACATGATTGTGCGTGCTGCTGGTCCACTAGTAGTACTAAGCTTTAACAGTTAATTTTACTAATTTTCATTAATTATTAGTTTCTATGTAACTGTTTTTATATTGTTTTACTTTCTTTTTTATTCATGAAAATGTTTTTAATTTATTGATCTTATTTTATTTGATTTTATTTTTTTTAAAGTTCCTTATCTTCACCATACCTGGTTGTCCAAATTAGGCATAATAATGTGTTAATTCCACGACTGTATATATCGGTTGATATCGGTATCGGTAATTAAAGAGTTGGACAATATCGGAATATCGGATACCGGCAAAAAGCCATTATCGGACATCCCTACTCAAGACTATTTGGGTGCATTTTGGACTTTCTGGGGCACTGGGAAAATTCGGGTTAATCCGTCTTTTTGGGGTACTTTGGGAACTTAAGACTATTTGGGGTTCTTTGGGACCTTTGTGGTTAGGGTTGGTCCTTCCAGGGGTGATTAGGGGACTTTAGACTGTCCTGTCATTCCTCAGCCATGGACTTGTTTTACAATACAATCTGTTTGTGGTATATTCTTACTATAGATGGCCATGGGGTCCCCAAACTTTTTGACTCGGGGGCCACATTGGGTTAAAAAAATGGCCGTATTTTGCTGTATATATATGCATATATGTATATATATATATATATATATATATATATATATATATATATATATATATATATATATATATATATATATATATATATATATATATATATATATATATATCAATCAATCAATCAATCAATGTTTATTTATATAGCCCTAAATCACAAATGTCTCAAAGGGCTGCACAAGCCACAACGACATCCTCGGTATAGCCCACATAAGGGCAAGGAAAAACTCACCCCAGTGGGACGTCAATGTGAATGACTATGAGAAACCTTGGAGAGGACCGCATATGTGGGTAACCCCCTCCCCTCTAGGGAGACCGAATGCAATGGATGTCGAGTGGGTCTAACATAATATTGTGAGAGTCCAGTCCATAGTGGATCCAGCATAACAGTAAGAGTCCAGTCCACAGTGGGGTCAGCAGGAAACCATCCCAAGCGGAGACGGGTCAGCAGCGCAGAGATGTTCCCAACCGATATACAGGCGAGCGGTCCACCCCGGGTACCGACCCCGGACAGCCAGCACCCCATCCATGGCCACCGGATCTGTGTGTCTCCCCTTCCACAAGGGATAGGGGGGAGCAGAGGAGAAAAGAAAAGAAACGGCAGATCAACTGGTCTAAAAAAAGGGGGGCTATTCAAAGGCTAGAGTATACAAATGAGTTTTGAGATGGGACTTAAATGTTTCTACTGAGGTAGCATCTCTAACTGTTACCGGGAGGGCATTCCATAGTGCTGGAGCCCGAATAGAAAACGCTCTACAGCCCGCAGACTTTTTTTGGGCTCTGGGAATCACTAATATATATATATATAAATATATGTATATATAGGGCAGCACGGTGGCAGAGGGGTTAGTGCATCTGCCTCACAATACGAAGGTCCTGAGAAGTCTTGGGTTCAATCCTGGGCTCGGGATCTTTCTGTATGGAGTTTGCATGTTCTCCCCGTGACTGCGTGGGTTCCCTGCGGGTACTCCGGCTTCCTCCCACCTCCAAAGACATGCACCTGGGGATAGGTTGATTGGCAGCACTAAATTGGCCCTAGTGTGTGAATGTGAGTGTGAATGTTGTCTGTCTATCTGTGTTGGCCCTGCGATGAGGTGGCGACTTGTCCAGGGTGTACCCCGCCTTCCGCCCGATTGTAGCTGAGATAGGCTCCAGCGCCCCCCGCGACCCCAAAGGGAATAAGCGGTAGAAAATGGATGGATATATAAATATAATGTGATATTCTTCACGCCCTAATTGACTGAAAGAGCGCCCACTTGCCACGTGCTCGCAAGCGCGATATCATGTTATCGATGCATTTCATTTTTAGACAACATGATTTGCCTGAGTGGCTAGGAGACCCCGATAGTAACAAGGGGTAGAAATTCGATAAGAAAGGACAGATCTAAACAAATTATAATAATTTAAAAAAAAAGCGTTTTTTTTTGTTTTTTTTAGCTTCGGACTTCCCGCTGGCCGGATTTTGGATGCTGGCGGACCATAGTCGGCCCGCGGGCCGTAGTTTGGGGACCACTGATATAAATGATAATAGAAACATTTCAAAACAGGTGACAAAGGCTCCTAATTTTCCTGCTGATGTTTGCTGTAACATGTTGCAAAATTTCCCGTGGTACTATTTTCTCAAAACTATTACCGTAAACTCCGGACTGTAAGCGCTATTATTTTCCTACGCTTTGAATCCTGCGACTTTTAAAACAGTGCGCCTAATTAATTATTTTTTTCTTCACTAACATCCATAATGTTTTGTGTTCAATAGATTAGTTATTGTTTGTGCTATGGTGCCATCTTTTGGATAAGGTCGCCGACTGCAAGTATTGCAGGTTGAAAATAAGACTCCCTGTTTTAATGCCTTGAACCGGAAGTGCACAGTATTAGTCTTTTATCCTGCACTACAACGAGCTAATGCAACAAAATGTTGTTCTTATCTGTACTGTAAAGTTCAAATATGAATGACAATAAAATAAAGTCTAAGTCTAAGTCTTTTAGTCTAAGAAACACTGTCGAAATAATTCTTAATTCATCACTCCAAGCAACTTTTGTAAGTTTAACAATTTAACTAAAACAATTCATATTCACTAAACCTTCCCATGTGTGATGTCTGTAGGAGTGTTTTCATGCATATTTGTATGCGCAATCGTAATGTAATGAAGCCAGCTTTGTTAGCATTAGCTAATATGCTAACACTTTTAAGAATGTCTGTGTTAGTATTGTTAACTTACAATGGCATTCGTATTGTATTCACCAGTAAATTCACCAAACATCACCGTGGAGTTTGGGGGCGGGGGCCAACCAGACCAGATGCTCAAGCCACCTTTTATGGCTCCTCTCTATGTGAAGAAGAGACAGCTTTACTCTGAGCTCCTCCCGAATGACAGAGCTTCTCACCCTATCTCAAAGGGGCAACCCCGCCACCCTATGGCGGAAACTCATTTTGGACACTTGCACCGGTGATCTTGTTTTTTCGATCACAACCGAAAGCTCATGACCATAGATGAGGGTAAGAACGTATATTGACTGGTAAATATTCGCTTAACACTGAGCTGTGAAAATATCCTTTGGCAGCTGAAGATCCTGGCCAGATGAAGCCAGCAGGACCACATCATCTGTAAAAAAGCAATCATGCAGCCACCAAAGCGGATCATTGCAACGCTCTGACTCTACCTAGAAATTATGTCCTTAGACTTGGTGGCACATGTTTGAATGCCTTCTCCATGTCCACAAACCACTTTCAGGCTGGTTGGCAAACTTCCACACACCTTCAAGGACTCTGCCGAGAGTATAAAGCCGGTCCACAGTTCCACAACCAGGACGAGAACCACACTGCTCCCCGTAAATCCGAGTTTCGACAATCTGGTTTAGCCTTCTCTCCAGTACACCTGAATGGATGTTAACATGAGGCTGAGAAGTGTGATCACCCATAGTTGGAAACCACCCTCCGGCCCCCTTTCATAGAAAGAGGAACTACCATCCCGGTCTGCCATTTCAGAGTCACCGTCCCAATGTCCACGCAATGCTGCAGAGTCTTGTCGATCATAACAACCCCACAGCATTCAGAGTCTTAAAGGGGTTGGATTATGATTTTTGTTAAATACTTCGTTTTGGTCTGCATAGATTATGTTTTACAGACAGTCTTCCAACCGCTTTCTGACGGTCTCTTCAGGACGCACTGTTTTGTTGGCGGTCTTATTTACGTGCCACCACTTCAACTGTGTCTTCTCCCCATCAGCCATGTAATAGTTCCATATGGAGTCTACTGACAGATATACGGTAAATTAGAACTATACGCTACTTTGTATTAGAAATGGCAACAACAAAGGATGCATGTGCGAGCCAGTTCGCCCACAACGAGAGGATAGAGAAAAGGAAGGAACTTAATGACTAAACCTTTGTCTACAACTTGACTACAATAAAAGACTCGCATAAAGCTCTTCCAGTAAACTTGACCATATATAGTAAGGAAGTAAGTAAGTACATTTTATTTATAAAGCACTTTTCACAGATACAATCACAAAGCACTGTACAAAACATAGGTGAAGTAAAACAACAATTGAATTAAAACTACAGGGGCACCATCATAAGAAGGATACAAAGTGGATTAAAATTGATAGTGAAAAAAAGTGCATTAACTAAAAGCTTTACTAAAAAGAGAAGTTTTCAAATGTGTCTTAAAAGTGTCAACACAGTCAAGATCACGGAGGGACTGGTGCAAATTGTTCCAGATTCTGGGAGCTATAGCCTGGAACGCCAGGTCTCCACGTGTTTTAAAACGAGTTTTGGGGATCTTTAGAAGACCCTGGCCTGAACACCGGAGGCTGGGCCTTAAGAGTAGGGGCATAGCAAGTCAGAGATGTACTGAGAGTACAAGTAACTAGTGACAAATACGTCACTAGCTACTCCAATTCCAAACAGCTCCTTTGGAGCAAGTTTGGAAAAAGGCAATATTGTTTTATAAATATCTTCGCCATTGTCACAGTCTGTCACACCTGTATGCATGCCTTATTTTGAGTTTGTTGGTGTTTTCCTGTGTGTAGTGTTTTAGTTCCTGTCTTGTGCTTTTATTTTGCCGGCACTTCCGTTTTTGTGTTTCCCCGCAGTGACTTAACTCCTGTCTTTGAGCGCTGCTCCACACACCAGTTTCTTATTGACAATCAAGACTTTTTAAATTGAGTCGTGGCCACCTTTCCTTGTCGGGACTTTGTTTGTCATGTACGGATGTAGTATTATGGACCATTCTCCTGCCACACGTCTTGCATGTAAGTTTTTGCTGTGTTCCAGCATTCCATTTGTGTTATTTTTGTAGACTGTCTTAATTTAGTTTTACATAGTCTCCTAATGCGTTTAGAGCGGGGCCCAGCTGCTCTCGCATTTTGTTTATTCTTATAGTAAATACTTTTTAGTCTCCCTCACTACTTCCATCTGGTGACAGCAATGATCTTTCTGCAAGCTCACCTACGGAAAACTTGTTACGACTTTTACTTCCTGTAGATAGTCAAGTTTCATCTGGAGGGGTTGATCCGGGGACCTCAGTAAACCAGGCCAAGCCGTGTTGAATTTTTGATCAAAGTCTTTTAGCCTTTTTGAGGTAGAACACATTGAAATTGGATCTGTTTATTTCTGCAATGAGGTGGGTACTTGTCCAGGGTGTACACTGTCTTCTGCCTGACTGCAGCTGGGATAGGCTCCGGCCCCCCTTATGTGACCCCAAGAGGGACAAGCGGTAAAAAATGGATGGATGGAAAGTTGTGGGGATCTCAATTAGCTGTGCCCTTGCTAGCATACATGCAGCTTACATTAACATCTCACACCATTTTCCTAAATTAAGAACCTTGTTGGTGACTATGATGATAAGCCAAGACAGAGTGGGGGGGGACAAAACTGACGGCATCTTCGTACTTTGCTACAAGTTCTTTATTGAATTCAATGGTGTTTCTGACCATCTTTATCAAAGTGCTGGCATTTGCAACTTGTGTGACAAAAACTGTACGACTGGTGTCATTGACAAAATCCAAATTACAAAGATTTTCCCTCTGAAATGCTAACTGTGCATTCACTGATTTAGCACTTTTCTACCATACTGGCAAGGTGCTCAAAGCACTTACAGTAGAAACTGCTACCTCATTAAACTACTGGAGCACCATGGGTTTCAGTAGCTTGCTCAAGGTACTACCACTAGTAACCAGACTGATAACCAAACTCACAACCATCAGGTTAGTCGACTGCATTTCTCTGCATTTTATTGTCTGATAAAGAAGAAAGAAACAAGAAACAGGCAGACATGCCATTTAAACCAGTTTATGAAGAGTTGCGCAATCAGAACCCATTTTAGGTTTTTGCCCTTCATATGATCAGAAAATGTGCAAATTCCGTGGTTTTTACTCAAGAAAATGCAAAAAATCAACAACAATAAAATCATAGAGAAAATGATAATAATATTAGGGGTGTCCTGATACAACTTTTTCACTTCCGATATTGGAGTCTTGAGTATTGACCGATACCAATATTGAGCTGTTCTGATATCAGCATTATTTATGCATACTTTTATTATTTTGTAGTGTGGAATGTTAGAAATGATTTGAGCAAGTGAAATTACTCAAGCAAAGAACAATGGTGGATATGAAAAACAATAACCTCTTTAGTATTAACCATCTGAAATAGACTTATGCTGTCTTTAAGTTGAAGTAGAGTGGTAAATGTGTTTTTTGGCGACATCTAATGGCCACAATGATTCATTAAGTTAATTTCCTGACACAGTTTGTTGAGACATGCGCACACGTTTGTTTTTGGATAGTTTCTAATCCACCTCTGTCTTGGAGACTTTGTATGTGTAAATAATTATGCAACTTTAATTATTTGACATGTGTTCATATTGGCATTTGCACTGTTTTAGACTGCAATATTGTTCAATTAAGGACATAGGTCAAGCTTGTTTGCTATTGTGTTCTTAGCTGTTGTGTAGCTGCTAGCTCTTTGTAACCTACGTATAGACAGACTACCATGTTTACCTTTTTTTTCAGCTGATATAAAAACCGCCACCCCGCCTTTCGCCCGATTGTAGCTGAGATAGGCTCCAGCGCCCCCCGCGACCCCGAAGGGAATAAGCGGTAGAAAATGGATGGATGGATAAAAACCGCCACCAATAATTGACCTGGATTCCCTATTCATAAAACAGTAAAAAGGACAACTATTGATATTCATTTCATCTTCTCACTATTATATCAAGGACGCTGTGTGCGTCCTGGCCTTTGCTCCGCCAACCTCTGAAAGAGACTACTTTTGTTATATTTCCCATGGTGTGCACTTTTGCCCCATCACCCTTAGTTACCATTTTGGACTTATTAAATATTTTCATTTTTTATCGCATACCTTGCCTTCATTCTCTGCATCCCGGGGTCCACCCTTGAACTCAATCTTAACATAATAACCGGCCTTTCAAATGGACCTCGCAGAGACGGACCCAGTAAAGCGGGAACTGCAATAACAGGCTATTCGCCTGGGGCAACAAGAGGAACAATTTGGTTTACTTGGGGCGTGCGCCAACGCCATGACGGAACGCCAAGATGCCCGCCTCGACATATTGGAGCGACAGCTAAGTAGCGTACTCACCGCTCTGCAGGCCATGTCTCCTCCCACGGCCGTCCCAGCAGTCCCGCAGTTACCGCCACGTCCTGAAGATACTCCTTTGCCTAGCGACACTCCTCCGGCCGCCTGCCCACCACTCTCCAAGCTTGAGCGTTTCTCCGGCGAATCAGGTGATGTACAAACTTTTCTCACCCAATGTGAGATCTACTTCGAACTTTTACCCGCGTCCTTTCCTTCAGAAAGAGCGCGCGTGGCGTTCGTCATGACCCACATGAGTGGCCGGGCGTCTGCTTGGGCCACCGAAGAGTGGGTGCGTCAGTCACCCGTGTGGGCCTCATACGCCGCCTTCTCCAAGGCTTTAAAGAGCATTTTCCAACGCGAGAGGCCAGGGCGTGAGGCGGCGTGATTGTTGTTACGTCTGCAACAAGGGCAGCGCAGCGTCACTGACTTCGCCATTGAATTTCGAAAACTGGCGGCGGAAAGTGAATGGCCCACTTCCGCATTGGTGGACGTTTTTTCCCTCGGCCTTGCAGATAAGGTCCGGAGACTGATGATTCCGCTCAAAACTCCCGATAGCCTCGACGAGCTTGTCGCTACGGCAGTGGAGGTGGAGACTCGCCTCGTTGACTGGGAGAGGGAGAGATTCCGACGACAAGGATGGCGCTCATCGGCGTATAATGGGAGTGGCCATGGAGGGCATCAAATTACAGCCGCACCGATACTCATTGTCGATGCGGTACCGATCTCACGAGAGGACGAACCAATGCAATTAGGAGATCTCGCCTCACTCAAGCGGAGAGGGATCGTCGCTTTCGTCTCCATCTTTGTCTGTATTGTGGAGAGGCCGATCATCGCTTGAACCGCTGCCCTCATCGTCCAGCTCGCCATCGTTTTCAAGCATCATCACCTCCTCGCACCCAAGCTCCACCCACTCGCCACACCCCAGCAACACATGCGCCAGCGACCGCTCCTGCTCCTCTACCACCCTCTACAGGTCAGACTCTGTCACGACTTCACTCACTGGCATGCTCACCTGGGATTAGGATAAGCATTTTGACATTTGTGCTCTTATTGACTCTGGTTCTGATGACAATTTTATTGATGAAGCACTTGTTAAGCGTTTGGCCATTCCCGTTTCCGAATTACACAGACCTAGGGTGGTCCGATCTCTCGACGGGGGCCACCTGGCGAGCGTTACTCATCAGACTGAGCCATTAACGCTTAAATTATCTGGTAACCATTTTGAGTCTATTTGTTTTCTCGTCATTCCCTCTCGCTCAGCTCCTGTTGTGCTCGGTCTTACCTGGCTATCTCTGCATAATCCCCATATTGACTGGGTCAAGACGAAGATCATTAATTGGGGAAATTTTTGTCACACACATTGTCTCCAGTTCGCATGCCCTCGCATCAGGCCCACACGGGTCGTTACCCCGGAGATCATAGAATTGTCGGTTGTTCCCACAAATGACCACGATCTTAAGGAGGTCTTCAGTAAGGACCGCACATTGTCATTACCACCACACCGTCCCTATGACTGCTCTATTAATCTCCTCCCGGGTGCTACACTTCCTTCGTCCCGTCTTTATAATATTTCAAAACAAGAACGAGAGTCACTAGAGGACTATATCACCACGTCACTCGCTTCGGGTCTCATCCGCCCCTCCAACTCTCCTCTAGCCGCCAGGTTTTTTTTTGTGGAAAAGAAAGATAAGACACTCCACCCTTGTATTGATTATCGGGCCCTAAATCTTATTACGATTAAAAATAAGTATCCCCTTCCGCTCCTCAACTCTGCTTTTAACCCCTTACACACGGCCAGATATTTCACCAAATTGGACCTCCGCAATGCTTATCACCTGGTCAGAATAAAGCAAGGGGACGAATGGAAGACCGCCTTTAACACACCACTAGGTCATTTTGAATATCTGGTCATGCCTTTTGGCCTCACCAATGCGCCGGCTGTCTTTCAAAACCTCATTAATGATGTTCTTCGCAACATGCTCGATCGATTTGTGGTCGTTTACTTGGAATATCCTAATTTGTTCTCCTAACTCCGAACTTCACGTCCAGCATGTTCGGTTAGTTCTTCAACGTCTTCTCGAGAATAGACTTTTTGTCAAGGCTGAGAAATGCGTGTTTCACACGGAATCCGTTCCGTTCTTGGGGTTTATAGTAGAGAAGGGTCAAAGATCAAGTCGGTGGTCGATTGGCCCACACCCACCTCTAGAAAGCACCTCCAAAGATTTTTAGGTTTTGCTAATTTTTACCGCCGTTTTATCCGCAATTTTAGTCAGGTAGCTGAACCTCTTACAAAGCTTACATCTACCAAGCTCCCCTTTTTGTGGACCTCTTAGACACAGAAGTCCTTTGAGAAACTTAAGTTGTTGTTTACTTCAGGACCTGTTCTTGTCCACCCTAACGTGTCCACTCAATTTTTTGTCGAGGTTGATGCTTCCGACTCCGGCGTGGGAGCTGTTCTTTCCCAGCGCTCTACCTCCGACCAGAGGCTGCACCCCTGTGCCTTCTTCTCACGCCGCCTGACTCCTGCTGAACGCAACTACGACATAGGTAACAGAGAACTGCTCGCTGTTGTCTTAGCGCTGCAGGAATGGAGGCACTGGCTGGAGGGCTCGGAAACTCCGTTTGCTGTGTTCACGGACCACAAGAATCTGGCATACTTCCGCACTGCTCAACGGCTAAACCCAAGGCAAGCCAGGTGGGCATTATTCTTCACCAGGTTAAATTTTACCATAACCTTCCGACCCGGCTCCCAGAACGGTAAGCCTGACGCCTTACCCAGAATGTACGCCTGCCCCGAGGAGGAGGCCAAGACCGAGACCATCATCCCTCCATCACAAGTGCTGGGAGCTATACAGTGGGACATCGAGAGTCGCGTGACAGAGGGACTCAAGAAGGTTCCTTCTCCTCAGAACTGTCCTCAGGGTCGTTTATTTGTCATTCCAGAACTCTGTCCGGAGGTCTTGACCTGGGCCCACAACTCCAAGATCGCCTGCCACCCAGGCATTACTCGTACTATTTACCTCCTAGCCCAGCGCTTCTGGTGGCCTACTCTCAGGACTGACGTGACGGAGTACGTATCTGCCTGTTCCACCTGTGCCCGCAATAAGCCTTCTCATCGGGCACCAGCAGGCCTTCTACAGCCACTTCCCATACCCTCCCGCCCGTGGTCCCACGTGGCGTTGGACTTCGTCACAGGACTTCCACCATCTAATGGCAACACCGTAATATTGACATTGGTGGACCGCTTTTCCAAGATGGCACATTTCATCCCCCTTCCCAAGTTGCCCTCGGCACTCGAGACTGCAGAATTACTGACACGCCACGTTTTCCGGCTGCATGTAGTCTCGGACAGGGGACCACAATTTTCTTCGGCAGTTTGGAAGGCTTTCTGCAATTCGTTGGGAGCATCACCGAGCCTTTCTTCTGGATACCACCCACAAACTAACGGTCAGACGGAGCGCACCAATCAGGATCTGGAGGCTGCCATCCGCTGCGTTTGTCACCAGCAGCCGGCCTCCTGGGCGCTCAGTCTATCTTGGATTGAGTACGCTCACAATACTCTCATCAGCTCGGCTACAGGCATGTTTCCTTTCCACTCTGCCTACGGGTACCAACCTCCTGCCTGTCCTTCCCTGGAATCTGAGGTCGCCGTTCCATCGGTTGCTGTCCACCTACGCCGTGCACGTCAAGCCTGGCAGAATACGCGGTCCGCACTGTCACGCACCTCGGAGCGCAACCAGCATCTCGCCAACCGCCACCGCACACATATGCGGTCCTCTCCAAGGTTTTTCATAGTCATTCACATCGACGTCCCACTAGGGTGAGTTTTCCCTTGCCCTTATGTGGCTTTGTACCGAGGATGTCGTTGTGGCTTGTGCAGCCTTTTGAGCCACTTGTGATTTAGGGCTATATAAATAAACATTGATTGATTGATTGATTGATCTCATGACTTACCTCTCCAAGTTCCCTCCAAGAAACTGCAGCCACGATGTATTGGACCTTACACCATCGAACGAGTCATCAACCCTTCAGCGGTTCGTCTACATCTTCCGGACTCTCTCAAGATCCATCCGTCCTTCCACGTCTCCCCACTCAAGCCTGTGTCCTCCAGTCCCTTGAGTCCTCCAGAGGTGCCTCCTCCTCCTCCCAGGTTGATTGATGGACACCAGGCGTTCACGGTCAAGGCCAGTCTTGACGTGAGGAGAAGGGGCAGGGTTTTCCAGTATCTGGTCGACTGAGAGGGTTACAGCCTCGAGGACCGATCTTGGGTCCCGCGATCGCTTATCCTTGACCCTTCTCTCCTTACTGCTTTTTATGAACGTTTTTCCAAGAAGCCAGGTAAGCCGCCAGGTGGCGTCCTTTAAGGGGGGGAGTACTGTTGTGTTTGTTGTCTTCTCCCTGCCTTCTCTATGTCACAGTCTCTGTCTGTTTGTTTGTCTCTGTGTGTGTATTTGGGAGAGTGGGTGTGTTTTGGGCGTAGGCGTGGCTCCAGCTCTCAGCCTGGCACAGCTGATCCCAGCACCCTAATCACTCACCTGCCTGCCATCAACTCATCACCTGCAGCCTACAAATGTTTGGACTTCACTCGGCGCGATCGCCAGATCGTTTCACCTTTCTACATGTGGTAACGCTTCTCGCCCCTTTGTTCTTGAATTGTAGCACTTTTGGATATCTTGCGAATCTGCCATTTTTGTGTTTTTGGCTCCTCATTCTACCCCTGTTTTTTCCCTCTGCCTTCAGTTCCCTACCTGCCGTGTGTGCCTGCTCAGCCTGCTAGCCTCAGCCTGCTAGCCTCAGCCTGCTAGCCACAGCCTGCTAGCCACAGCCTGCTAGCCTCAGCCTGCTCGCCACAGCCTGCTCGCCACAGCCTGCTCGCCTCAGTGTGCTCTCCTGGACTGCCAAGCCAAGGACTACGAGCTCCGTCCTTTCCCTCTGGTTTTATTAATAATAACCCTTGAACTTTAAATCTGCGTGTCTTTTCTGCATTTGGGTCCACCAGTTTTACCAACCGTGACACTCTATTGGTTTGTCAGTTTCTTTCCCCAGGCTTTTGTCCCCAACGAGGCACACCTGCTGCTAATCACTTCCCGGTAGCATTTAAGCGCGTCTCCACCAGCTGGTCCATGCCGGTTATTGTTCCTGAACTCCGCTCTGACATGTGCTACCTTGATTCTGCTTCCCTGGTATGTTGCCTTCGCATATTCCTGTAATATTGACCTCGTTGTGTTTTTGTTTTCCTAGCCACCTTGTTTTGAGAGGACTAGTTTTGCCACGCTGTGTGCGTCCTGGCCTTTGCTCCGCCAACCTCTGAAAGAGACTACTTTTGTTATATTTCCCATGGTGTGCACTTTTGCCCCATCACCCTTAGTTACCATTTTGGACTTATTAAATATTTTCATTTTTTATCGCATACCTTGCCTCCATTCTCTGCATCCCGGGGTCCACCCTTGAACTCAATCTTAACAATGTATCTGTAAAGGTCTTTCCCTTGTGGATTCTTTTGGACCAATATAACTGGGGCAGAGCCCGCTGTCGGATTGTACCAATCTCTTTTTATTTTTCTGTTCATGCAATCGTCATGTTTGTGCTTCCTCTTCCTCCTCTGGGTGTCACCGCGCTCCTCTTCATGGTCTCCGACGCTGCTAATAAAGAGACAAGTGATTAGATAACTCGTTCCAGCTGAGATATCTCCTCACCTGACAGTTACTTCACAACCGGCTCCTGCACACGCCCTGCCCGCAGGGGACGCGTGGACCACGCCCCTTCCATATGCCTCCACCGTCAGACTCAGGCCGGGCAGCCGTTCGGCGCTGGAACGAACCAAACGGAACATCACAAATTGGTATAAACCTTCCGGAGTGAAAAAGGCCATTTTTTCGAGCAGTACCCAGCCGATCCAGGAGCTTGTGGACCCGAGGCATTGGGTACGCGTCAAAACGTGATATTTCATTCACCTTGCGGTAATCCACACAGAACCGCACTGACCCATCCTTCTTCCCTACCAGAACGATGGGGCTGCACCACACACTGTGGGATTCTTCTATTACCCCCAATTCCAGCATGGTTTTTAATTCTTCCCGAACTACTTTGCGTTTGTGTTCGGGAAGCCTGTATGGCCGAGACCGCACCGTAACACCCGGACTGGTCTCAATATGATGTAGAATGAGGTTCGTGCGGCCGGGCCGAGAGGAGAACACATCAGAAAAGCGCCGCTGCAGCTTGGCAACATCCGCTTTCTGCGCTAACGTGAGCTGGTTGTCACAGGGGAGCGGAGAGGGAGGGGCAGAGCACGGGATCACTGGCCCCAACTCCTCCTCCTCCCTCACTACCGTCACCATGGAAACAGGCTCCGCCTCCTTCCATGCTTTCAGTAGGTTTAGATGGTAGATTTACGTGTCTACACCCTGGTCCGAGCGCCGAACCTTCGTGTTCCACTGGCACAACCAAATACAAGTGTACATCCCCATGAATACACCTCATTTTCACCCATGTCGCCTGCCTCAACGCCTTGGGTCGAACCAGGTTTTAGTGGATCATGGACTGCCTACAGCCCGAATCCACCATTGCCCGGTGTATACTCCCTTGTGCCCTTACCGGGACGCAATACGTCTCGCCCGGATCGGGGGAGGGCGCTGGAGGATCGGCAACCAGTATCACCTGTCCCACCTCCATTAGGGAGCACTCCCGCCTCATGTGACCAGGTTGCCCGTACTTCCAGCACACCTGCCCTGGTGCCCGAGGTGCCGTCTGCGGGGGAAGTCCCCTCTCAGCAGCGCCGGTACCCTGGACAGAAGGAGGAGCAGAAGAGAGATTATATCCGCGTAACCCCACCTTGGATGAGACTGGTGGTGGTTGTGTCTGTAGCCGTGTGGGCATGACCGGTGCGGGAACCTGCTCGTGGGTCGGGGCTGCCTCCGCTGGTCAGGGTCGTGGTTCCATTGGCGCTGCTTCCTCGGCCGGTGTGGGCTGTCTGTGAGGGGCCGTAGTGGGTCTTTCGGACGGTTTTGGGGTCGCCTCTTCTCTCCGCGCCTCTCGATGGACCCCCCGGTGGTCCTCCGCCAGGGTCACCGCCGCCGTCAGGTCCCGCGGGCGGTGGTACCGCACCCACGCTGAGTTTTGCGCCAGGATGGACTCCAAGAATTGTTCAAGGAGGATCAACTCAAACATTGGGTTGTCCGCGTCCCGCGGTTTGAGCCACCGGGTCGCCGCGTCTCGGAGCTGCTGCCCGAGAACGAATGAACGGAACCGGCGTCGGTGATCTTCCGCGGTGCTGCCGACCCGGTCTAGTATGGCTCTTTTGAGGCGTGGAAACTGTACCCGGGCGGCCGCCGGCAGGCTAAGCACCACCCGCTAAACATCCTTCATTACACACTGTAGGAGGATACAATAGCTAACCACTAACAGCAAGCTAGCGCGCCTCAATGTACACAAATGCCAGGATTTACACAGACATTGACTGTAACAATACTAAGTACAAGAGCCGTACATATTCGATACTACGATGATTACATCGACATTTTTTATCATCACAAAATCTTTTGTAATTTGTTATTGTTTATAAATTCAGGAAATACGTTTTTGGAAACAGGAGAACTTTAATTGTATGCATGATCCTGTAAATACTTGATATCAAATCCATACACACATTTGTAATATCACCCAAAACTTAAGTAAAGTACCCCATCAACAGAAGAATAATCGCTTATTACATCTTAACACAGTGTAGATAGAATATGTTAACCTAGGGCTGTCAAACGATTCACGATTAATCGCATTTTGTTCATAGTTAACCCAAAATTAATCGCGATTAATCACAGATATATATATATTATTTTTCATCATTAATAAGTGTACCCTAGACAGATAATTTAAATTTTAACACCATGAACGGACATTTCATTTGCTTTTATGAAATGTGATTTCAACAGTATGCTTTTTTAACCAGCTCAACACAAAAAGGGAAAATTGTGATTTACTGACAATTAAAAAAATTAAAAATACCTGCTGTGTGTTGGTGTCTTGCCAGATTTTGTATTTTGTAGAAATACGGAATTTCTATTCCTGCTTTCGGACCAGTTGCCTTCAGAGGAGGAGCTACACTTCCATGTTTAGATACCAGTTTCATGCATAAATAACACAAAATGTGGATTGTCAAGGATGTTTGATAATATCCATCCATCCATATTCTACCGCTTATTCCTCTTGGGGTCACGGGGGCTGGAGCCTATCCCAGCTGTAATCTGTGGTATTTCTTCCTGAATAAATGCTTCTGGTATTCTGTACATTACATGTTGTACAAGTAAATGGTCTTCATATTGCTGCATGACAATCTTTTAACTTTCTCTAATTAATAACCAAATTCAGCCTGCTAATCATTTTGTAATTGAGGACGCGCGCAGAACATGTTATAAAACAATTAACACAATATTTCAGACGGATAGAAAATCCCACATATTTATTTCTCTTTATCAATCGATCATCAAATTCATCAAAACAATATCCAATTATTTGTATAGTGACATGTTTGCAATTGTTTTGCACATTTCTTCAAAATAAAAAACATTTAACTACAACACTGCAGTGTTTTTTTAATACAAAATACAACACACACACCAAAAATAAAACCTGCATCCATGTATTCCTTTCTTTTTCCATCTGGAAAGTATGTGCTGGGGGTCCATGGAGGCAATTAAGTTAAAAACAAATGAGCCAAAGAGAATGGAGTACAAATAAAGACCTTTCTTTTCTCCTCAAAATTAATAAATTACAAATGAAAGTGAAGCAAAAACTTTACATTAACAATACAAGGTACAGTACGAGGAACCAAGCTGATTATGCAGGTTAAGCTATTGCAAGTTAAAATGCAAAGCTAATGTATTATTCTCATACAGTAGGCTTTTTACCTGGAGCAGAAATGTTAACGCTATTTCTTCCCCCGTGTTGTTGACTGCAGCCGAGTCGCTAAAGCTGCCAAATACAGGAGTTGCAGTCGTACATCAAACTTGGCTGCACTCGTCGGGCATGAGAAAAATCCTGTGTTTAACCAGCTGCTTCCTCAGATTGAAAGTATTTCCGCCACTTACCTTGATTTTTACATCACAAATAGTGCAGCGAGCGTAATTTGCATCCGCACCGCATTTGGAAAAGATGAGCCACATTTTGGAGCGTTTTCTATTTGGCATGGTTGGGTTTTTGTCATGAAACATTGATAGGTTGCAAGATTACTAAGAGCATGTCGGCTTCGAAATCGCCTGTTTTCCTCTCAAGGGCTAGTAACCCAGGCACCAACACATGGCGCCGCTGAATCTTACGTGAATCGATGCCCGGTAGTAGCAGCTGGTTTCGGTCTGTGCCAAAAAAGTACCAGATCCAGCACCCACCCCTGGTGACAAAGCATGATCGTAATGTAAGACATGTTTATTTTGTAAATGTAGTTAAACCGGATGTATAGCAGAGCACTTTTATTTTGAAGTCATAAAAGTATGTGATTGGTTTGAGAAAGTGCCCTGATGTTGGATTGACTGTTTACAATTACAGTCTCCTTTCGACTTCCTGCCGACTGTCTTTCATTTCTATTGAGCTTTTATGTCATCTTACTTACTAAATCAGTCACAGTAACAATCTAAATGTTATGTCATCACTGCACTTTAATCATGATCTGAACACGGAAGTGAAGCACCACCCACCTCTGAACGACGTGCGGAGCAGGCGTTTGCTGCAGAGATGTTGCCTCTTCTCACAGCAAAGAATAGTCCTTTCTTGTAGGGAGAACAACTTTCCATGGCTCTGAACCTAATATTTCCATGAGGTAGACATTATTTTGTCCAATTCTTCTCACTTGTGGCTCATCAGTAGCAAGTGAACAGCTGCCAAGTTCCCTCCGCTATGGCACAGCCCGAGGGTAAAAATGGACGCGCGTGCATTAACCGTCCGTTAAAAAATTGAGTGCTGTTATTGAATTTTATCTTTAACGCATTATTGCAATAACATTGACAGCCCGAGTTAAAACAGAAAATAAGCAGATATTAACAATAAATGAACAAGTAGAATAATAACCTACTTTTTACCGCTCGTCTCCCATAATTTTGACAAAATAATACAATGGGAAATGACAAAATATGTTACTGCATATGTCAGCAGCAAAATTAGTAGCCTTTGTTTGCTTACTTATTACTAAAAGTGTCATGTCTGTGATCATGTTTTGTTTAAGTTATGTCCTGTTCGGTTTTTGGACTCTTTTTGGTTCCTGTTTTCAGTCCATTGTTTTGTCACCATAGCAACCATTAGTTTCACCTGGTTCACATTTTCACTCACGCACCTGTTGTCAATCATGTCTTTGTTATTTAAGCCGATAGTTGCCAGGAAGTCAGCCTGGCGACATTAACTCTGTTACCGCTGCTACCCATGACACCCATGTTATCTGCTATTACCATAGTTCATGCTTCATGCCATGCTACAGTAAGTGTTTTTGTTTCATGTTCATAGTTTCTGCCCAAGTGCTAGTTTTTGTTTTCTTAGTCAAGTTTGTGTCTCCGCCTTGTGCGCCCCTTTTGTTTGTTCTTTTGTTGGTGTGAAAATAAATCATGTATCTACCTTCACGCCATGTCCGCTCCAACTTCTCTTGCATCTCGGGAAAACAAACCCCCCACAGTCCACGTCGTGACAAAAAGAGAAGTTGTCTCGTATGTTCACTATCTCATTTAAGAAATGTTTCTTTAATTGCAATAAGAAACATATGTTTAATGTATCATAAGATTTTCTGTTAACATAAAGCCAATTATAACATTTGTTGTGGTCCTTTTTATTTTGACAAGTATCAACAAGTATAGAAATACATTTTGGTCCTAATACCAATTTTTGGTATTATGGTTATGTGCATCAACAACAATGATGACATAATTAAGCATCTTTCGATGAAGTGTGTCAAAGTTTTGGTGTTTTTATTCAAACACAGCCTCAGCATAACTCCTGTGATCAGTTTTAGGAAGCTTGCTTTGCTTTTTCACAACGGCAACCAGATACTTGAATAATAATATTAAAATAAACCTGCTGTCAATTATATCGTGACCTTGTCATGGTCACGTCTATCTGCCTTTGCCTTTGGCGTCATCCAACATCCATAATTAGAAGCTGTCTTCTTTTGTTGGACTGATCCCAGTGGGTGGTATTAGTCCCATCTGTCGCAGTGTGTTTTATGCACTCTTAATGAGTCTTCCTAATATGTCCTCAAATGAAAATACAAAATAAACCATTGTTTGCTTGGAGTCGTATCAATATGCAAATAAGAGCTGGAAATTGTGGCGTTATTTGTTTTAGGCAGCAGGAATAACCAGTTGAAAAGACGCTACAGCTCTAAAAATCTCACCACTTCTGAATAAATGGGTAAAATACTCAAATGCTCTGCCTAAACATTCAAAGTTGGTAATTTGGATTCTGCAATAGACTTTTCCCTTCTTTCCTGACATAAAAATCTGTCGAATCGTGATGATTTTGCATGCGTACTTAAGTTTGCCAATCAAACTGTAAAATAAGAAATCAAAACCAACCACTTCCAGCCTCTAGCTTTGTATACGTACGAGTGAACAGAGTTCAGCCAGCTGGCATAGAGCATCAATCACTGGCTAACGCAAGAATGACTATCATGCTGAATAGCCACGGTGTGTTAAGAAATCAATTAAAGGCAAATATCACACATTGTGCACAGTTTGCAGCGTCAATATTTCCACAAAGTGGGCTAGGAATTTATACTCTTCAGCACTGGACTTCATTGCGTTGAGAAAGTCTTTGTTTGCTTGTCACTGTCAGATTTGCAGGACACGGCTAGAATGGGTCATCAACATGCATTATTACAATATAACAATGTATTTTATTTATATCATTTATAGTCTGTATTGTGCAACCCTAATTGTAATGTACATTTTAGTTGTGTATTTGACTGTCCTATTTGGAGCTGTTGAAATTGCCTATGCTAACTAGTAGTGTTGTCCAGATACCAATATTTTGGTACCGGTACTAAAATTATTTCGATACTTTTCGAGACTTTTTGATACTTTTCTAAATAAAGGGGACCACAACAAATTGCATTATTGGCTTTATTTTAACACACATTTTAGGGTACATTAAACATATGTTTACTATTGCAAGTTTGTCCTTAAATAAAATAGTGAACATACAAGACAACTTGTCTTTTAAACTAACAAAGGCTGCTAATTTAGTCTGCTGACGTATGCAGTAACATATTGTGTCATTTATCATTCTATTATTTTGACAAAATTATTAAGAACAAGTGGTAGAAAATTAATTATCAATCTACTTGTTCATTTACTGTTAATATATGCTTACTTTCTCTTTTAACATGTTCTATCTACACTTCTGTTAAAATGTAATAATCATTTATTCTTCTGTTGTTTTGGATGCTTTACATTAGTTTTGGATGATACCACAAATTTGGGTATCAATCCGATATCAAGTCGTTACAGGATCATACATTGGTCATATTCAAATTCCTCATGTGTCCAGGGACATAGTTCCTGAGTTTATAAACATAATATAAATTTTTTTTAAATGAAAGAAGATGTTGTGATGCCAACAAATGTTGACGTAATCATAGTAATATCGACTAGATACACTCCTGTACTTGGTATCATTACAGTGGATGTCAGGTGTAGATCCACCAATGGCGTTTGTTTACATTTTGACGCCCGTGAGATACGGTGTGTAGTGAAACATGTTTAGCTATTCCTCGTCCTACAGGGATGATACTTGTAAGAAACTTACTTTATTTGTCACCATGGAGGCGAGGATTAGTGATTTAGAAGTAGCTAAAATACTGCCGACAGCGGCTGGACTTTAGCCGCTAGCTAGCTAGCCATGTCTTAAAGCACCGCTTCCTGAGGGCGTTTCAGTGTTATAACTTCATCTTTATCATTAATTTTTAAGCCAAAATGCATCCTTTCTCCCTTTTCTGTCTACACACTTTGTCTGCTTGTAAGTACTCCGTGATTGTGCGCTGCCGAACATGCTTGTCTGCTTGTAAAACCAGCATTGTCATGACGTGACAATGACCGGGACGCGGGGGACCGGTACTTTTCAGAGGCGGTATAGTACCGAATATAATTCATTAGTATCGCGGTACTATACTAATACCGGCATACGGTACAACCCTACTAACTACAAACGTTTGTAGTAGAATATATATGGTGATTCCAACATGAATTAGCATCAAGCGAGCTCCTTTGTTGTTGGAATGCCACACAAAAGTAATGTTTTGGTCCGTTGTACATTGTAACGACACATTTTATTTCCGTATGTCCTGTGTTCCATTTCTTGAAATGGAAAAACTCTTAAAAGGACCTCAAATGGAGATTTTGTCGACATCTGTCTGCAAAGCTGACAAGAAGAGACGCTAACAGGAGCAGAGCGATATTGTTGGGAAAGACGCTGCAGCACAAAATATGTTCTTTATCTGAAAACAACATTTCTGTTTGTTTTCAGCTCAGCGCCTTAAAGTTTTTCTCCATCATGATTTTCCATGTGTTGCGAACACAAACTCCTCAACAATATTCCAAATTCCCCCACTCTTTATTCTGTCATCCATCCAGTTTATATTTATTTCTGCTTTGCCCTTTTTCTCCATGCAGCAATCCTCATTTCATTTCAATTACATTCCACCTTCTGCCTTTCATCAGCCCCTTCATTTCCCTGTGCCAACCTCCCCACTGTTTGTGTGTGTGGCACCAGGATGCGGATGGTTATTTTTCAGGCGGCGGCCCAGAAGATTGGACTGTCATAATCTATGGTCCTGAGTTATAAGTGTTTCTAACCCAAACCTGGGGACAGGACCATTTTTCCATTCCCTCTTCTCCATCACCACACCCTCTCGCTTTCCCATCCCTTCTTCGCCATCATCACTCACTCCTCTTTCCATTCTTCCACGTGGTCAGCCATTTTCCACCGCAGCCACAATGCTTGCTATTGATAATTTGTCTTTGCAACCACGTTATGGCTCACATATTAAATGAGAAGTTTCCCATTGGCATGTTTTAATGTTTCATTGCTCAAGGCTCACATTGTTTTGTCCGTAGTAATGTTCGTCCATTGAGGACAAGAGCATTAATCCTACTATACTGTTCAAGTCCTCACTGGTTGTGCTCTTCAGTATACAAACCCTGTTTCCATATGAGTTGAGAAATTGTGTTAGATGTAAATATAAACGGAATACAATGATTTGCAAATCCTTTTCAACCCATATTCAATTGAATGCACTACAAAGACAAGATATTTGATGTTCAAACTCATAAACTTTTTTTTTTTTTTGGCAAATAATCATTAACTTAGAATTTCATGGCTGTAACACGTGCCAAAGTAGTTGGGAAAGGGCATGTTCACCACTGTGTTACATGGCCTTTCCTTTTAACAACACTTAGTAAACATTTAGGAACTGAGGAGACACATTTTTTAAGCTTCTCAGGTGGAATTATTTCCCATTCTTGCTTGATGTACAGCTTAAGTTGTTCAACAGTCCGGGGGTCTCCGTTGTGGTATTTTAGGCTTCATAATGCGCCACACATTTTCAATGGGAAACAGGTCTGGACTACAGGCAGGCCAGTCTAGTACCCGCACTCTTTTACTATGAAGCCACGTTGATGTAACACATGGCCTGGCATTTTCTTGCTGAAAAAAGCAGGGGCGTCCATGGTAACGTTGCTTTGATGGCAACATATGTTGCTCCAAAACCTGTATGTACCTTTCAGCATTAATGGTGCCTTCACAGATGTGTAAGTTACCCATGTCTTGGGCACTAATACACCCCCATACCATCACAGATGGTGGCTTTTCAACTTTGCGCCTATAACAATCGGGATGGTTCTTTTCATCTTTTGTCCGGAGGACAAGATGTCCACAGTTTCCAAAAACAATTTGAAATGTGGACTCATCAGACCACAGAACACTTTTCCACTTTGTATCAGTCCATCTTAGATGAGCTCAGGCCCAGCGAAGCCGACGGCATTTCTGGGTGTTGTTGATAAACGGTTTTCGCCTTGCCTAGGAGAGTTTTAACTTGCACATACAGATGTAGCGACCAACTGTAGTTACTGACAGTGGGTTTCTGAAGTGTTCCAGAGCCCATGTGCTGATATCCTTTACACACTGATGTCGCTTGTTGATGCAGTACAGCCTGAGGGATCGAAGGTCACGGGCTTAGCTGCTTATGTGCAGTGATTTCTCCAGATTCTCTGAACCCTTTGATGATATTATGGACCGTAGATGGTGAAATCCCTAAATTCCTTGCAATAGCTGGTTGAGAAAGGTTTTTCTTAAACTGTTCAACAATTTGCTCACGCATTTGTTGACAAAGTGGTGACCCTCGCCCCATCCTTGTTTGTGAATGACTGAGCATTTCGTGGAATCTACTTTTATACCCAATCATGGCACCCACCTGTTCCCAATTTGCCTGTTCACCTTTGGGATGTTCCAAATAAGTGTTTGATGAGCATTCCTCAACTTTATCAGTATTTATTGCCACCTTTCCCAACTTCTTTGTCACGTGTTGCTGGCATCAAATTCTAAAGTTAATGATTATTTGCAAAAAAAAAAAATGTTTATCAGTTTGAACATCAAATATGTTGTCTTTGTAGCATATTCAACTGAATATGGGTTGAAAATGATTTGCAAATCATTGTATTCCGTTTATATTTACATCTAACACAAATTCCCAACTCATATGGAAACGGGGTTTGTAAATAGAACTATATTTACGACAAAATATAATCTCGTCTTTATGTTAAATGCCGACGCACTTCCGCTATTCAACACTTGTTCTTCATACACGATTTATAAACTTGTTTAACATCACAGTCCACGTTCACACCGCAGGGTACAGTGGGAAGGAGATTTGTATGGCCCAATTCGTCATGGTTTACCTGACACATGAAATGTCACCAATTTTGGGTTGTGTGCACTATTCACTTTAGCTGACAGATCGCACAAAAGTTTTGAATATCTTAAAATGTGTTTTGTTGTAATTCCAACTTTGACCACAGCATCAGTTGCTATGTAGAGTGGCACTTTACATCATTTTCAACAGACTGCATCGCAAAATGATTAATTTTCCCCACTAGTGTTGTCCCGATATGAATATTTTGGTACCAGTACCAAAATTATTTTGATACTTTTCAATACTTTTCTAAATAAAGGGGACCACCATTTTAACAAAAAATCTTAGGGCACATTACACATGTTTCTTATTGCAAGTTTGTCCTTAAATAAAATAGTGAACATACAAGACAACTTGTCTTTTAGTAGTAAATAAACAAACAATGGCTCCTAATTTAGTCTGCTGACATATGCAGTAACATATTGTGTCATTTATCATTCTATTATTTTGTCAAAAATATTAAGGACAAGCGGTAGAAAATTAATGATTAATCTACTAATTTTTACTGTTAATATCTGCTTACTTTCTCTTTTAACATGTTCTGTGTACACTTCTGTTGAAATGTAATAATCACTTATGCTTCTGTTGTTTGATACTATACATTAGCTTTGGATGATAACACACATATGGGTATCAATCCGATACCAAATAGTTACAGGATCACACATTGGTCATATTCAAATTCCTCATGTGTCCAGGGACATATTTCCTGAGTTTATAAACATGATATAAAATTTAAAAAAATGAAAGATATTGTGATGCCCAGAAATATTGACGTAATCATAGTAGTGTCGACTAGATACGCTCTTGTACTTGGTATCATTACAGGGGATGTTAGGTGTAGATCCACCCATGGCGTTTGTTTACATTTTGACGGCGGTGAGCTACGGTGTGTAGTGAAGCATGTTTAGCTATTCCTCGTCCTGCAGGGATAATATTTGTAAGAAACATACTTTATTTGTCGCCATGGAGACCAGGATTAGTGATTTAGAAGTAGCCAATACAATGCCGATTGCGGATGGACTAGCTAGCTAGCCTGTCTTAAAGCACCTCTTCCTGGGGGCATTTCAGTGTTATAACTTCACCTTTATCTTTAGTTTTTAAGCCAAAATGCGTCCGATTTCCCATTTCTGTTTACACACTGTGTCTGCTTGTAAGTACTCTGTGATTGTGCGCTGCTGAATATGCTCGTCTGCTATGACACGACGGGGGTGCGGTTGGTGGTGGACCGTTACTTTTCAGAGGCAGTATAGTACCGAATATGATTCATTAGTATCGCAGTATTATACTAATACCGGAATACCGTACAACCCTACCCCCCCACCTCCCGTTCCTCTCAGGCTAGATCCGCCCAGGAAAGGGGCCATATACATTCCTTCCCTACTGTATGATGTCTGAGTCAGATGTTTTTGTTAAATCTAATCTTCACACTACAAAAACAAAAAGATTTCCGAACCGAATGGGTTCCTTGATGTGGCCTGCATTACCTCACACAGGGGAGCAGTGAGCAGCAGCGGTGGCCGCGCCCGGAAATCATTTTTGGTGATTTAACCCCCAATTCCATCCCTTTATGCTGAGTGCTAAGCAGGGAGGTAATGGGTGCCATGTTTTCAGTACACCTAGTGTGTGTTTGACAATCATGGGTACTTTAACTTTAACTTAACATGTGTTGCAGTGTGTTTACTAACGTTGTCCCAATCCAATATTGCTATCTTATTTTGGTTTGATATCAGCAAAAACAAGATTTGGATGATATTGGTTTGCATAAAAATGTACAAAATTAGCAGTCAGGCAGCATATTTACATGTGGAAATCTGGCAAGCTAGTTAACATCTAAATGTCCTCCAATAAGCACAGAAGGTTGGTTTTTTCTTGTATTTTAGTCAAATAATTTACAAAAGGTAACCATGGTAGGCTATAAGCCACTAGGAGCTAGCAGCTGCACAACAGCTAAGCACACAATAGCACCCAAGCTAATAATAAGTGACTTAATTTACCAATGTTGCAGTATAAAAATAGCAACAAGTATTCAAAAATTATAGTTACAATTATAGTCTCCAAAGCAGAAGTGTATTAGAAAATATCCAGTAACAAATGTGTCCGCATCATTTAAGTTTGTGTGTCATGACATTAATTTAATGAATTATTTAGACCACAGGGTGTCTCCGAAAACAAATCAAGACTCCACTTCAAAAGCATAAATTTGTCAAAAAGTTCTGTTTACAAACCGACTATTGTTATCTGAGTAATTTCACTTGATAAAACCTTTTCTAACATTAGACACTAGAAAATAATACAATGATGTAAGATTTTTGCCAAAGATGATTATTACATAAGTGTCGATAGAACCATGTTACAACAGAAAGTAACCAGCTTCTAACAGTAAACTAGCAAGTAGATTAATAATAGCTTTGAGAAAATATTACAACCATAAATGACACAATATGTTACTGCATAAATCAGCAGCTAAATAAGGAGTCTTCTTACCCGTTTACAGTTCTATTATAATTTAAATGCAAAATGATATCCATCCATCCATCCATCCATTTTCTACCGCTTGTCCCTTTTGGGGTTGCTGGGGGTGCTGGAGCCTATCTCAGCTGCACATGGTATATTGTGACGTATATTGTGAACGTAGGAGGCTGCAATATATATCGCAATATAGATTTTAGGCGATATCCTTATGAGCAATGCAACATTTAGTCCCCATTAAATATTTTTCACCTCTGGTTTTAGATCAACCATGAGATGTATTTTACGGTGGTCTAATATTCCAATTTCGCTCTACCGTATTCTATGCAGGGCAGCACGGTGGTACAGGGGTTAGTGCGTGTGCCTCACAATACCCCCCGTGACCCAGATAGGGACAAGGGGTAGAAAATTGATGCATGGATGGATGGATGGTATTCTATGCAAATCAATTTTTTAGGTTAAGCAAAAAGTCAATTCTATTGGGTTCTAAATTGTGAGCGTAACTTTTTTTAGAAGGGTGCAAATCCCGCCATGTATCATCTATTCCACAGAAAGCATTGCCATAACAACAGACATTGTATCCAAAAAGTTGCTGAAAGGGGTATTATGCAAAAGCAACTATTTTTTACCAGTTGGTACCTTGGTACCTTTGTGTATTTGGGATCCCCATAAATCCCTGCAATTTAAAATCGAACCATAAAGGCATTGCGGAGGTATTTATAAAACAATTTAGCCTTCTTCCAAACTTCCTCCAAACAAGCCGTTAGGAATTTGAGACTTTAGTGACGCCATAGTTACATAAGAGGGTATCTCAATATATGGTAGGAGTTTACCTGAAGAGCTTTGCTGGAGTCCACCGTTTTTTTATCCAGTTTTAGCCCAAAGTTGTAGTCAGTAAGTTCCTTCTTTTCTTCTATCCTCTTGTTGTGAGGCAGACTGGTTCGTACATGCACGTTTGTACGCTCCGTATGGAAGCGCTAAAAACTACAACATAGGTGGAGATGCAGACAAAGGAGAATAAGCCAGGAGGAGGAATTTGGCACTTACTGCAAATAAGACCGCCCACAAAAGGGCACATTTTGAAGAAACAGTCAGAGGCCCCGTTTATATTGCACACCAAATCTGATTTTTTTGCCCTCAAGTGACAAAGAACTTATTTTTTATGCTAGTCTAAACGCTCCAAAGTGCTTAAAATCTGATCTTTTTGCATCAGATTCAGTTTCAAATGTGACTTCAGTCTAAAACAGAGGTGTCAAACGTACATTTTTATACTTAGTTTGCTAAGTATAAAAATGAGCCAAAATGTTTTAATGAAAGAAACCGCTGTTCTAAATGTGTCCACTAGATGTCGCAATAGCAATTCTTTGTAGATTGTGCTACATATGTAAAAAAAAAAAAAAAAAAAACACATGATGTTGGTGCACCAGTCGAGGAAAATGAGCAAACTACATAAATAACATTCTCAAATTTGATTTTGATATTATTTTTTTAAATCTTGATGGATTGAAAATGAACACCAATGAGTTGACTGATGAACACTGTCACATAATTTATTCAGAAAATATAAATAACGATAAATAAATATAGAATACTATCAACCGCAACATGTAAGTGTAAAAAAAAACCAACAACGTTATGATTTATACATTTTCAGAATGTGCGTGTTCTATTTTTAAACAAAGAAAAAAGTCTGAAGTTGTCTTTATTTTTAAGTTATCTACTCCCACTTGGGAGTAGATTTTTCTCCATGTGGCCTCCGATCTAAAATTATGTTTGACACCCCTGGTCTAAACGCAATGTGGCCTGCATGTGACTTTATACATCCATTCATACATTATATTGCTTTAATTTACTTTCACGTAAAAAACAATAATTTTTAAGGTCTTGTGACTTTTTTATTTTATTTTGTAGTAGTAACGACTTGCTCCTGAGTGAGCATGCAAGTGATGTTGAGGCCACATTGGGGTCCGTGCATGTTTACACTGGAGTCTGGTAAAAATCACATTTTACTTGCAGTGTAAATCAATCAATCAATCAATCAATGTTTATTTATATAGCCCTAAATCACAAGTGGCTCAAAGGGCTGCACAAGCCACAACGACATCCTCGGTACAGAGCCCACATAAGGGCAAGGAAAAACTCACCCCAGTGGGACGTCGATGTAAATGACTACGAGAAACCTTGGAGAGGACCGCATATGTGGGTAACCCCCCCCCCCCCTCTAGGGGAGACCGAATGCAATGGATGTCGAGTGGGTCTGACATAATATTGTGAGAGTCCAGTCCATAGTGGATCCAACATAATAGTAAGAGTCCAGTCCATAGTGGGGCCAGCAGGACACCATCCCAAGCGGAGACGGGTCAGCAGCGCAGAGATGTTCCCAGCTGATGCACAGGCGAGCGGTCCACCCCGGGTCCCGACTCTGGACAGCCAGCACTTCATCCATGGCCACCGGACCTGTGCCCCCCACCCCCTCCACAAGGGAGAGGGGAGCAGAGGAGAAAAGAAAAGAAACGGCAGATCAACTGGTCTAAAAAGGGGGTCTATTTAAAGGCTAGAGTATACAAATGAGTTTTAAGATGGGACTTAAATGCTTCTACTGAGGTAGCATCTCTAATTGTTACCGGGAGGGCATTCCATAGTACTGGAGCCCGAATAGAAAACGCTTTATAGCCCGCAGACTTTTTTTGGGCTCTGGGAATCACTAATAAGCCGGAGTTCTTTGAACGCAGATTTCTTGCCGGGACATATGGTACAATACAATTGACAAGATAGGCTGGAGCTAGACCGTGTAGTATTTTATACGTAAGTAGTAAAACCTTAAAGTTACATCTTAAGTGCACAGGAAGCCAGTGCAGGTGAGCCAGTATAGGCGTAATATGATCAACCTTTCTTGTTCTTGTCAAAAGTCTAGCAGCCGCATTTTGTTCCAATTGTAATCATTTAATGCTAGACATAGGGAGACCCGAAAATAATACGTTACAGTAATCGAGACGAGACGTAACGAACGCATGAATAATGATCTCAGCGTCGCTAGTGGATAAAATAGAACACATTTTATATTACGGAGATGAAAGGCCGTTTTAGTAACACTCTTAATGTGTGACTCAAACGAGAGAGTTGGGTCGAAAATAATACCCAGATTCTTTACTGAGTCGCCTTGTGTAATTGTTTGGTTGTCAAATGTTAAGGTGGTATTATTAAATAAATGTCGGTGTTTAGAGTGTAAAGAGTCAGCTGGAAAAAAATCAGGTCTGTCAGAAAATGACTGTAAAACAAAATCTATGCACTCTTTTGACCGTTACATGTTATGTAGACCACAAGAAAGAGTAAATCATAATCATAATATGACCCCTTTAAGTAAATGTAACGGATAAATGTAGCGTGTTAATACCCAACTTTGCTGTCAGTAGCCCAGAAAGTAACACGCACACAACATAACATCCATTGCATATCTTGTCCACATCCATTAAGGATTCTTGTCCAGGTTCGAAGTATTTTCCTAATCAGTGATTATTTTGTGTCTGCGACCATCTTTTGTGGTTTTCCAGTGGGCATCATCACCTGATAATCCTCACCAAGTGTATTGCATGCATAAAGAGACAACTCCACCAAGGGCCTTTCTTATCTCAACTATAGCGAATGAAAAGCTCTATTACTCTTTGTCAATACACAGATTACCTGCAGGTTGTCTTTGCAGGGGATATTGAGAAAGGCATTGTTTAGATGTCAAACAGTAGAGGAGAAAATCAAACTTTCGAAGCATTCAGAGGTTTGGGAAGCGGCTGAACGAGGAAGATGGCCGTGACGATAGAGCCATGTTTGGAGACTCATTTTCCCCTGGAAAGCAGTGCCTAACAGGACAGAGATAACAGGAGAAATCTGGCGTCTGGCATAGGATTTGCTTATGCCGTGAACACACACAGACTTCACAAAAACACAAACAGAAGTCATTCAGTTTGTTTTGTTGCCTTTTGGACAACGTTTCTTTCAGTCCATCATTTATCAGAATCAGAATCAGCTTTATTGTCATTACGCAAGGTAACGAGATTGAGGCCATTCCATACAGTGCGATGTGTGCATGCTAGAAATACAATGTGCAAATATATAAAAATATAAAAAAATGTAGAAGTGCAATGAATATGGTGTGAAATGAATATATACATGAAAAAAAAAAAAAAAAAAAAAAAAATCAGGTTCAAACAAAGAGATGTGACCAACATCAAAACTCCACACTTCACTCTGACGATCACAGCCTCAGACTTGATTAAACCTTGTCAAATCCAGCTGAAAACATGGGGCAAAAAACCTCCAGGTAAGAACCCTGACAGTGTTACTGCTGTAACGGTACAGTGGGAGAAGTAGACTGCACAGAGGCAGGAACGTCGTTAGCTTGCAGCGTGTTTATTGAAAGATATGTATATATATATATATATATATATATATATATATATATATATATATATATATATATATATATATATATATATATACAGTTAGGTCCATAAATATTTGGACATTGACACAATTTTCAGTATTCCAGCTCTGTACAACACCACAATGGATTTGAAATGAAACAATCAAGATGTGCTTTAAGTGCAGACTTTGAGCTTTAATTTGAGGGTATTTACATCCAAATCAGGTGAACAGTGTAGGAATTACAACACATTTTATATGTGCCTTCCACTTTTTAAGGGACCAAAAGTAATTGGACAATTGGCTACTCAGCTGTTCCATGGCCACGTTTGTTATCCCTTGTTTTTTGTTTTATTTATTTCATTTACAAAGAGCAGATAAAAGGCCTAGATGGCATTTCAAGTGTGGTATATTCATTTGGAATCTGGGGAGGTCATCTCTCAATATGAAGTCCAAAGAGCTGTCACTATCAGTGAAGCAAGCCATTATTAGGCTGAAAATTCAAAACAAAGCCATCAGAGAGATAGCAAAAACATGAGGTGTGGCCAAATCAACTGTTTGGTACATTCTTAAAAAGAGAGAACACACTGCTGAGCTCAGCAACACCAAAAGACCTGGAAGACCACGAAAAACAAGTGTGGTGGATGACAGACAAATAATTTCCCTTGTCAAGAAAAAGCCCTTCACAACAGTTGGCCAGATGAAGAAAACTCCCCAGGAGGTAGGTGTATCTGTGTCCAAGTCAACAATTAAGAGACGACTTCTCCAGAAGAAATACAGAGGTTTCATCACAAGGTGTAAACCATTGGTGAGCCTCAAAAACAGGAAGGCCAGATTAGAGTTTGCCAAGAAACATGTAAAATAACTTGTGCAGTTCTGAACAACATCTTATGGACAGATGAGACAAAGATCAACTTGTACCAGAATTATGGAAAGAGAAGAGTATGGAGGAGGGAAGGAACTGCTCAAGATCCAAAGCATACCACCTCATCAGTGAAGCATGGTTGTGGTAGTGGCATGCATGGCTGCCAGTGGGACAGGATCTCTTATATTTATTGATGATGTGACAGCTGACAAAAGCAGCAGAATGAATTCTGAAGTGTTTGGGGCAATATTATCTGCTCATATTCAGCCAAATGCTTCAAAACTCATTGGACGGCGCGTCACAATGCAGATGGACAATGACCCGAAGCATACTGCGAAAGCAACCAAATAGTTTTTTAAGGCAAAGAAGTGGAATGTTCTGCAAATCTATAGACTGCATACTTGTTTTGGACTCTGGGAATCACTAATAAGCCAGAGTTCTTAGAACGCAGGTACAGTATCTGGCCGGGACATATGGTACAATACAATCAGCAAGATAGGATGGAGGTAGACCGTTTAGTATTTTATACGTAAGTAGTAAAACCTTGAAGTCACATCTTATGTGCACAGGAAGTCAGTGCAGATGAGCCAGTATAGGTGTAATATGATCAAAATTCCTTGTCCTTGTCAAAAGCCTAGCAGCCGCATTTTGTACCAACTGTAATCTTTTAATGCTAGACATAGGGAAACCCAAAAATAATACGTGAAAGTAATCGATACGACAGGTAATGAATGCGTGAGTAATAATCTCAGCGTTGGTGGTGGACAAAATGGGATGAATTTTAGCAATATTACGGAGATGAAAGAAGGCTGTTTTAGTAAGACTCTTAATGTGTGACTCAAATGAGAGAGTTGGGACAAAGATAATACAGAGATTCTTTACCGAGCAACTTTGTATAATTTGTTTGTTGTCAAATGTGAAGGTGGTATTATTAAAAGGGTGCCTGTGTCCAGCATTTACGTTTTCTTAGCATTAAGATGCAAACAGTTGCTGGACATTCATTGTTTGATTTCATTTAGACACGCACATTACCCTAACATACTCTAAGGTCACGTTGTTATGGGACACGTACTGCATCGTGTGAGTCCTGGGTAAGACACTAAACTGCATCCAGGTGGGGTGGAGAAGCTGTGTGTGGGACCAGGAGCACTCCAACCTCATACCAATAAAAAGCGCACAGGTGACCGTTATCACCCACTCCGCGATTGGCGAGTGCGATCGATGGCACACAACCGTGCAGGCCCTTGGGTTACTAGGGTTTGTGGAACCTTCCAGTCTCCAACAGCAGTTGTTTTACAAATGGCAGATGAGAGCAGCGCCCGTTGGGCTGGCATATTTTAGGGCGGACTTCGACTGTAATGCTCAATGTAATTACCTTAATCTGAACAGACACGTCTCCACTCCCAGTGGTGTGGCTGGTCTGTGCTTTGCAGCACCATCACCAAGGCTGCAAAGGAAATAGTTGGCTACTCCAGATGCTCCCATCAAGACTGATTTCATCAAAACAATGCCGATATTCAACAACTGATCAATCAGAACAGAGCTTTCCGCCTGGCATGGGAGAACCGCCCTACTCACTTGCGACACTTCCAGGAACCAAAGGAGAAGTGCCAGCGAACGTGAAACCTGTGGTGGCAAGACAAAGCAAATGAGATCCAGTTCTACGCAGACAGCAGAGACATTTACCGCTTTTATGCTACAACAAAGGAAAAATTTGTCCCTCGTCAACAGGGCAACCACCCTTACAGAAGATCAAGCCATCCTCAAACGGTGGAAAGAACACTTTCATGCGCTCCTGAATCGCTCATCAACAGTGGCTGATGACCTGCTTTGTAAGGTTCCCAACACCCTGTCAGGCACTGGATGTCACTCCACCCCTCTTACATCGAGTTTCAGAAGGCGTTAAGCCGCATGAAGACAAGAAATACCCTTGGACCAGACCACATCCCCTCATCTCTCATGGGGGCATGGCCTCGAAGACCAAGCTATTCATGACAATTGTGCGTGTGTGGGAGACGAAGGCTGTACCTGCGGACTTGAAGGATGCCACAATCACTACCATCTTTAAAAAGGGTGACTGCTCCATTTGCGGAAACTACCGCGGCATCACCCTCCTCAGCATCGTCAGAAAGATTCTAGTTTCTTCAAAATAGCCACCCTTTGCTCTGATTACTGCTTTGCATACTCATGGCATTGTCTCAATGAGCTTCAAGCACACCTGTGAAATGAAAACCGTTTCAGGTGACGACCTCTTTTGAAGCTCATCAAGAGAATGCCAAGAGTGTATAAAGCAGTAATCAGAGCAAAGGGTGGCTATTTTGAAGAAACTAGAATATAAAACATGTTTTCAGTTATTTCACCTTTTTTTGTTAAGTACATAACTCCACTTGTGTTCATTCATAGTTTTGATACCTTCAGTGACAATCAACAATGTCAATCGTCATGAAAATAAAGAAAACACATTGAATGAGAAGGTGTGTTCAAACTTTGGGCGTGTACTAGAGATGCGCGGATAGGCAAATATTTCATCCGCAACCGCATCAGAAAGTCGTCAATCCATCCGCCATCCACCCGATGTAACGTTTGAATAGAACTGCATCCGCCCGCCATCCGCCCGCACCCGCCCGTTATATCTAATATAGACGATGCAAGGCATTAGTGAGGCACCTGCCAACTACTCCGGTTTTCCCGTAATTCGTACGGTTTTCATCAACCTATTCCGGGTTACGGGTGCAGTGATAAAAAATACGGTTTTTCATTAATTAAAAAAAAAAGGGTGAAAACTACGCGAATTGCACCTTGTGCAGACAAGATTTTTCGATCGGACACGGAGGAATTAGCGATGTAAAAGACCACTTTGGGACAAAAAAACACAAGTCTAATGCCGTTGCTAGCGATACAAGTGGAAAACTTTCAACGTTTTTCGTCGCCCAAACAGATTCTTTGGATGTGATAAATGCCGAAGTTTTATTTACGGAGGCAATAATTGAGCATGGACTTCCAATCGCACTGGCTGATCACATGGGACAGTTAAATGTTTGTAATGCAACCTTTAAAAATCATTACGCGGTGATCGCGGTCCCAAAAATAAACTTTTCTTGCATGATAATGTCCAGAAAAATTCGCTTTATATTACTATAGAGTCCTTTTAACGAATGAGTTTGATGGTTTATCACAAACCTTAAATGAAAGAAGTCCTTTGTTCTCTTGCACCAATCACGTCAATCACGCGCACAAATTTAAATTATACAATAACATATGTATGTCATCTCTATTTAAACAAAAATAAATTAAATAAATAATAATAATAAATTACCTGCAACTTATTGGCCAAGGCAAATAGCTGAAGGGGGGAAATCAAACCCATCAGACTGCACTTTATCATCAATCTTGAATTATAATGAAAATATAGACGGTCGCGACAAACAAAGCAGGCTAAATATCCTTACATTGTCGCCAATCGGAGATGCGCTTCACTTGAAAGCGAGGCCAAATAATTATTCACACATAGTAGTATATCCCCAATAGAAAAAAAAACACAATAAACAACGCAATTGCCTTAATTCCTTTGCATTGTAGTGCGCCCAAACAACACGTAACCATCAAAATTATTTAGCTGACCGAACTCAATATAGGTTAGCAGGGGCGCCGCTAGGGCTTTTGGGCCCCATGAAAATAATCTTTACAGGGCCCCCAACACAGTGTCATTATTTTTTCTGTATTATAATTTCATCATCATTAAGGGCCTCTCTGGGCCCCCCTCCATCATGGGCCCCTAGAATCCGTCTCCTTTACCCCCCCTTTTCGGCGCCCCTGTAGGTCAGACATGGGCTTATTTGGTATAGCCTAGGTCAGTGGTTCTCAAATGGGGGTACACGTACCCCTGGGGGTACTTGAAGGTATGCCAAGGGGTACGTGAGATATTTTAAAAATATTCTAAAAATAGCAACAATTCAAAAATCCTTTATAAATATATTTATTGAATAATACTTCAACAAAATATGAATGTAAGTTCATAAACTGAACATCAAATCAAGTAGGCTATTCCATTCATTACAATGCAACAATGCATTATTCAGTGTTGACAGCTAGATGTTTTGTGGACATGTTCCATAAATATTGATGTTAAAGATTTCTTTTTTTGTGAAGAAATGTTTAGAATTAAGTTTATGAATCCAGATGGATCTCTATTACAATCCCCAAAGAGGGCACTTTAAGTTGATGATTACTTCTATGTGTAGAAATCTTTATTTATAATTGAATCACTTGTTTATTTTTCAACAAGTTTTTAGTTATTTTACATATTTTTTTCCAAGAGCTTTGGGTTATGACCGAAAGGACAAGATCACGGGTACAAGCGGCCAAAATGAGTTTCCTCCGCCGGGTGGCAGGGCTCTCCCTTAGAGATAGGGTGAGAAGCTCTGTCATCCGCGGGGAGCTCAAAGTAAAGCCGCTGCTCCTCCACATGGGGAGGAGCCAGATGAGGTGGTTCGGGCATCTGGTCAGGATGCCACCCGATCGCCTCCCTCGGGAGGTGTTTAGGGCACGTCCGACCCGTAGGAGGCCACGGGGAAGACCCAGGACACGTTGGGAAGACTATGTCTCCCGGCTGGCCTGGGAACGCCTCAGGATCCCCCGGGAAGAGCTGGACAAAGTGGCTGGGGAGAGGGAAGTCTGGGCTTCCCTGCTTAGGCTGCTGCCCCCGCGACCCGACCTCGGATAAGCGGAAGAAGATGGATGGATGGATGGATGGATAGTTCAAGAAAGACCACAACAAATGAGCAATATTTAGCACTGTTATACAATTTAATAAATCAGAAACTGATGACATATTGCTGTATTTTACTTCTTTATCTCTTTTTTTCAACCAAAAATGCTTTGCTCTGATTAGGGGGTACTTGAATTAAAGACATTTTCACAGGGGGTACATCACTGAACAAAGGTTGAGAACCACTGGCCTAGGTAACGTAGACTAATTTGTTTAACATATCCAACCGTATGTAAATTACAATTTTTTTTTATTCGCACTATGTAGGAATAAAATGGCATCTACAGTGCCAGGATTCAGGCGAGAGCGCCTGGCCTCTAAAATGCGCCCTGCTGCGCTGAAGGAGCGCTCACTTGCAGCACTTGTTGCTGGGACGCATAAGATTCTCTTGGCAAGGTGTTGTAGTCGTGGGAATGATTGTCCTTGTGTCCCCCAAAAGGAAAGTAGATTTTCCTCTGCTGATCCTTCCAGATGGAAGTTTGTAGAGGAATAATTGTCTACTTCATCAACGGGCACAGGTGTGTCCTCCTCCCATTCTGAAAAGTCAATTCTCTTCTTTTTTGGTGATGCGCCATCAGCTCCACCTAAAGGACCGATGAAATCTATTACAGCCTAATATTTTATATCTATAAAACAGACAATCCACATAACATAAACTTAATAGCCCAGGCAGGCAGGCAATGTATCAACTCACCTTGCTCTGTTGCTGATTGGGGCTCGGTGACAGGGTTTTCTTCTCCATCACGACTGACACAGACGCTTTCCTCTGGAAGAAGTTCTCGAACTTGCTTGATCACCTCTCGTCTGTCATCTTCTGCCAGCATTTTCAGCGACTTAAATTTCGGGTGGAGAAAAGTGGCGATTTTGTGAGTAGCAGTCGGATGCATCTTCTCATCAAGCAGAGCAGACGTGCGAGAGCGGAGAGTTTTCATGTAAGGTGGGTCTCCAAACTTGGGCTCACAGTGTTTTTTCAGCTTGAAAAACCAGAGCAGAACCATCTGAACGGTTGGGTGATGTTCTCCTTCAAGCTCGCTGATTGCTGACTTGAAAAGGGTGAGAAACTCGATCAAGTGTGCGAGTTGATCCTGGTGAATGCCATCGAGGCGATGTTGTTGGTCTTTGCTCCGTAGCAGCTCTCTGATGTCTTGGTATTGTTTCTGGATTGACTCCAACATCAGGACTTTACTGTTCCATCGCACATCACATTCTTGATTCACGGTGTGCTTTAGGCCGGCGACGGCACCGGTTCTTTTCAGAAATGCAACAAGCTCTTTGCAGTAATCGATCATGTCCAGGACATCTTCAATGCCCTCAGAGTCACCCTTTCTACTGAAGGTGTGTCTCAGCACTGTGTTCAGGATATGTGCGGAGCACGGAATCCAGTGGTAGGAGCGGAGTGCGGCTTTTATGTTAGGGCCCTGGTCACTGACAAAAACTACTTTAGATGGTTGTATTCTGTAGGACGTCAGTACACTGGTTATCTGCTCATGAAGGTTTTCGCTGGTTTTTTTCAGTGTTGGGTCAAACTCCACTGTTGCCAAAATACGATTTTCCAGCTTCCACTCCCTGATGTAGTGACACGTAAGGACTGTATATGCTCTCTTTTTAAATTCATCTGTCCACATATCGGTGGTTACAGAAATACCTCCGTTTTTGCTGATGGCTTTTTGGATGTCCTCCGAAAGTGTCTGCTTAGCAGTGGAAGCCTGCAGCTTTGCCCGGTCACACACAGTTTGCCGATGGGGCAGGATGGCACCAGCATCCACGGCACCGCACTTAGCGCCTATGTCAATCAGCGTCTGGGCCACTTGTTGAAACCCTTTACCCGAGACTATATCAAACGGGCGCATATCATTAGTGCACAGGTCCACACATGCATCTGTAAGCCTTGTTTTAACATCCTGTGGCACCCTTCTGGGATCACGGCGAACGAAACTGCTCATGCTGTTTGTGGAGATTCGGGGTTTTGCACAAATATGATGCACCATGTTCGATGTCCCGGTTTTATGACTGTCGTAGACGTACACAGCGTCGCAGCTCTTGCAACTCACGTAGCCAGCATTGCTGTCATCCTGATTTACAACCTCATAAAAACGAGTCCACGCTGAACTTTTCTGGCCTTTTTTTTCCCTGGTCTTTAGTATTCCCTTTTTTAGTTTGTCGCGCACCACGTTTACTGCCGGTGTTGCCATTTTTTTTTCTTCTTCTGATGTGGCGTGCTGCAGGTGCCTGCTGCAGGTGCCTGCTGATAAATAATTGCCTGTTTCAAAGAGTGCTGCTCGTTTTTCGTATGTGGCTAACAACATTTAACTATGTATATATATTTCCGAATTGGTTTAACTGCCACCCGCAAAAAAAAAAAAAAAAAAAAAAAAAAATCTCATTAATCCGCCCGACCCACCCGCGGCGCGGATAAAATCTTATTTATTTAAATTTCATCCGCCCGATCCGCGGATAATCCGCCGAATCCGCGGTTGTGTCCGCAAACCGCGCATCTCTAGCGTGTACTGTGTGTATATATATATATATATATATATATATATATATATATATATATATATATATATATATATATATATATATATATATATATATATATATATATATATATATGTATATATATTTACATATATATATATATATATATATATATATATATATATATATATATATATATATATATATATATATATTTTATTGAATATGATTACAATTAAGTGTATGTTTAGTAATTCAGTGTTGATGGGCCCCAGGCCCCTCTGTTTTGGAAAAGTTGGGCACCAAGGTTAAAGGTGTAAAGAAATGCTGATAGACCACATAAAGGTTTTTAAAATGCAGATTAAAATAATCATAGGTCCCGTTAAGAAATTTTTATTTTTTGAGGGAAATGAATGAATGAATGAAATACGTTTATTTCGGTCATATAATCAACCATCAACCATTAACCATTTTGTGTGACCAGTTTAAGAGTACAGACTATACATATATAACAATCATACACCTTTACACACAAAAGGAAAATAAAATAAAAGAAAAAGCATGACCGAAAAAGGAATAGGCTGAAGCCAAAGCTTATATTTGCCTATCCTATACCTTCACTGAAAAAAAGATTACCTGGAACATCAATGTTAAAAAAAAATAATCAAAATCAATGGGATGAAAGTAATTGTTACTATATTTTATAATTTTCAATTATCTCAACTTTCAATGTTTTCTTAAACCTTAACAAAGAAGTACATGTCTTCAGCTCATCACTGAGCTTGTTCCACCATTTAACTCCTAAAACTGAAATACATTTGTATTTAATATTTGTTCTTGCTTTACTTATTTCAAAAATCAATATCCCCCGTAAATTATAGTTTTCTCCTCTTAATTGAAATAACCTAAGAATACAAGCTGGAAGGCTGTTGTTCTTTACTCGAAACATAATTTCCATTGTTTTTAAAAACACAATATCTGAAAATTTTAACACATTAGAACTTATAAATAATGGATTGGTATGTTCATAGTAGCACACTTTGTGTATTATTCTAATGACCCTTTTTTGAAGTTTAATTATTGGGTCGATGTTTGTTCTATAAACATTTCCCCAAACTTCAACACAATATGTTAAATATGGAAAAATAAAAGAATAATATAACATATGCAGACATGTCTTATTCAGCATGTGTTTTACTTTATAAAGAATGGCAATGGATTTGGATATTTTCCCTTTATATATTCAATATGCGGTTTCCAACATAATTCATGACCAATTATTATTCCCAAGAATTTAGTTTCATATACTCTATCAATTTCCACTTGATTTAATTTTAATTTTACTTCACAGTTTGTCCTTGCACCACTAAACACCATACATTTAGTTTTCTTATCATTTAAAGATGACTTATTGATATCAAACCATTTTTTTAGCTGAAACAACTCAACCTCTATTACCCTTCAAGTCTTCTCCTGAACAATATACATGTTTATCATCTGCAAACATAATACATTTCAATTTATTAGATACTGAACAAATATCATTTAAATATAGTATAAATAACTTAGGTCCCAATACCGAGCCTTGTGGAACCCCACAAGTTACTCTTCTTGGCTGTGATTTAGTCTTATTAATTTCCACATATTGAGATCTATTACTTAAATAACTACTTAACCACTCTTGTGAAACACCTCTTATGCCATAGTTTTCCAATTTTTGCAGAAGTAAGGAATGATCGATTGTGTCAAAAGCTTTACATAAATCAATAAATACTCCAACGGTGTGTTGCTTTTTTTCTATTGCTGTAGCTACGTTTTCTACAAAGTCCATCACTGTTAGGGATGTAGATCGATTACTCCTGAACCCATACTGATGGTCATTCAGTAGCTCATGTTTGTCAATGAATTTATCAAGTCTATTTACAAATAATTTCTCAAGAACTTTTGCAAATTGAGGTAGTAGAGACACAGGTCTATAATTTGAGACCATATGTTTATCACCATTTTTATAAATCGGAATAACTTTAGCAATTTTCATTTTGTCAGGAAAAGTTCCAGTTGATAAAGATGTATTACATATATAAGTAAACGGCTTCAGGACACAATCCATCACTTCTTTAACAAGTGACATATCCACGTTCTTACCATCGACAAATGTTTTGTTTTTAAACTTTCTTACCACTTCTAACATCACTTTCACAAACTTCGCCAAGAAACATTGAATTTTTAATGTCAGATACACGCTTTAACTTTTTCTCATCATTCATATTAAAATTAATATTTTTGGCCAAAATGATAGTGCATACTCTCTTTGAGGTTGCTCAAGACCATCTTCTACAGTGAAACATTAAAAACATTACTATCGACCGTGTATAGTATAGCTTATTTAATGCAGTTTTACCATGACTGTCAAACATTTGCATTTAAAATGTGAAAATTCCCAGGAAAAAAAAAAAGTCAAATCAAATCAGGTATGCTCAAAAAAACGATTACCGTATTTTCCGCACCATAAGGCGCCCTGGGTTATAAGCCGCGCCTTCAATGAACGGCATATTTCAAAACTTTGTCCACCTATAAGACGCCCCGTGTTATAAGCCGCATCTAACTGCGCTAAAGGAATGTCAAAAAAACAGTCAGATAGGTCAGTCAAACTTTAATAATATATTAAAAACCAGCGTGATGTGGGCGCGCACGGAGTCGTATATCAACATGGACGGAGCTGCGTGAAAAAAGCCACCCGGCCTCTTCGCGTAAACTTACCTTAACCACTCGCTCATCTTTTCTTCATCCATCCCTTCGAGTTAGCTTTTATGATGACGCCGGCTGGAAAGGTCTCTTTTGGCAAGGTCTTCCTTTTGAATATCACCATGGGTGGAAGTTTCTGGCCATTAGCATGGCAAGCTAGAACCACAGTGAAGGATGACTTCTCATTCTCTGTGGTGCGAATATTCACCGTACGTGCTCCCGTTGTATCCACAGTGCGGTTCACAGGAATATCAAAAGTCAGTGGAACCTCGTCCATGTTGATAATGTTCTCTGGCCGGATCTTTTTTTCAGCTATCTTGTTTTTACAATATGCACGGAAAGTAGCCAGCTTTTCTTGAAATTCTTTAGGCAGTTGCTGTGAAATAGTAATCCGTGTGCGGATGGAGAGATTGCGTCTTTTCATGAACCGGATCCCTGTCGCTTAGTAGGAGCCATTTTGTGGTCTTTACAGATGTAAACACACAAAGGAAATGAAACGTAATATTCGCGCGCTTCTTCTTCTTCTACGCGGGCGGGTGGTTGCTTACAGTAGAAGAAGAAGCGCTTCCTGTTCTATGGGGGCGGGTGCTTACCTTGGCGGTTGCTTGCGTAGAAGAAGAAGCACTTCCTCTTCTACGGGGAAAAAAGATGGCGGCTGTTTACCGTAGTTGCGAGACCGAAACTTTATGAAAATGAATCTTAATATTAATCCATATATAAAGCGCACCGGGTTATAAGGCGCACTGTCAGCTTTTGAGAAAATGTGTGTTTTTTAGGTGCGCCTTATAGTGCGGAAAATACGGTATTTTAAAATTCTGGCACGACATTATATAATTTTAATTATCATGTCAGTTATGTCAAAGACAATTAGGAAGATCTATGAAAAGTTAATCTACAACACAACAATTAAACTTTTTCACTTCTGATATATTACTGATATTAGAGCCTTGAGTATTGGCCGATACTGATATTGATCCGATTCAATATCAGCAGGAATCTCACACACTTATATGTAGTGTGGAATGTTAGAGCAGGTTTGATGAAGTGAAATTAGTCAAACAGAGAACAATGGTATTGAAAAACAATAACCTATATATTATTAACTGTCTGAAATTGACCTAATCTGTCTTTAAATTGGAGTGCAGTGGAAATTGTTTTTGCGACTCCTAATAAACACAATAATTAATTAGGTTAAGCTCATGAAGTAGTAAGTTGAATAATGTGCGCACGTTTGTTAGAGTATACTTTCTATTACACTTCTGCCTTGGAAACTTGGCATGTGTAATATGCAACTATAATTATTTGAGACTTGTTTAAATTGACAAATGTGCTGTTTTGGTCTGCCATATTGTTTAATTAAAGACACTTATTACAAATTTAGCTGCTTGCCACTATAGTTGTCAGGCTTGTCCCTGACAGTTTGGTCATGTTTTAGATTTTCCTCTGTCTGTCTTTATTTCCTGTTAGCGCTCTTATTTTGTCTTTACTTCCTGCTTGTATCCCTGCGTGTTTTTTCCCCTCAACTGTGGCTCACCGGGCCACACCTGGTGTCAATCAGCCAGCTGCTATTTAGATCTGCTTTGTCCTCCAGTCAGGGCTGGATTATTGTCGCTACTACCTGTCATTTATACTTATCGTTGTAGCTGTGTCTACTTCTGTTCACTCTGCTCATGTCATGGTTCCTTCGTGTCACAGTAAGTGTTTTTGTTTCTTGTCCACAGTTAGCCGTTGTGCTAGTTTTTGTTCATTGCCAAGTTTGTTCTCCGCCTTGTGCGCACCTTTTGTTTGTACCCTTTTGTTTGTTTTTGGTTATAGTGTTAAATTAAATCATGTTTTCCTGCTCAATGCCTGCCGTCATCTCTGCATCTTGGGGTTCGTCACCAACACACTCTGACGGAATAATCCAGCACCACGCGAACCTCGCGGAGATTTCTATGGCGGAGAGGCTAAACAATGCTTTAAAATTGATGGCCGAATCGAGGAAATGCTTTGCCTCGTTTTGTAATCCCTCCCACCCATCCCTGTCCTGTGTTGGCTTCTCGGGGGACGTCTGGGATCCATCCCTTGAGGGGGGGGCTATGGGTGCCTGTGCAGCTGGGGAGGCACAGCTACTTCTTGCCCCAGTGGGTCTGCAACAGACGGCGCCATCCTCTTCGGTGGGGCAGAGGGCACCACCATGCACTCCGGTGGACCAGCAGCAGAGGGCGCCACCATGCACTCCGGTGGGCCAGCAGCAGAGGGCGCCACCATGCACTCCGGTGGGCCAGCAGCAGAGGGTGCCACTATCCTCTTCGGTGGACCAACAGGGGGCGCCACCATCCTCTCCGGTGGACCAGCAGGGGGCCCCACCATCCTCTCCGGTGGCCCAGCAGAGGGCGCCACCATACTCTTGCCGGCCACAAATGTGGTCATTTCACGGGCGACCGCCTCGCCAATTGCGGCGGTCGCCTGTCGCCACCTGACTCTTCCCCAGTGGTTACGGGGACACCTGGTTACGGGGACACCGCCTTGTCCTCCCTCCACCCTCCCGTGACTTTGGACTGTTTTTTTTTTGGGGGGGGGGGTTGCTAGAACGTCTGGTATCCGTTATCGGAAGGGGGGCTACTGTCAGGCTTGTCCCTGACAGTTTGGTCATGTTTTAGTTTTTCCTCTGTCTGTCTTTATTTCCTGTTAGCGCTCTTATTTTGGCTTTATTTCCTGCTTGTATCCCTGAGTGTTTTTTTCCCCTTAGCTGTGGCTGATTGGCACCGGGCCACACCTGGTGTCAATCAGCCAGCTGCTATTTAGATCTGCTGTGTCCTCCAGTCAGGGCTGGATTATTGTCGCTACTACCTGTCATTTATACTTTTTTAGCTGTGTCTACTTCTGTTCACTTTGCTCATGTCATGGTTCCTTCGTGTCACAGTAAGTGTTCTTGTTTCTTGTCCACAGTTAGCCGTTGTGCTAGTTTTTGTTCATAGCCAAGTTTGTTCTCCGCCTTGTGCGCACCTTTTGTTTGTACCCTTTTGCTTGTTTTTGGTTATAGTGTTAAATTAAATCATGTTTTCCTGTCAATGCCTGCCGCCATCTCTGCATCTTGGGGTTCGTCACCAACACACTCTGACAATAGTGGCCTATAGCCTACCATGCATACCTTTTTTGTAAATGAATTCTTGACTAAAATAAAATACAAGAAAAGATCAAACTTGTGTGCTCTTTGGAAGACATTTAGCTGCAGCACTGCTTGTATTGTCACTTACACCTGACATTTTACATCAAATATAATCTGATAATTGTTTTATTGTTATCGGACTGATATCTTAAATTAATATCAAATCGGGACACCTTTAACATCAAGCACACTTTCTTTGAGCTCCCTCTATAGCAGTGGTTCTTAACCTGGGTTCGATCGAACCCTAGGGGTACGGTGAGTCGGGCTCAGGGGTTCGGCGGAGGTCAAGACACACCCGACTCATCGTGTAAATAAAAACTTCTCCCTATCTGCGTATTAAGGCTACAGCAACAGCAGAAGTCAGACTGATTTGCAGGTGTGTAATTTGTTGTGAGTTTATGCATTGTGTTGGTTTTGTTGTTTGAACAAGGTGATGTTCATGTACGGTTCAGTTTGTGCAACAGTAAAAAAACATGGTACCACTTTAGTATGGGAAACATATTCACCATTAATTAGTTGCTTATTAACATGCAAATTAGTAACATATTGGCTCTTAACTAGTCATTATTAAATACTTATTAATGCCTTATTCGGCATGGCCTTATTATAACCCAAACCCTCTAACCCTGGCCCTAACCCTCTAACCCAAACCAAATAACTCTAAATTAAGTCTTTGTTACTTAGAATATGTTCCCCATACTAAAGTGTTACCAAAAACATATAACTTGTCTTGAATTTGAAAAAAAACTAACATTTTATTTTTCACTAAAGAAGGGTTCGGTGAATGCGCATATGAAACTGGTGGGGTTCGGTACCTCCAACAAGGTTAAGAACCACTGCTCTATAGTATTGTAAGTCAGGTAATTTCAAACACAAATCCCTGGGTCCATCGGTGGAACTAAAGTCCGCATTGTTCATCTCGATACTGAAGCAAAAGCACAGATGTAAAAGAAAGAGGCTGAAAGTGTAAGAAGAAACAATAAATGATTTATGGAAGGTTGGAGAGGTTTATTACTTCTGGGAGGCACATTTGTAGGGAGAGCGAATATGAATTACTTTATCAGTGGCAAACAAGATTATGAAGTATTTTATGAAATAAGGCATTGTTTTGCTTGGTTATGCAATCTCTGCCTTTTGTCCTGCCGTATATAACGTGTAATGCAACTTGAGTGGAGTTCTATTCTTTTGTTAAGTTTTCCACAACTAAAACTGTTTGAAGTTTGTGAGAGCAGTTTTTGCTTGGTTGGGCAAGGTTGGGCAAGGTTTCAGCTTGGGTAGTCTGCACCAGCTCCTGACCTGCACTGCATTTGTTGTTCTTTGGAATTTCCTTGTCTTTGGAATAGGTTGCTTTCAGTGGCTTTTGGACAGTGTGGCTTTTTGCTCTCTAAAGCCCCTTCTACACTATGGTTATCCAGGGTAAATCCCACCTAACCTTATCCTTGTCCACACACACACAATGGTCGTTTAAGACCCCCTCCCTCCCTCCGTCTACCGGCGTAACACGATCTAGTACGCATGCACAGAAAATGCGAACGTCATAGTCACCTCCAGTGTTGCTTTGTGTGCAAGTTCTTAAATGTAATTTATCTGAACAATATCCAGTGTTGTGGTATTTTGATTAACTGGAATCCAGTGTGCTGTGGGGCCCTATTTTAGTGAATCACACCTGAACCATCATAAATTAATCAAATCTTTAATGGACATGTGAAAGTAAACAATGTGATAAAGAACATTTTACATCAATCAATCTAGGGATCTAGATATCTGTTCAGGACACTCCTCACTCTTTTGCCTTCACCTTCATTGTTCATTCGTTTTTGGTGACTTTATATACTCTGGACCTAGACATTGAGTCCGCGACATACATGGCGGACAATAACTGATACAGTCTGCTTTGTCAGTCCAAAAGCATTCACAATTTTCCGTAGTCTTCGCTTGACGGCCAGGTAATACAAAGCACACGCTACCTATTTTTATCACATCCACGAGAGACTGCATTATTGTTGTCTCTCCTTCGACAAATGGACAAAGTTTTTCGGTAAGTAGAATCACAGCTGACCTGAACATTTGAAAGTTATCTTGCCGTCGGAGAAGTGTTGTATCCAAAATAGCTGCAATCGCTTTCTCTTAAGGTATTCATGGGTGATTTCCACAAGCGTCTGTACAGACGGAAGGAGAAACACGGGCATGACTGGATGACTTGCCTTCATATTTCCAGTGGTTAGCTCTGAGTTACGAACGCGCTTTATTATGAAACTGGCTGTGGCGCATTCTTTCTGACGTCACTTCCTGTGTGGGGCGTGGTCTTTCTGGCGTCACTTCCTCTCCGGACTCAGTTTGTAAACGATCAATGAGTCGATACAAAGCTAAGAGCCTTAGATTCAAGAAATAGACGGTGCACTTACCCGTGTAAAACATTATCCAAGGAGGGGAACCTTAAACGATGATTTAGTGTGGCCTAAACAGGGCTTAGGCTAAATAATTATTTGTTTAGTGAATTATCCGGCTTAATGTAGACAGGGTCTAAAATCTTCATCTTTGTCCTCTGATCGATTGGCAAGCAGTCCAGGATGTATCCCAGCTATTGCAAGTGTTGTTCTATTGTAGGAAATACGTTAATGTTTAGATCGGGCCCCTGCATGAACAGCTGAAGGGTCATCGGGAGGACATGATAAATGTTTAGCAGCAGTTGTGTCTCCATGTGATAAGGGTGAATGTCAACGATCTGTTAACGATAGCGAATGAGTCCCATTGTTATGCAAATTAGTAGCAAATTCTGGCACTAATACACATTACTGTTGGGAAATGATTCGATAAATCATTCAAGTTGACGCTAATCTTAACCAACATGTTCCTGTTAAGGTAGCACTATGGGCGATATGGCTAAAAATCTATATCGCGATATACGTATATTGCAGTCTCTTGTGTTAACAATATCACAACCGATAGTTTGCATATTAACGATGAAATAACCATTTCAAAAGGGCTTCTACTTTAGCTGCCGACGTATGCGGTAACATTCTGTCACTTCCTGTTGTATTGTTTTTTTTTTAAACTTATATCACTTTGCATTTAATAAATTAATATCACATGTTATAAAGTGTTACATTATTTTGTCATTTTCCCATTATTTATTTTGTTAAATTCTGCAGAAAAATATTTATTTGTTACATTTATTTTCCAAAAATTGTTTTTTCTATGGTACGGATGTGGCTCTCACTGCAGGCTTTGCAAAGTCATGTTACCTCTAAACCAGTGGTGTCATACTCATTTTAGCTCAGGGGCCGCATGGAGGAAAATCTATTCTCAAGGTAAAATCATGGCATGATAACTTAAAAATAAAGGCAACCTCAGGTTGTTTTCTTTGTTTTACTTTGGCCAAAAATAGAACAAGCTCATTCTGAAAACGTACAAATTACAAATAATTATCTGGACAAAACACATCAAATTTGTTGAAAATTCTGAGGAAATTGGTGCAGTTTTAACAACACAATGAGTTTAGACTTTGTCTCAGTGAGTCTACAAAGCCAGGATTAAACTTTAAATCACAGTCTTTCTGGGATTGAACAGGAACACAACATGTAAACTCTTCTAGATACCTCCTTTGTCATGACCACCTATCAATCCAATGCTAACTCAACAAACTGTAAGAAACGGAGGTAAAAACTATTCAAAAGGGTTAAGTTCACTTTTCTCGTGTTTGACAGAGACATGTTGGGGCAACAAGGGTGCCAAATAACGATGTGTTCGAAGCAGAAGACATACAACGGCAGGTTTTAAGTTTCATGTGGGTCGAGGAGGAGGAGCCACAGCCCCCCTTTACTGTGTACCTCTTGCTTGGCCCCGGTATAAACCATTTGCTTACCTAACAGAATTGCTATTGTGACATCCAGTGGACACATTTAAAACAGCAGTTTCTTTCATTCCAAAAAAAAAAAAAAGCAGCTAATTTTTATACTTGGCAAACTCATCACGCGGGCCGGAAAAAACGTGTTCTTGGGCTTGATCCAGCCTGCGGGCCGTACATTAGACACCCTTGCTCTAAACTAAACTAAATTGATGCCAATCCACCTTTTTTTTTCAAAATAAGAATCGATAAGACACCTGATAAGGAACCGAATAGTTATAAGCAGACTCGAAAGTGGAATCGGAACCGAACAAGTTTTGCCAGTTCCCATCCCGGAGACGGCGTGGCGAAGTTGGGAGAGTGGCCGTGCCAGCAAACTGAGGGTTCCTGGTTCAATCCCCACCTTCTACCAACCTAGTCACGTCTGTTGTGTCCTTGAGCAAAGCACTTCACCCTTGCTCCTGATGGGTCGTGGTTAGTGCCTGCATGGCAGCTCCCGCCATCAGTGTGTGAATGTGTGTGTGAATGGGTTAATGTGGAAATAGTGTCAAAGTACTTTGAGTACCTTAAAGGTAGAAAAGTGCTGTACAAGTATAACCCATTCATCATTTATTTATCATTTATATCCCTTGCTACAGTTCATTTTTGCAAAATAATTCAAATGACTGATTCCTGTTTTGTGTCCTGCTTGAGTAATCAAGTTATGTTTATACATCTGTCAATCATCTTTATAACTGTTGAGTCAGTATGAAAAATAAATACAGTAAAGCATAAAAGATTACCGTCAATGGTAGCATAATATTGAATGTGGCAGAAAAATGAAGGGGGACAAGACTTCTTTTGAAGACATTGCCATCTCAAGTGTGTGTGTGTGTGTGTGTGTGTGCATGTGCGTGTGTGTGTGTGTGTGCCAGCGTGCACATGTGTAAATGTGCAGACACATTGTTATTCCTGCAAGTGGAGTCCCAGAAATAGAAAGTGCTGACCTCTGTTCTCATCACTGAGCTTTGTCTCCCACCAACAGGAGGGGGGCACACTGTCAAGAGGTTTCCTTCCATTCCTACTTGATCCGACATCCACCTGCATGATATCTGCTGACAGACAGAAAAGTGAACAAACTTTTGGATTAAAGATCAAATCCCGTTCCCCACAAATGTGAACAGCAACATGTCGAGAGGCAGGAACTACAAACCCTGTTTCCATATGTGTTGGGAAATTGTGTTAGATGTAAATATAAAGGGAACACAATGATTTGCATATTTTTTTCAACCCATATTCAGTTGAATATGCTACAAAGACAACATATTTGATGTTCAAACTGATAAACTTTTTTTTTTGCAAATCATTAACTTTAGAATTTGATGCCAGCAACACGTGACAAAGAAGTTGGGAAAGGTGGCAATAAATACTGATACAGTTGAAGAATGCTCATCAAACACTTATTTGGAACATCCCACAGGTGTGCAGGCTAATTGGGAACAGGTGGGTGCCATGATTGGGTATAAAAACAGTTTCCCAAAAAATGCTCAGTCTTTCACAAGAAAGGATGGGGCGAGGTACACCCCTTTGTCCACAACTGCGTGAGCCAAACAGTTTACGTACAACGTTTCTCAAAGTGCAATTGCAAGAAATTTAGGGATTTCAACATCTACGGTCCATAACATCATCAAAAGGTTCAGAGAGTCTGGAGAAATCACTCCACGTAAGCGGCATGGCCGGAAACCAACATTGAATACCTGTGACCTTCGATCCCTCAGACGGCACTGTATCAAAAACCGACATCAATCTCTAAAGGATATCACCACATGGGCTCAGGAACACTTCAGAAAACCACTGTCACTAAATACAGTTCGTTGCTACATCTGTAAGTGCAAGTTAAAGCTCTACTGTGCAAAGCGAAAGCCATTTATCAACAACATCCAGAAACGCCACCGGTTTCTCTGGGCCCGAGATCATCAAAGATGGACTCATGCAAAGTGGAAAAGTGTTCTGTGGTCTGACGAGTCCACATTTCAAATTGTTTTTGGAAATATTGGACATCGTGTCCTCCGGACCAAAGGGGAAGCGAACCACCCAGACTGTTATCGACGCAAAGTTCAAAAGCCAGCATCTGTGATGGTATGGGGGTGCATTAGTGCCCAAGGCATGGGTAACTTACCCATCTGTGAAGGCACCATTAATGCTGAAAGATACATACAGGTTTTGGAACAACATATGCTGCCATCTAAGTGCCGTCTTTTTCATTGACCCCCCTGCTTATTTCAGCCAAGCCACATTCAGCGTGGCTTTGTAAAAAAAAGAGTGCGGGTACTTTCCTTGCCCGCCTGCAGTCCAGACCTGTCTCCCATCGAAAATGTGTGGCGCATTATGAAGCGTAAAATACGAGTGAATGACTGAAGCTCTACATAAAACAAGAATGGGAAAGAATTCCACTTTCAAAGCTTCAACAATTAGTTTCCTCAGTTCCCAATCGTTTATTGAGTGTTGTTAAAAGAAAAGGTGATGTAACACAGTGGTGAACATGCCCTTTCCCAACTACTTTGGCACGTGTTGCAGCCATGAAATTCTAAGTTAATTATTATTTGCAAAAAAAAAAAAAGTTTCATATTTCATTCATATAGCTGTTTTTAAATGAAAATAAAAACATGAACCAGTGATGAGAAAATTGTGTTAGGGAAGGGCAAAATGTCCTAAAAATTATATTGCAATTTACATAGCAGATTTTTATATACAAAACCCAAAACCAGTGAAGTTGGCACGTTGTGTAAATCGTAAACAAAAAAAAGAATACAATGATTTGCAAATCTTTTTCTATTTATATTCAATTGAATCGACTGCAAAGACAAGATTCTTAATGTTCGAACTGAGAAACCTATTTTTTTTGCAAATAATCATTAATTTAGAATTTAATGACAGCAACACATTGCAAAAAAGTTAGCACAGGAGCAGTTTTACCACTGTGTTACATGGCCTTTCCTTTTAACAACATTCAGTAAACGTTTGGGAACTGAGGAGACAGATTTTTTAAGATTTTCTGGTGGAATTCTTTCCCATTCTTGCTTGATGTACAGCTTAAGTTGTTCAACAGTCCGGGGTCTCCTTTGGGGTATTTGACGCTTTATAATGCGCCACACATTTTCAATGGGAGACAGGTCTGGACTACAGGCAGGCCAGTTTAGTACCCGCAGTCTTTTACTACAAGGCCATGCTGTTGTAACACGTGCATAATGTGGCTTGGCATTGTCTTGCTGAAATAAGCAGGGAAATAAGCAGGGGCGTCCATGAAAATGATGTTGTTTGGATTGCAACATATGTTACTCCAAAACCTGTATGTACCTTTCAGCATTAATGGTGCCTTCACATATGTGTAAGTTACCCATGTCTTGGGCAGTAGTACACCCCCATACCATCACACATGCTGGCATTTAAACTTTGCGCCTATAACAATCCGGATGGTTCTTTTTTCTCTTTGGTCGGAGGACAGGACGTCGAAAGTTTCCAAAAACAATTTTAAATTTGGACTCGTCAGACCACAGAACACTTTTCCATTTTGCATCAGTCCATCACAGATGAGCTCGGGCCCAGCAAAGCCAGCGGCATTTCTGGGAGTTGTTGATAATTGGCTTTTGCTTTGCATAGTAGACTTTTAACTTGCACTTACAGATTTAGCGACAAACTGTAGTTACTGACAGTGGTTTTCTGAAGTGTTCCTGAGCCCATGTGGTGATATCCTTTACACACTGATGTCGTTTTTTGATACAATACCACCTGAGGGATCGAAGGTCATGGACAATCAATGTGCAGTGATTACGTGCAGTGATTTCTCCAGATTCTCTGAACCTTTTGATGATATTATGGACCGTAGATGGTGAAATCCCTAAATTCCTTGCAATAGCTCGTTGAGAAATGTTGTTCTTAAACTGTTCGACAATTTGCTCACGTATTTGTTCACAAATTGGTGACCCTCGCCCCATCCTTGTTTGTAAATGACTGAGCATTTAATGGAAGATGCTTTTATACCCAATCATGGCACCCACCTGTTCCCAATTAGCCTGTTCACCTTTATGATGTTCCAAATAAGTGTTTGATGAGCATTCTTCAACTTTCTTAGTCTTTTTTGCCACTTGTGCCAGCTTTTTTGAAACATGTTGCAGGCATCAAATTCCAAATGAGCTAATATTTGCAAAAAATAACAAAGTTTACCAGTTTGAACCTTAAGTATCTTGTCTTTGCAGTCTATTCAATTGAATATAGGTTGAAAAGGATTTGCAAATCATTGTATTCTGTTTTTATTTACGATTTACACAACGTGCCAACTTCACTGGTTTTGGGTTTTATACATCACTATCTGTGACAGCACAACTTTAACATGTAAGATGCCTTTGAAAAATAACACCAACTTCTAGTGTGTGAAAAACAACACAATAGAATGTAGTAAAAGCAAATACAGTAGTTTTATGAAGTAAAGTAACACATTTAAAAGCATTTTCCTTGGAGAGTGGACTTATACTGCTGCTTCTCTGTCAAGCACACCATTAGCAGCTTCTCCCTTGTTTCATGGATAAATGTCCACCATTTAGATATTATTTTAACATTTCTGGCTGGCGTTATCAACTCATTCTGCTTCAGTATGGTGACGACTAGCAGTTCTTTGCTCCAACTGCTTCACCAAATTATGTTTTTGATGATTTATTTCTTTAATCTAATTCATATCATCCACTTCTTCTTCTTCTCAGCACTGTCCTTCACGCTCACAAAAAAAAGTTATGTCCATTTGTAGCTGTAAGCAAATGCTAGCGAATAAGACCGGATGTTTTGGTCATCACTACGGCAACCAGCAGTGGGGGGCTTGTACATTAATATTACATTATTTCATAAAACTACTGCAGTTGTTTGTATTATGTGTTGTTACAGGTTTTGGAGCAACATATGTTGCCATCCAAGCAACGTTACCATGGACGCCCCTGCTTATTTCAGCAAGACAATGCCAAGCCACGTGTTACATCAATGTGGCTTCATAGTAAAGGAGTGCGGGTACTAGACTGGCCTGCCTGTAGTCCAGATCTGTCTCCCATTGAAAACGTGTGGCGCATAATGAAGCCTAAAATACCACAACGGAGACCTCCGGACTGTTGAACAACTTAAGCTGTACATCAAGCAATAATGAGAAAAAATTCCACCTGAGAAGCTTAAAAAATGTGTCTCCTCAGTTCCCAAACGTTTATTGAGTATTGTTAAAAGGAAAGGTGATGTAACACAGTGGTGAACATGCCCTTTCCCAACTACTTTGGCTCGTGTTGCAGCCATGAAATGCTAAGTTAATTATTATTTGCAAAAAAAAAAAAAAGTTTATGAGTTTGAACATCAAATATCTTGTCTTTGTAGTGCATTAAATTGAATATGGGTTGAAAAGGATTTGCAAATCATTGTATTCCGTTTATATTTACATCTAACACAATTTCCCAACTCATATAGAAACGGGGTTTGTATTACCAAATAGCATTATTTTAGTTTTACTGAGATTCAAAGATAGTCTGTTTTTGTCAAACCATCTTTTTAATTTGTTAATTTCTTCTGTTATTATTTGTATTATCTTCTGTGTGTTCTCTCCTGAACAGAAAGCAGTTGTGTCGTCTGCAAATAAAACTAACTTTAAGTTCTTTGTAACTTTACAAATGTTGTTTATATAAAGATAAAACAATATTGGTCCCAGTATTGATCCCTGGGGTACACCACAGGATATATCTAGCCGTGTTGACATACAGTATTTTCACCCATCTTCACATATTGCTTCGTGTCGGTTAAATAGCTTCTTACCCAGTTCAATACCAAACCTCTGATGCCATATCGTTCTAATTTTCGTATTAAAATATCATGATTAATTGTGTCAAATGCTTTTGTTAATTCCATGAATACTGCGGCCGCACATTCTTTACCATCTATTGCATTGGTAATTTCCTCTGTTATTTTGATTAATGCTATTGATGTTGAGATATTTGCTCGGAATCCATATTGGTTCTCCACGAGCGTCCCACTTTTGTTAATAAATAAATCTAATCGGCTATGGAATAGTTTTTCCATGATTTTGGATAATTGTGGAAGTAATGAAACTGGTCTGTAGTTAGTAAACTGGTGTACGTCGCCATTCTTATAAATTGATACGACTTTTGCAATTTTCATTTTGTCAGGGAATTTGCCGGTTAGAAATTATACGTTGGTGATATATGTCAGAGGTTCTGAAATGTCTTCTATAACCTTTTTTATCGTTACCATATCTATACCATGATAGTCGGTTGAGGTCTTAAATTTACAATGTTTTACAATTTTTATTATTTCTTCTTTTGTTACGCTTTTAAGAAACATGGAATTGGGATTTATGTCTATGAGCTCACTCAAGTCCTCAACTGACCCATCATCTGCATTTGGAATTCTTTGATCCAGATTTTTTCCGATATTAACAAAATAATCATTGAGACGTTCAGCTATTTGGTTCATATTGTCATTTTTTGTATTTCCATCTAGAAAGTACTGGGGGTAATGTTTCTTAGCACCATTTTTAATGATGCTATTTAGGATGCCCCATGTTGCTCTCATGTTGTTTCTGTTCTTGTTTAATAATTGACTGTAGTATTCCTTCTTACATGTTCGTAGTATACCAATTAGCTTGTTTTTATATTTCTTATACTTATTTTCTGCCTCTATAGATCTCTGTGTTATAAATATTCGATACAATGTGTTTTATTTGTGACAAGCCTTTTTCAGTCCTTTTGTTGCATGGTTGGTTGTTTTTCTTTTTCTTACTACGTTCTTTCCATGGGCAATGTTTATCATAGAGTGTTAGAAAGGTGTTGAAAAATTTCCCATATGCATCATCTACATCACTGTATACATTGTCCCAAATCTGTTTCCTCAGATCCTTCTTGAAGGAAATCATTCCTTCCTCTGTGCATAGTCTTTGAAATGTCTTTTTGTCAATGTTCTTCTTCCTGTAGTTCCCATCATAAATAGTAAAAACTGGCAGATGGTCGCTGATGTCGGTTGTTAACAGTCCACTTGTATTATTATCAAAGACATTGTCAATAAGTGTAGCACTGTGACTTGCAATTCTGGTTGGCCTTGTGATTTGGGGTTTCAAACTCATACTATACATTGTATCTGTGAAGTCATTAATGGACTTTTGCTTGTTGGGCTTCAAGAGATCAATGTTGAAGTCTCCACATAAAAAAAGTACTTTTTGACTGATTTCATTGAAAGTTCCCTTAATCCAGTCTTCAAATCCTTCAATACTTGAGTTGGGTGCCCAACTGATCAATACATTTCTACTTCTTTCATGACATATCTCAATGGTTATACACTCTAAAACATTGTCAATAGCCAGTGACATATTTTTTACCACCTTGTAATGGAAGTCCTTCATCACATATACAGCAACTCCGCCTCCATTCTTATTTACTCTATTAATATAATTGAGTTCATATCCTTCTCGTCCAAAGTCCATTCCTTTGTTTGTATCCATCCATGTCTCTGATACAGCGATAATTCTGAAAGGTTCTTTAAATTGTTCCAAAAATTATTTCATATTGTTAAAATTGGCATACAAGCTTCTGCAGTTAATATGAATAATTGACAGTTTGTTATTGGAATTAATGTTGGTGTTGTACTGTACTTCTGTATAATATAAACAATTATTTGTCACGGCGCGGATGCGAACCCTAGATTCTTCCGCAGCAGGTTCCCACACTCTATCTGGCAGCATGCCAGTACACGCCCCCGCACGCGTCGTGCGCACCACGCCCACGCTTCGTCGCAGCTGCAGGCTGTCTTTCATCAGCGCACCTGGCAGCAATCAAGAGGACAGCATAAGATCCAGTCACTCCTTTGATCCAACGCCGGAACGTCGTTAATTCCTGTAGTAAGCATTCACGTCTCTGGCTTCCCTCTCGTTGCCCTCGCCTCTTTTGTCTTTTGCCCCTTTTTGTCTGGTTGACTTATGTCCCTTGTCCTTCTTGCAGTGCCTGTCTTGTCCCGTGTGCTCGAGCGCTGTACCTCGACCTCCACCCGGAAATTGGACTGTCTCCCTCGATCCTTGATCACTCGCCTGGACTCAGACATTGTTGCTTGCCGCCTGCCCTCGCCCTCCTGCCTGTCCCCGGATCTCCCTTGTGATTTCCTTCTTGGTCAGACGAAGATTTCATCCATCACGCATGTACAACATCCTCTTGAATTATTTACATGGTTAATTTTACACTTAATCCTGCAACCAACACTTAGAGTAGCATGCACATCCCACACAATCATCAAAGGTTACAATAAACCTGGTAACCTTAAATCCTTCTTGGTGTCTTCTTCCAACCCTCACGTACATAACAGTACGTTCCGGCCAACCATGTCGGAACCAGACGACACCCCCCAGCCTAGACTCGCTCCCCAGGCTCGGATCCCACGAAGTCCAGACATGGAGGTAATGTGCTCAGTCCTTAAGACGCACCAGACTCGTTTTGAGGCATTGGAGGACAATTTTAAGAAAACTTTCACCAAGTTATATACTAAGTTGGACCAGCTAGGTCCCAGTCCAGTGCAAGACTTGGTAACAGGACAGCATGCTACACCAGCTACTAGCTCCGGTACCACTTTCCTTAGCCGGGAGCCCAAGATTGCTAGCCCTAGAATTTTTGAGGGTGATTTTGAGCTATGTAGGGGGTTTTTGGTGCAATGTGAGTTAATTTTTTTGCACCAACCCTCGCGCTACACTACCGATGGGACCAAAATTGCATTTGTTTTTTTCGCTGCTCTCAAGTGGGCTACTGCAGCTTTGGACAAGTCACTAGGACTCGACACCGACTACTCAGCCTTCCGGTCCGAATTTTTGGCCGTATTTGACCACCCCAAAGATGGGGGGATGCCGCAGGACGCTTGCACACTATCCAGCAAGGAACTCGCTCGGTGGCAGCTTACACCCTGGAGTTCCGGACCATTGCGGCAGACAGCGGCTGGAACGACAGGGTCCTCCAGAGTGCGTTTCGTCGAGGACTCTCCGAGGAGATCAAGGACGGTTTGTTGAGGGACAGACCAACCTCCTGTGGAGCCCTTATTGACTTGGCACTGCAGTACAACCAGAGACTTTTGGAGCGAGCAACCGAGAGAGCCCGTGGAGTCGCTAGGAGACCTCCTGCAGCGCGAGTGACCCCTGTTTTCCAGTCTTACGGCGAAAAATCCCCTCCTTGTCAGGGAGCGATGTCAGCACCCGAGGCCATGCAAGTGGGAAGAACCCGTTTGGGGACGGGGGAGAGGGAAAGAAGACTGAGACAGCGTCTCTGCCTCTACTGCGGTGAGGCGGGACACATTATCCGCAACTGCCCCTCCCAACCTAGAGACCGGGTGCAACAACAAGGGGGGATCCTGGTAAGCCACACGACGTTCCCCCAGGAACAAGGGAACCCGGGCATCCTATTTTCCGCCTCTTTAACATGGAACAATAGAAGGATGGCAGTAAAGGCATACTTGGACTCTGGGGCTGACGATAGCCTGATGGACTACGGGTTCGCCCAACAGAACGGGATTCCCTTGGTGTCTCTTGACAGGGACCTTCCAGCCCAAGCCTTGGATGGATGTCCGTTGGGTCCCATTAAATACCGCACGGAGCCTCTACTACTCACCTTATCGGGGAACCATATCGAAACTATTCGCTTCTGGGTATTGGAGGCCCCCGTCGCTCCGGCGGTTCTGGGCAGAGCACGCAAACTGCCTTAGAGCAGCCTCCGCCCCCAGCCGACCCTTTAGGACCAACAAGCACCAGACTGACTTAGCTTCCATTCCGGAATGCTACCATGACCTAGCGGAGGTCTTCAGTAAAGAACAAGCTCAATCTCTTCCTCCTCACAGACCATATGACTGCGCCATCGAGCTGCTCCCCGGTGCTTCCCTACCCCTGTACAACCTGTCTCTTCCCATGAAGGAATATATCACAGAATCACTGGCATCCGGAATCATCACCCCGTCTCGATCTCCTGTGGCAGCTGGATTCTTCTTCGTGACCAAGAAGGACGGATCATTGAGGCCATGCATCGACTACCGACATCTCAATAACATAACCATAAAGAACAAATACCCGCTACCTTTGCTCAACTCCTCTTTCGAACCGCTGGCCCCAGGAACCATCTTCACCAAGCTGGACCTCCGCAATGCTTACCACCTGGTTTGGATCAAGAAGGGTGATGAATGGAAGACGGCCTTCAATACACACCTTGGCCACTTTGAGTACAAGGTCATGCCCTTCGGCCTTACCAATGCTCCTGCTGTGTTTCAGATGTTGGTCAATGACATCCTCCGAGACATGTTGGACCAGTTTGTCGTGGTCTACCTAGATGACATCCTAATTTTTTCTCGCAACCCACAGGAGCACCAGCAGCATGTTCGTCTCGTCCTCCAGCGGCTCCTTGAGAACAGGCTTTTCGTCAAGGCAGAGAAGTGTCATTTTCACGCTTCTTCAGTGGATTTTCTTGGCTTTATCGTCGAAAGGGGCCATGTCAAGGCCGATCCCGAGAAGGTCAAGGCCGTGTTGGACTGGCCACAACCCGCATCTAGGACGGAACTCAGAAGATTCTTGGGATTCGCAGGCTTCTACAGGAGATTCATTCGAAACTTTAGTCGAATTGCCGCACCTTTAAACGCTCTCACCTCGTCCAAAATTAACTTTGTGTGGTCTCTTGAGGCCGACAGTGCTTTTAGAGGCCTCAAGACCAGTTTTGTCTCAGCTCCCGTCTTCATCCACCCTGATTGGGACTGTCCTTTTTTGGTCGAGGTGGACGCTTCGGACTCTGGGATAGGGGCTATACTTTCGCAGCGTTCTAAGATCGATAACCTTCTCCACCCATGTGCATTTTTCTCCAGGCGACTCTCTCCAGCAGAACTTAACTACGACGCTGGCAACAGAGAGCTATTGGCTGTCCATGAGGCCTTATCCGAGTGGAGACACTGGCTTGAGGGGGCAAAGCACCAGTTCCAGATCCTGACGGATCACAGTAACCTTCTCGCCATCCGGTCAGCTCGGAGGATCAACAACCGCCAGGCTAGATGGCAGCAATTTTTCTCCCGTTTCGACTACATTCTATCTTACAGACCCGGTTCCAAGAATCAGAAGGCGGACGCACTTTCTAGGGTGCACATGGCAGAGATCATCCACCCATCAACCCCCGAGACCATCCTTCCTCCGACTCGTATAGTGGGGATGGTATCCTGGAAGGTGGAGGATTTGGTTAGGAACGCCCTTCACTCTCGTCCAGGACCTAGGGGCAGACCACCCGGAAAATTGTTTGTTCATCGCGAACTTCGATCCCGGGTTCTGGATTGGGCGCATTCCAGTTTGTTTTCCTGCCATCCAGGGTTCCAAAGGACACTGTCCTTCATTCGAAGACGGTTTTGGTGGCCATCCATGGCCGCCGACACACGTGAGTTCATCGCCGCCTGTACCGCTTGTGTTCGCAGTAAGCCGTCACATCGACCTCCAGCTGGCCTCCTACATCCTCTGCCGATCCCTGCTCGTCCGTGGTCACATATCGCTTTGGACTTCGTTACGGGGTTTCCTGTCTCGAGAGGTAACAACACCATACTCACCATCGTCGACCGTGTCTCCAAAGCAGCCCACTTCGTTCCACTCCGCAAGCTGCCTTCTTCCTCCGAGACGGCGGACCTCCTCACTCTGCACGTCGTCAGACAACACGGAATTCCGATGGACATTGTGTCTGACCGTGGGCCCCAGTTTACCTCGAAGGTATGGAAGGCGTTCTGCAAAGGGATCGGGGCCTCAGTCAGCCTCACGTCCGGATATCACCCCCAGAGCAACGGGCAGGCCGAGAGGGCCAACCAGAGTCTGGAGACCATGCTCCGTTGTGTCGCACAACGTCAACCTACATCCTGGAGCAAGTTTATTCCTTGGGTTGAGTACTCCTACAATGCCATGAAGAGCTCCGCCACCGGTATGTCTCCATTTGAATGCTCTTTGGGCTATCAACCCCCCATGTTTCCCCAGCAGGAGCTTGAGATCGCAGTACCCTCAACCAAGGCCCACATCCGGAGGTGTCAGAGGGTGTGGAGAGCCGTCCGTACGGCACTGGTTAAGGCATCTGAAAGGATGTGCCGCAGCGCCAATAAACATCGCATCCCGGCCCCGTCCTATCAGCCGGGACAACTTGTCATGTTGCTCGCCAAGGACCTCAGCCTTCAGGTACCGTCAAAGAAATTAGCTCCCCGTTTTGTTGGTCCCTACCCCATAATTTCCATAATCAACCCGGTATCTGTTAAATTGGCTCTACCACCCTCGGTCAAGCGACACCCTGTGGTCCACGTGTCCCAAATAAAACCGGTGGCGGAGAGTGTTCTATCTCCCCCTACCCCTACCCCGCCCCCCCCTAGGTTCCTGGATGACGGTGACCCGGTTTGGACGGTAAAGAAGATCCTCAGGGTCCGTCGACAGGGTAGGGGGCTGGTATACCTGGTCGACTGGGAGGGATACAAACCGGAGGACAGATCATGGGTGCCGGCCTCCTACCTTGCCGACCCCTCTCTTCTGGAGGACTTCTACCGCGCCAACCCGGGGGCCCTCGGACGCTCGTCGGGTGCCTCGCCTAAGGAGGGGGGTACTGTCACGGCGCGGATGCGAACCCTAGATTCTTCCGCAGCAGGTTCCCACACTCTATCTGGCAGCATGCCAGTACACGCCCCCGCACGCGTCGTGCGCACCACGCCCACGCTTCGTCGCAGCTGCAGGCTGTCTTTCATCAGCGCACCTGGCAGCAATCAAGAGGACAGCATAAGATCCAGTCACTCCTTTGATCCTATGCCGGAACGTCGTTAATTCCTGTAGTAAGCATTCACGTCTCTGGCTTCCCTCTCGTTGCCCTCGCCTCTTTTGTCTTTTGCCCCTTTTTGTCTGGTTGACTTATGTCCCTTGTCCTTCTTGCAGTGCCTGTCTTGTCCCGTGTGCTCGAGCGCTGTACCTCGACCTCCACCCGGAAATTGGACTGTCTCCCTCGATCCTTGATCACTCGCCTGGACTCAGACATTGTTGCTTGCCGCCTGCCCTCGACCTCCTGCCTGTCCCCGGATCTCCCTTGTGACTTCCTTCTTGGTCAGACGAAGATTTCATCCATCACGCATGTACAACATCCTCTTGAATTATTTACATGGTTAATTTTACACTTAATCCTGCAACCAACACTTAGAGTAGCATACACATCCCACACAATCATCAAAGGTTACAATAAACCTGGTAACCTTAAATCCTTCTTGGTGTCGTCTTCTTCCAACCCTCACGTACATAACATTATTGTCCATTTGAGAAAAAAAACGTGTGTCTGGATCTATAGCACTGTCCAATTCCGCCCTGTTATAATCAATGCTGGAAAAGGTTATAAATTCTCTGTTTGATTGATTATTGTTTGTTTGTGTCATGGTTGTGTTTAATTTTTTTATCGTTATTGATATTTATCCAGCTCTGCTATTTTCCTTATGACTATTACTCTTGCTTCCTCTGGTGTTCCATTTAGTTTAATACATATTTTGCAGTTTACTGTCCGTGTTTGTTGTATTTTGCCTTGTTTTCTTAAGCTACGTGCTTTTCTGGCTATGTCTGCGTTTTTCTTTGTTAAATATTCATTTATGTACACGTCTGTTCCGTTCAGCTTCCTTCCTTGTTTTAGTAATGCAGTTTTATGTTTCCTATTGACGAATCTCATTATTATTACTGGTGCCGAACCATCCTTCTTCTTATGGAGTGTGTGGCAAGCTTCCACATTTGCCATGTCCATGAAAATACCCTTTGACACCATGAATGTTGCCACTTGCCTCTGTGTGGAGATGTCCAAATTCCCGGGCTCCTCTCCACCATTGGCGGTCACCGCCCGAGCATATAAACGGGGCTTTATCTTAAGCCCGGTCAGAATAACGTCGTTTATTCTTGTGTACTGTTCCAGTTCGTCCACTCGGTCCGTTAATTGTTCTATTTGTAGATTTTTTGCGTCATTCTCGACTCATAGAATTTTTACCTCCTCCACCAGCTGCATAATTGTCTGTTGGTACTGCTTAATGGTTGATACCTCTGCTGTTAAAAATTCTAGCGATCTCCTTATCTCCTCACCTTCATCAGGAGAGAGCACCTTCTTTGGCCCCATGTTGATCTTGGCTGTTGCGGGTGTTCACCGCCTCCGGCCTAGGCTGTCCCCGGTCCCGGTGGATGTCGTCTGATGCCCAAGATACAGATCTTCCGATGGGGTCCCATCCGGCCTGGCAAGCCTCGCGCTAGCCTCTCTCCTCTTCTGGGCCTCGCCGCCGTCACCTGTCGGTCTCGTCGCCGCGATGTGGTCCAGCTGCTGCCAGCCGCTAGCCGCTCTGCTGCCGTCACACGCCGCCGCGAGAAAGCTGTCCGTCTCGCCGCCGTGAGGTGGTTGTCCCACTGCTGCTGGCTGCTAGCCGGGCCTCTCCCTCGCCGCCCCGCTGCCGTCACTCACCGCCACCGTCACCTGCCGGTCCCGCCGTCGCGAGGTGATCCAGTTTCTGCTAGCTGATTCAGTTTCTGCTCGCGGGCCTCTCCCTCGCCGCCGGCGACTTCCACAGGGTCCCTTCGCCGCTCCTGCCCGCTAGCCTCCTCTCTGTCTTCACTTCAGTTAACACGCCGTCACTCCAAACTCAAAGTTTTTTTTGTATCTATATGGTCGTAAATGTGAAATTTGTCACTATTTTTCTAACCATGCTGAACACCCTCTCTGATGATGCATTGCTGTGTGGCCCGCACAAAAGTGCTTTCATCAAATGCACTAGAGTCTGGTATCTTCCATCTCTCCCTAGCATGGCCCAAAACCGGTCAATCTTTGCTTCCTGAGGAAGATCTTCACTGCCAAGCAATGTTCCCTCTAATTGTTCATATGTGTCTGAGCAAACACAAAAACTCCCTGAGCATTCAGTGGAGCACATGTGAGCAACATCACATGTGGCAATACCAGCAGCACACCTTTTCTCAAACCAATCTTTTATTATAACACTCAAATGACAGGAGTCATTTTCATGAGATTATTTAGTAATATTAGTGACTTGGCCCACTTGTAATGAAAATAAAAGAAATCTTGTTTTTCATAAGCTATGGATTAGTATTGTACAATATGTCTGGGTGGGGTCCTGCTTTGGAAATCATTTGTACACCTTTCAGAGATCACATTTAGTTCCCCTTAAACATCCTCATGTTACACAATGAAATGTAAGCATAGGATGAAGTGTGCATTCCTGTAACTTTCTCTAGTAACAGCATTCCATGATTAATATCAATAAATTAACATTAATAATAAATGACAGTAGAATAAGCACACGTATGACTGAGGAGTCATAGTGTAACTTTGTGTGGTGTTTGAGTTGTCCGACTTTTTGTGCGGCCATAAACGCACCAGTGGCTTAGTGGTATGCGTGTTGGTGACAGATGACAAGTTGGTTTTGGCCTAGTTTGTACGGCAGAAAATGACTAGTTTTTCAAGATAGAAGTTTTTTTACTTATGTTTTTGGTGTGGTTATGGCCGAATATAATCAGTTTTGCTCAATAAAGTGATCGATATAATTCCTGTCTTCGAAGCATCTCGAATGATGCTACAATAATTGAACGGTGTTCAATTGCCTGGGGAATCTGTGGTGGGCTCTCCTATTTCTGGGGCTGAGGTTGCTGAGGTAGTTAAAAAGCTCCTCGGTGGCAAGGCCCCGGGGGTAGATGAGATCCGACCGGAGTTCCTTAAGGCTCTGGATGCTGTGGGGCTGTCTTGGTTGACAAGACTCTGCAGCATCGCGTGGACATCGGGGGCGGTACCTCTGGATTGGCAGACCGGGGTGGTGGTTCCTCTCTTTAAAAAGGGGAACGGGAGGGTGTGTTCTAACTATCGTAGGATCACACTCCTCAGCCTTCCCGGTAAGGTCTATTCAGGTGTACTGGAGAGGAGGCCACGCCGGAGAGTCGAACCTCGGATTCAGGAGGAACAGTGTGGTTTTCGTCCTGGTCGTGGAACTGTGGACCAGCTCTATACTCTCGGTAGGGTCCTTGAGGGTGCATGGGAGTTTGCCCAACCAGTCTACATGTGTTTTGTGGACTTGGAGAAGGCATTCGACCGTGTCCCTAGGGAAGTCCTGTGGGGAATGCTCAGAGAGTATGGGGTATCGGACTGTTTTATTGTGGCGGTTCGCTCCCTGTATAATCAGTGTCAGAGCTTGGGCCGCATTGCCGGCAGTAAGTCGGACCCGTTTTCCATCGTGAGGGTTAGACTTTTGTCACCGATTCTGTTCATAACTTTTATGGACAGAATTTCTAGGCGGAGTCAGGGCGTTGAAGGGATCCGGTTTGTTGGCTGCAGGATTAGGTCTCTGCTTTTTGCACATGATGTGGTCCTGATGGCTTCATCTAGCCAGGATCTTCAGCTCTCACTGGATGAGGTTCACAGCCGAGTGAGAAGCGACTGGGATGGGAATCAGCGCCTCCAAGTCAGAGTCCATGGTTCTCACCCGGAAAAGGGTGGAGTGCCATCTCCGGGTTGGGGAGGAGATCTTGCCCCAAGTGGAGGAGTTCAAGTACCTCGGAGTCTTGTTCACGAGTGAGGAAAGAGTGGATCATAAGATCGACAGGGGCTCGGTGCGGCGTCTTCAGTAATGCAGACGCTGTATTGATCCGGTGTGGTGAAGAAGGAGCTGAGCCAGAAGGCAAATTGATCAATTTACCGGTCGATCAATGTTCCCATCCTCAGCAATGGTCATGAGCTTTGGGTTAAGATCACGGGTACAAGCCGCCAAAATGAGTTTCCTCCACTGGGTGGCGGGGCTCTCCCTTAGAGATAGGGTGAGAAGTTCTGTCATCCGGGGGGAGCTCAAAGTAAAGCCGCTGCTCCTCCACATCGAGAGGAGCCAGATGAGGTGGTTCGGGCATCTGGTCAGGATGCCACGCGAACAAGGTGTTTAGGGCACATCCGACACGTAGGAGGCCACGGGGAAGACCCAGGACACGTTGGGAAGACTATGTCTCCCGGCTGGCTTGGGAACGCCTAGGGATCCCCCGGGAGGAGCTGGAGCGGCTGGGGCGACGGAAGTCGTTCAGCAGCTTCCCTGCTTAAGCTGCTGCCCCCGTGACCTGACCTCGGATAAGCGGAAGAAGATGGATGGATGGATGGCAATGCCTATTTTCTGAAATATGTCAGCGAATATGCGAAGCTTCCTTGCCTGTTTATTTAACACACCCGCATAACAACTGTGCAGCGATATTAAACGCACACCAACTATGTCTCTTTGTTTTGTCTCGTGTGGCCGCCGCTTGTGATTCAGGGCAGTTCACTGCGCCATGATATTAGGTGATTAAAAATCACCATATTGGAAGACAAGGGGAGGAAATTGAAAATTGTAAAAATGGGGAAATAAACGCTGTGGTTGCTTCATGCGCACCTGAGGGCAATTGTTAATGTGCTAAATGCATCTGCCCTGCTATTTATATTCAAAGCAGGGTGAAAACCATCCATGAAATAAAACAAAACACAAATAATACCAACAAGCCTTGAGACAAACAAAGCGCATTGTGCTTGTTCTAATCACAGTTGCCGCTTAGGAGGCTGCTAAATGAGGATTTCATCAGTGTGTAACCGAGATAACAAAATGCTGTGCTTCTTGCAACGCACAAATAACAAAGCCTGTTCAAGATATTGGGAGCTGAATTTCCATGCCGAAGTAAGGAGCGTGGAAATTGATAGGATGCAGCAGGTGCTGCTTGAAAATTGTCAGGGAAGGAAATAATGCATTTGCTGTTGTGTGTGTGTGGGGGGGGTAATTAATTTATTATCTGTGGCAGATACTTGTAGCTTAAATGGACAGAAAGAAAACAGATTGAGCCATTATGGCAGCATCTAAAAGGACAACACATTCCCTGCACACTGGGGAACACAAGCGCTTGTTTAGCTTCAACACAAACACACTACTCTTTGTACTTGATGATGAGTCTGGTCACCGTAAGTCAATTATCCACTCTTAGTGTTTTTGTGGCGTAGTCAAGTACGAGGCCAACTTTTAGCAAACTCTCCTTGTTGATGCAGTCCTATTGCGCTGCTTTTGTCGCAGTCAACAAACCTATGAATCATATTGCTACTTACATGCACTACTATTAAGGAGCCAGAAGGACCCAAATAAGTCACCATTAAATCACATATCATAATCCAATACTGTACAGCAAGCAACAAACTAAACTTTTAAGTCCAGTCATGAATCTTATGTGACAGAGTAAGTAAGACCAGAGGTTTGTACTACTTTAACTTGCTAATATATGGAAATGCGGGTCTCAGTGATTGGACAGACCCTTCAGGATTCTGCAGGCTTTTTTGTCATTGTTTTGACCTCAAATACCTGAATTTGCAGCATAGTGCGGCTGGTAACCAGAACGATAGTGCATTTTGTGATAAAAGCATGAAATTTGGTACACTTATAGCCAAAGGCATTCTCAAAAGATTTGGATATGGAGCCACCATGAATTTTCAAAATGGCGCCCATGGCAGCCATCTTTCAAAATGTCTGTCAGTAACAACTGTTCGCTTATGAATGATGGATATAATATGATGTTTCAGACTTATTTACCATACATAGTACTTGGTAAATGTCTTTTGGATAATCTAAATGTGTCATTAAATATTCAAGATGGCTGACCTTTTCAAGATTGCAGCCATCACTTTTATGACTGTCTGATATGGGTGATCTTGGTGTCAAACCAGTATTAATTTTTATTTCCTTTTCTTTGTGCAGAATTCAAATTTGGAACTTTACAATTGACCGGAATTTTCCTTCTAACTCAGAAATGGTGACCACAATAGTCACACTTGGTGACCACTGGCCACCTACAACAAGATGGCAGCCATATTTCTGAAATTAAATCTATAATTTCAAGTACACTATCATCTATTTTATTGTCAAGTGACATGGAAGTCCTTAGCAAACCACCTCTCCCAGATAGGACATCGATTGCTTCTTGCACGCATGAAGAAGCGGATTGTCGCATGTTATTGCACGTAGCCCATGCAGCAAGAAACGGCCACCACAAAATTATGATTCAAACAGTTGATACTGATGTTGTGGTGCTAGCTGTGGCAGTGGCTCAGACTCTAAAACCAGATGATGAGCTTTGGTTGGCTTTCGGTACTGGTAAGAATTTTCGATATTTGGCAGCCCATGAAATTGCAGCAGGGCTCGGGCCCGAGAAAGCATGTGCACTACCAGTGTTCCATGCATTGACGGGTTGTGACACTGTGTCAAGCTTTGTTGGCCATGGGAAAAAGACTGCATGGGCTGTATGGGCTGTGCTTCCAGAACTTACACATGCCCTGTTGAAAGTGTCTTCAGCCCCAGATGACATACCACAGGAGGTAATGGCCACAATTGAGAGGTTTGTTATTTAGTCTATGACCGAACCAGCACATGTACAGAAATCAATACGGCAAGGAGGAAGTTATTTGCAAAGAGGCACAATGTGCAAACAATCCCCCCTACCAAGGCTGCCCTAGAAGAGCATGTTAAGAGAGCTGTATACCAAGGAGGCAGTGACGTGCGGTGAGGTTGATGGCTGGTGAGGCACTGACTTCATCACAGTCAGATTTACAAACATATGAACCCTAAAGAGTATCTTATTCACCATTTGATTGGCAGCAGTTAACGGGTTATGTTTAAAAGCTCATACCAGCATTCTTCCCTGCTTGGCACTCAGCATCAAGGCTTGGAATTGGGGGTTATTAAATCACCAAAAATTATTCCCGGGCGCGGCGCCGCTGCTGCCCACTGCTCCCCTCATCTCCCAGGGGGTGATCAAGGGGATGGGTCAAATGCAGAGGACAAATTTCATTACACCTAGTGTGTGTGTGACAATCATTGGTACTTTAACTTTACACATACAAACTGTAGCACACAAAAAAGCACATTTAATAAAAAAACGTTATTATGGTCTTACCTTTACTTATAAAATAAATCCATGAGCCGCTATTGTGCTGGATTAATGCAATCCTTGACGAGAGTGTTATATCAACTAAAGCCCTCACTTAAACTTTCCACGTGCAAGATTGAATCTATTTAAAAAAGTGTAACCGAGGGTTTATAAATGTCGCCTATACTGTATGAAACTACAAAATAACAAACACCGAGGCTCCACTTTATTTACATTCTTTCAAAAACTTCCGCTCCACTCCAACGTGTCGTCACTTCCGCTCTTAGCGCCTTCAAAATAAGAGCTCAAGGCATATACTGTATAACAGCGCATAACAGGAACTTAACATCACAAAGAGGAAAGCCCATAAAAATAGGTTACAAAAGTTATTTAATAAGAAGCCAAAAAGTGCAAAAACAATAATGTTCATGTTGAAGGAGTTGTGAATTAGGTACACCTGCAGCCTGCAGGTGTACCTAATGTTGTGGCCTTGCAGTCATTCACAACTCCTCCAACACGAACATTATTGTTTTTGCACTTTTTGGCTTCTTATGAAATAACTTTTTTAAATAGATTCAATCTTGCACGTGGAAAGTTTAAGTGTGGGCTTTAGTTGATATAACACTCCCGTCAGCGGTTGCCTTGCATTCTACAGCGGGGGTGCAGTAGGCGAGCCTCAGCCAGTGCGTCTTTTGCAGCCGTTTTATGATTTCTCAGCACAAAAAATACTTTACACACATACAGTTGTTGACAAAATACACTGTACATTATATACCTCAGCTAACTAAACTATGGAAATGTATAATATAATTCATATAGCAATACAGTCTCACTGCACAGCAGGCCAGCAGTTAGCCGAGTCCGCAATCCATGTTGCGGCACTGAGTGACGTGCCTCAACTGGCTGCTGTTCACCGCACCGTCTCTTCTCAGTATTTGAACGGCAAATGTGAAAATTCAGCGATTTTAGATACAAATAATCTAAAACGGGTGAAGTTAAATGGAAAATAACTTTATAGTATGATCACTGGATACAAAGAATAATTTCGCCACACCTAGTGTGTGTGTGACAATCATTGGTACTTTAACTTTAACTTTATAACAATTTAATTAAAAAAAAAATATTTTTAATTTTTTTTTCTTTCCATGATGGCAGGTGAGGCCCCGCCTCTAGTGACTGCACGTCACTGCAAGAAGGGCACGTGTGGGGTACAGTCCTGGTGTCAACACCAGAACTACCTTCACCGTGCGAATGGGGCTGGTCAAAGTCACCTGAGGGGGACTATGAACCCTTCTGGACATGCCTACCAGATGCAGGCCAGTCAAGTTATGAACTTGTCTCATGCAAATGCAAGAAGGGTTGTGTTGGGCAGTGTAAGTTCAAAAAATTCCACTTACAGTGCACAGCCCTTTGTGTCTGTGAAGGCGAGTGTGACTAGTCTTCCCTGTGATAGACCCTAGGTTTCCCTTGCTTAACATGAGTATTTTGAGATAGAAAGAAGATTCTTAGAAATTCCAAAGTTCCCAATTCAAATTCTGCATCAAGATAAATGTATAATTAAACATAGAGATCATCCATATCTAACCAGTTGGTGGCCATTTTGAATTTTCAATGAAAATGTTCCACTATCCAAAAGACATTTACCAAGTAGTATGAATGGTAAATAAGTCTGACATATCATATTAAATCCATCATTCATAAGAAAACAGTTGTTGCTGTCGGACATTTTGAAAAATGGCTGCCATGGGCGCCATGTTGAAAATTCATGATGGCTCCACATCCAAATCTTTTGAGAATGCACATATATGGCTATAAGTGTACCAAATGTCATGTTTTTATCACAAAATGCACAATTCCTTTATATTTTGGAACTAACCTCTTGTACTAGCAGCTTATTCAGAAAGTTGTGATGATTTGGGGCTTTTTTTTAATTTCTATCAATCAACATTGAATCATCTTGAAATTTTATGAAATTGTTTTAAATGTTGTAAGCGGGATTTCCACAACAATTAGAAAACAAATACTGTAATGATGTTTTACTCGTTTCATACCAAACAGATTTAAAAGTAGACCCCAGGCGGCTGTAAGAACACAGTCAAGAGTTTATTGTGAAATGACTGTACTGTTTTGATTCATTCCAACAAATAATAGTAATAATTCATTATAACTACAGAAAGAAACACCACCATCCCGATCCTTGTTTGTGAATGACTGAGCACTTCATGGAAGCAGTTTTTATACCCAATCATGGCACCCACCTGTTTCCAATTTGCCTGTTCACCTGTGGGGTGTTCCAAATAAGTGTTTGATGAGCATTCCTCAAGTTTCTCAGTCTTTTTTTGCCACTTGTGCCAGCATCAAATTCCAAATGAGCTGATATGGAGTGGAGTGGCGCTGTTGTGTCTTCCGTTCAGTGGGATGCATGTTTCGATGGTATTAATGTCGATTTCAATTTCCTTTGATTGCAGAAAGTTGACCACTTGCTGTTCTGCTGAGACAATATCCATTTTCATCTGGTTCACCTTCATTATTCACAGCCTTCGCATAGGATCTTGGTTTAATTCGGTGCCCTGTCACGATGATATCATTCATTCGTTTATCCTGATCCATTTCATCTATGATATTCCACAGCATGTTGTTGTCTTCTTGAAGGGTCTTCATTTGTTGGTGCATATCTTCTTGAAGGGTCTTCATTTGTTGGTACATATCAGAGGCTCCTTTTTTTCTGGTGGTGTTCTGAGTTTGCAGACTTTCTATATTTTGCTGCAGACTTTTCACATCTTGTTTGTATGGTTGCTTTTCTCAGATCTTTTTTCATTTCTTTCATTTCTTCTTTCCATCCATCCATCATTTCTTTCCATTCTTCTTTCATTTCTTCTTTAAATTCATGGAATAGTTTTTGTAGTATCCCTTCTTGATTCCCATCATCATCACGTCCAACCTCAAATCCCGCCCCCCCCCCCCCTCGTGTCCTGTGTTAGCTGACACCGAACGTTTCGGGATTTCAGTTTTTCTTTTAGCTTTTGGCATCGCGGCAGGTTGCTGACGTCAGTGCCTCGTGTCTTAAACGACAGTTGCTTCTTTAGCGACTTGCGGCACTTTTAACTTGTTTGTTTCAACAATTTTGTACCTTTCACCGTTCAGAGATCAATTTGAGGTGTCAGCCTGTCAACTTATATCACTCTGCGTCGTCGGAAGCACTTTAAAAACAGCTATAAACTCGCTGTAGCTTTTGGTTGCTAGGCAACCGCTTTGAATTGCGGCAAGGCGCCGTTGGCTTGAGGCTAACGGCTCTTCCAACTTGCCTTATTTCAGCGTATCCGTGCCTCTCAACTGACCAAAATCAGGTCGAAGATGCCAGGTGACTCTCCTGTGGCTGTGATCGCAAATCAGTGGTCAAAATCTTCAGACTTAACAAAAACTCCGGTTGCAGAAGCGGAGCCTTTTTCTTTGCGTCCTTTCTCATTGACAGGACGCAATGAGATGAATACAAGAAGGGGTCTTCTTGTATTCTTGTATTTCAAAAGCTCCTTTGGAATCGTAGCTTTTACTTCTGATACCAGCGTAATATTCTAAGGAATGTAGGCTCGCACATCTTCTCCGTTTGACTTGTCTTTGTTGCACAATATGCAACACAACCACACAACGAACTCCAATGTGCTTCTCCTCTCTTTTACCGGCAATACTCCAACGCCTTTCTTCCCACAATAAACATACTTTCCCTGTTGTACTATAATTGGAAAGTAAATAACTTTTAGTTATATTAAATGAATAAAGAAACAAAAAAAAATTAAAGCTGCAAGCAGCGATGGACGGGACCGACTTTTGCTGGTGTTTCCTGCCTTCAAAACTAAAATTGTTATCTTTACCTGCACATTACCTACCTTCCCTGCATCCTGGGGACACACTGGTGCTTCTTTCTTTCACCCATACAACATATCTATGTAATCATGTAATTTAACCTTCTCTGCATAGTAAGGTCACGCTGGTACTTCCTGCCTGTACCCTTTCAACCTATTTTCACCCGCACATTACCTACCTTCTCTGCATATTGGGGTCACACTTGTGCTTTCTGCCTTTACCCTGTCAACATATCTTTACCCGCACTGTACCTACCTTCTCTGCATTGTGTGGTCACGCTGGTGCTTCCTGCTTTTAAGCGGCCATCTTGAGACGGCAGCAGCGCAGCAGCATCAGCGCAGCGGTTCTTTGAAGGCTCGTAAAATCAAAACCGGAGCAGTTATGAAAAGTCTTTCATCAACTTTTAATCCGAAGGGTTCAATCTCTCTCCTGTGCTAGTTTGAAGCCGACACAACAAACACGCTCAGAGGAGATAATGTTTAAAAAAAAGGTGACTGTTTTGACCCCACCTTTGTTTTGAAGGGGGAATTGCAAACTTCCTGTTGATTTTTGCTGAGGGTTGTCAATGAATGAAATGTAGGTCTAAGTCAGACCTACATAGAGGTTTTTGTTTCATGTCTCTACGACATTCCTACCGTAAGTTACAAGCAGTTTTGTCTGTGTTTTCTTCCTAGGAGCAGTTTTGTCTGTGTTTTATTCCTAGGAGACGCTAGAGCGCAATTTTGAGTTTTTGTGTTTGGTTTTTTTATTAGATCGCAATTTCCGCCAGTTCTGATGTGTGTGTCCAGTTTGGTGAGTTTTGAAGCATGTTAAGAGGGTCAAATTACAACTCAAAGAGGCAAAAATGACTGTTTTTACAAAATTTTAGTTTTGAAGGGTGAATTGCCAACTTCCTGTTGATTTTTGCTGAAGGACGTTAGTGTATGAAATCTATGTCTAAGTCAGACCTACATATAGGTTTTTGTTTCATGTCTCTACGATATTCCTACTGGAAGTTACAGGCCGTTTTGTCTGTGTTTTTTCCTAGGGGATGCTAGAGCGCAATTTTGAGTTTTGGGTTTGGTTTTCTATTAGATGGCAATTTTCGCCAGTCCTGATGTGTGTGTCAAATATGGTGAGTTTTGAAGCATGTTAAGGGGGTCAAATTACAGCTCAAAGAGGCGGCGGTATAATAAAGAATAATAATAAAACCTTACAAATTCAATAGGGACATTGCGGTCCCTAATAAATGGACTCTCATCTTTGTGAGCAACAATTTCACTCAAATAAATAATGATCATCTTAAAGTGCATTTGTTTTCCCAGTTGAAAAGACTAGGTTTTTTTGTTGTCATCACAGCATTCTCGCTGGTTCGTCCGTGTTGTTGGACGCACTTTTTCCAAGGTGCAAGTCGTGTTCGTTATTAGCGTACTGACTGCCTCCACTAGTGTTTCCTTAAACACGTTTGATTGGCCAGGAGGCAAAAGATGCAAGGCTCAACAATTCTGTTTGCAAAACTGTCTGTCACTCAAATGCCGGTGATGGTGGAGGGAAAAAAAAAAATCCCTCTTGCAGTTTACAAATTGCACTAACCTTGATGTCAGTTCAATGCAGATTAATCGTCCAGCCCTAATTCCCACAACAGTATGGTCTGTCCATTTTTCACTGTCTTCTATCAAGTCCCAGTTTATGATCGTTACCCGATTTTGGTCAATTGAGATTATTTAGCTATGTGGGTAAAGGAAGAGAATACTACATGCTAATAGCTCTCACGAGTAGAAGCTGTTTGGTCAAATGGAAGACATACGGTCAATTTCTTCCTAAAGGGACAAACCGTATCTTCCGGACAATAGGGCGCACCAGATTGTAAGGCGCACTACCGATGAGCTTATAATAATAGTCAGGTTTATTTTCATACAAAAGGCACACCGGATCATATCATTAGTATATTTTCTAAATTGAAATCACTTCCTTGTGGTCTACATAACATGTAATTGTGGTTCTTTGGTCAAAATGTTACATGGATTATGTTTTACAGATCATCTTCAAGTCGCTTTCTGACAGTCGCTTCAAGATGCGCCGTTTTGTGAGCGATCTTATTTACGTGGCTCACCTTCGGCAGCGTCTTCTCCCTGTCATCTTTGTTGTAGCGGTGTAGCGTGCAAGGACGGGAGTGGAAGAAGTCTCAAAATATGGAGCTAACTGTTTTAATAACATTCAGACTTTACTTTAATCAACAACGGAGCAGCATCTCCTCATCCGTGGCTCACTAGTGCAATAACAACACCGGAAACGTGTCCTATGAAAAACTGTTTGACCGGAACTCTCTAATAAGTGAAGTTCCTTGAGTGAATAATGTAAACTCACTACACCGGTATGTTTTAGCGCTTTCATGGCGAGTTTACTGACAGATATAAGAACTTTACACTACTTTATATTAGAAATGGCAATAGCGGAGGATGAATGTCCCATAACAAGAGGATAGAGAAAAAGAAAAAGCTTATCGACTACGGTGTCGGCACCGACTGCAAAGGCCGACTCGCGCACATTTTCAAGACTTATGCAGATCCCAAATACAGATCAGCAGGTACCAGAAGGTAAAAAAATGTTGCTTTTGCATAATAATGTGAAACACATTTCCAGATAATATGTCTTACTTTATTCACCATAATAATACCCGTATGTTGAAACAGAGTACAGTCCATCAAGTGGTGCGGCTTCATAGCTTACCAAAGTCGTACTAAAACATTTTGATGGATTTTTGAGCGCCGTGTGTAATGTTCTATATTTTCAATGGAACATATAAAATGTTGGGGTTGTTTACTTGAGTCATATTGCAGTCTACATGTATCTCTTATGTGTGACTGCCATCTACTGGTCACACTTATCATTTCACCATGTACCAAATAAAATAGCTTTGAGGTCGGTAAGCACAACCAAAATTAGTCCGTACATTAGGCGAGTTTTGAGGAAATGAAAGTACTTTAAGTGCACCTTATAGTCTGAAAAATACTGCAAGTATTGCATATTACAGGCTGGAAATTTTGTCTGTTATCGCTGGAATTCATCACTAGAGTGTTTAAAGTAGATACACAGGGATTACTAGAAATGTGTAATTAGAAAATAAATAATATAAGATAAAATACATCGGGAAGATTGTAATATATTAAAAAGTACATTAAAAATAACAAAGAGTGTGATGGAAATATGGCTTTTCCTCTGACAGCTAGCTTGTTCCCTTGACAACCGTCATTCTGGGTGACATGGGTGGAGACACAGTCAGAGTGGAGTTGCCACATTTACACACAAATGTCGCACACACGCTCCACCCCTCAGCCTCACTCTTTGCTTTTGTGCACCCAAAATATTTCAAAACCTCCCCTTGTAGCCAATTGTAGCTCTTTTCTTGTTTATGCTTCTCTCTCAACTCGGGGCTGAATTGTCAATTGTGAAATTCCCCCCCCAAAAATGACGACTAACACGTCTGCCTTTGTTTTGTTTCCAAAAGCTTTTGTTTCCTTGGTGGCCTCCTTCTTCCGCCTCTTTGGTCTTTCATGTCGCTCTTTGTGACTTACTCTCTGTTTTTCTTCTCTGTTCTTACAGCAGCCATTGAAAGGGGTTTACATCGACAAGTGGCACTCCATCAGCCAACAAATCATCCTATTTATCTGTTTGTGACTTTGCCCTGAGTCCTCACCCTGCTTCTTCTGCTTTTTCTCAAGTCCATTACAGAGAGACCCTGCAGACACACCTTCCGTAAATGTCTTGCAGGCAGAGTAATCCTACGGTTTTGGGAGTCGGTGATCTGCGCTTATTTTCAAAAGGATTATAACAGCTTTTAAATCTTTGCCCCTTATGTGTGCGCTGCCATTAGCAGTTCACAAAAAGAACTAAGAAGTTTCTTTTGAAACAGCGATTGCTGTTGGCAATTGTGATACTCCTGTAATTCTGCCAATTGTTGCTCCATCTTGAAGTTCTGATGCTTTCTTCTTAATAGGGGTGTAAAGATTTGTTTTAATACCGATTCGATTTGATTCAGAATTTGTGGTTACCTTTACCGGCCACCAGGATGCCTCTTGAGCGGCATCCTGGTGGCTCCATGGAGATTTTTCCAAAAATTTATGGAAATGTAAAAAAAATGGGGTGAAAAATAAATTTTTTGTTGTAATATGGTTTCTGTAGGAGGACAAACGCGACACAAACCTTCCTAGAAAGCCCACAATTTAATATGTTTGGGTTTATGCTTCATTGATGAGAGTATTTAGCGAGCGCCATTTTGTCCTAGTAATTTCAGCGGCCCTTGAACTCACCGTTGTGTGGACTGTGACTCAACAGTTTGTTTACATGTATAACGTTTTGTACTGTGCGTGAATGCACAAAGGTGTTTGTAGGTATATTTGAGCTCAATTAATTTCCTTGACTTATGTCCTCTGTGTATCTAATTTATAGTTGCATGTTTCATGACACATTATCTGTATGTATTGGCTGCATTTCTGATAGTTGTCTGTGTGCCATGTTGTTCCAGACCACAGCAAACGCTAGTCAGCTTGCAAATATTGTAATAAATCCATTAGAATAAGACAGCCTTCCGTTTCCTTTAGCTTGGACACACACATCTATACCTTTGGCCATTAAAAGCTAGTAATTTCCAGGAGTTATCTCATCTTCTAAGTAGCCTCTGATATACTAATGGTTTCTAATGTTTTAAAAATGTGTACAATAAATATTACATTTCAACATTTCTGTCAATGGATATCAATCAATCAATCAATCAATGTTTATTTATATAGCCCTAAATCACAAGTGTCTCAAAGGGCTGCACAAGCCACAATGACATCCTCGGTACAGAGCCCACATAAGGGCAATGAAAAACTCACCCCAGTGGGACGTCGATGTGAATGACTATGAGAAGCCTTAGAGAGGACCGCATATGTGGGTAATCACCCCCCCCTTTTTAGGGGAGACCGAATGCAATGGATGTTGAGTGGGTCTGACATAATATTGTGAGAGTCCAGTCCATAGTGGATCCAACATAATAGTAAGAGTCCAGTCCATAGTGGGGCCAGAAGGAAACCATCCCGAGTGGAGACGGGTCAGCAGAGATTTGCGTCAGCCTGCGATAGTAGGCTATTATAGCTAATATAGACACTTACGTCATGTGTTGCCTTCATTATAACACCTATGTAAGACTTTTCATTTTTTGCGGCTCCAGACAGATAGTTTTTTTGTAAATTTGGTCCAATATGGCTCATTTTGGTTTGCCAACCCCTGACCTATACGATTCAGGGACATTTGTTATTTTTTTTAGAACAATACGATTCAGTGAGTTTAAAATCGATTCAGTAACTTTTTGGCATAAAAAAAAAAAATCAATCAGTGTGACTGCGCAATAAATACTGGACACTGCACCCCTATATTCCTGTTGTTTCTTGTAAGGGAATTAAGTATACATGAATTATGGACACAAACAAGCAGGCAAATAACAATTAATGACCATTTATTTGCACTTATTTGAAGGAAACCGCTTCTGCTCTCATTTTAAACATTCAATAACTTTTCAACAGAACTACAGTAACCAACATTTTAACAGTAGATTTACCTGCTACTTTTGCTCTTGTTTTTCAACATAAAATATTACAATATTACCATATACCAACATCGCTTCAGGTTGAATTAGCGGTAGATTTACCAAAGAAATTAAGGGCAACCAAAACTTTTCAGATTAAATGAGCAGTGGTTGGACCGGCTACTACTCTCATATTAATGAATGGTTTAATGAACAAAGTGTGACCAGTTTTTCGGTCATAAATATTTTTTGTAACTTTTTCAATAATACTAATATAGTAAATTATTCATAATGTTTTCAACCGTCCGTTTTAACCTAGTGCATCAGCAAACTTGCTCTGCTTTCACTTCTGTTTTGTCCATTGCATACATTGTGGTTTAAAGTTAGGTTGTAACTTTAATTTTGTGTTGTGTCATTTTTGTTCATTGAGGCTTTTACAATTGTGCTGTAGCTGAAAGTTTTTGTGTTGTAATAATGATATTATCTTGTAGTTTTTGCATTTGATATGACTTTTCTCGACCAACATAGGTATCGGCCATTTTTGTTTTTATGACTCCCCGGACGGGCAGACAGACTTAACGTTTAACTTAGACTTAGACTTAGACTTAGACTTCCTTTTTATTGTCATTCAAATTTGAACTTTACAGTACAGATAAGAACGAGATTTCATTTCATTAGCTCATGGTAATGTCCTTTTCATTAAAAGCGTTCAACTTCAATTACAGTCTGCCATTCTCAAATACAATGTTTTCTTTTTTCTAGTATTCTAGTAGCCTTTTGAATCAATGTTGGATCGATGCCTATCTTCCGGAAGATACCTCTATATCTTATAGTTATTGGTGTCAGTAGGAGTCGAAACAGTCGATAGGACAGCCCATCGGATCCTCCATCTTCACGCAAGTGCATTTTCATTAACAATTAGGATCTTTTGAGAAATATAAAATCCCGTCTTAGGGCCTTATCTACTATGATGCTGATGTGTATTTCTGGTCTTGTCATCATTGTCCGGACAGAAGGGTGACACGGCAGTGGGGCTGGATCAAAAGAGACTTCGGAGACGCTTTACTGAACCAAAAGTTGCTTTATTACAAGCAAGCATCATTATAAAGGACTGCAGTTCCTGGAGGAGGTCAGGTCAAGAAAATTAGGCACTCCTCACTTGGAGAAACCAAACCACAGTCTTATATTCCTTCTTTCTCTGTCTGGGTGTGTGTAATTCAGGAGAGTACAACCTGACCATGTAAAGAGATGTTCATGTGTAAATGACTGGGAAGATAACATATGTATACCATAACTTGTAGGTTGACGTTTAAGATAAGCATGGAGTCTCTCCTTCAGGATAGAGCTGTAACTTTTGCATTCCGAAGCCTGGTTTTATTGCTTCTTCTCGTGAGAGAGCTAATTCCAGTCCACATGTAAATGTCCAAACAAGGCTCCTTATTTTATTATGGGCTCAACCATTATTTACTTAAACCTGGTGGTTTGCTTTCTCCAAGTTAAATATAAACATTCACCATATGTAGAACATAATATGAGTTCATTAATTCACTTCAATGCCAAATAACGAGTACTAACAAGCGTGTGAAACAATTAAGTTTACTACGTTTACTAGTGTTTAGGGTTGAACTTGATAGTACATAAACCCATGCGTGCGATGTTGCGCTCATTTGTGTCGATGATGTTTTAACGTTAACGGGACGTGCTGTATTGAAATTAGAACACATACTTTATCGGACGATAAATGCGTTAAAATGTAATATAGAAAATTATCGGTATCGTTTTTTTTATTATCCGTATCGTTTTTTTAAAAATTAAATCAACATAAAAAGCACAAGATACATTTACAATTAGTGCACCAACCCAAAAAACCTTCCTCCCCCATTTACACTCATTCACACTCATTCACACAAAAGGGTTGTTTCTTTCTGTTATTAATATTCTGGTTCCTACATTATATATCAATATAGATCAATACAGTCTGCAAGGGATACAGTCCGTAAGCACAGATGATTGTGCGTGCTGCTGGTCCACTAATAGTACTAATCTTTAACAGTTAATTTTACTAATTTTCATTAATTACTAGTTTCTATGTAACTGTTTTTATATTGTTTTACTTTCTTTTTTATTAATGAAAATGTTTTTAAATTATTTATCTTATTTTATTTTATAAATTAAAAAAAAAGAGTACCTTATCTTCACCATACCTGGTTGTCCAAATTAGGCATAATAATGTGTTAATTCCACGACTGTATATATCGGTTGATATCGGTATCGGTTGATATCGGTATCAGTAATTAAAGAGTTGGACAACATCGGAATATCGGATATCGGCAAAAAGCCATTATCAGACATCCCTCATATATATATATATATATATATATATATATATATATATATATATATATATATATATATATACACAGAGATTTATATATATATATATATGTATATATGTATATATATACAGAGATTTATATATGTATACATATATGTATATGTATGTACTGTATATATATATAATATATATATATATATATATATATACACACACATATATATATATATATATATATATATATATATATATATTTACACACACACACACACACACACATACATATATATATATATATATATATATATATATATATATATATACACATTTATATATAGGTATACATATGTGTATATACACATATATATATAGGTATACATATGTGTGTGTGTGTTTTAAAATGAATGTTTCCAACTTGCTCACAGTTACATTTTCCAAACAAAGAATAAACCAAGAAAACCACTGACTAGCTTTTGTTACCATTAGTGGCTAAACAGAACATTTATTTTCATAGTGTCTATATTTTTCACGGTTACTACAATAACTGGACTAAAAATTGCTCGGTTTGAGAAAAATGTTTGCCGTTCATGCCTGTCACTCACCACGGCTCACAAAATGAGCGCATGCTCATACAGTCTACAAAAGAAGACACAGAGTAGAAACTAACAATTTGCAGTCACGATAGATTATACCTGCAATGATAGCTCGCTATCCAGATCGCTATCATTACTCACAAAGCTAATGCATGTGCACATGTTATGTACGAGTGTAGTTACGTCAATATGGGCCGAGAGCCATATAAAGCGGGATATAATGCTAAAAAAACATTGGAAAGCTAGCACACTCTCGGCTTCTGCATACAATTTGACTATTCACTTACACTGAGACTAATCATGCAAGTTATTTTGACTGTATGAACTCTTTTATTCATTCATTCATTTTCCTTTCTTTAAGTAGGTAACAACTCATTGAGATTAAAATCTGGCCAAGAGGGCAGCAAAAACAGGTTTCATAAATACATAGAACAACAACAACAACAAATAACAGGAGCAGTAACACACTATAGTTAAAAGTAAAAATTACTTACAACATAAACATAAAAACACTTAATAGGTAAAAAATAAAATGTTTCAATAAAAACTATTTAAAAAGTAAAAGTACAGAAACGGTTTCACGATCCTGTGGGTGATCAAGTCAATGCATACGTCCAAACATGAGTAAGGAGAATCCCACTGGTGTGCTTGCTGGCAAATTTCACACACCAAAATACAGCATGAAAGAACTTTAAATAAAACTGTTGCCAATTTTTGTGCAAATAAATTACATGCATTAAAGTAAACATTTAAAAAATATTCTGACAATAAAATTGCATTTGTGTACAAATATCGCAGTATTTCCTTAAGCTACTTTCAATCATGCAAGCGAGTAATCGCCTAACATTAATCATGATTGGTCAAAATTCCAAAATATGATTAACCTGATTAATAAAAGGGAATAGGAAAATAATATCAATATTTAATAACTGGTTTTGTTATACCGCCATCCAGTTTTTGTCGGATTATAATTTTGATCAAAAATGTAATTAGTCAATACCCTTGAAACTGGAATGGCATTGGTATGGTCAATAATGCCCCTGTAACTACTTGGTATTGGATCGATGCCTAAAATTAGACTATCGCCAAAACTAATGTAAAGTTTCCAAACAGAAGTATAAGTCCTAATTACATTTTAACAAAAGAAGATAAATAATAGTTTTGAAAACAATAATACAACTGCAAATGATGCAATATGTTACTGCATATGTCAGCAGCCAAATTAGGAGCCTTTTTAACCAGTTTTGAAATGTTTCTTTCATCCTTTTTATGCTAAATAAAATATAGTGATTTGTATGGGCTGTAATACACTGTAAGACTTAAGACCTTCAGTATATCAGTATGTGGAATTAAATTATGGAATGGATTAAGCAAAGAAATCAAACAATGCACTAATATGATCCACTTCAAGAAACTCTTCAAAGTTAAAGTGTTTACAAAGTACAAAGAAGAAGAATCATGATAAACATTCTGAATGTATCTCATCCATCCATTCATTTTCAAGATAATCTTACTCATCTCACCATATGAAATATAACTTACCGGTACTTCACAAATTATTATTTATTTATTTATTTTTATTGTTATTACGGGGACGGCGTGGCGAAGTTGGTAGAGTGGCCGTGCCAGCAATCGGAGGGTTGCTGGTTACTGGGGTTCAATCCCCACCTTCTACCATCCTAGTCACATCCGTTGTGTCCTTGGGCAAGACACTTCACCCTTGCTCCTGATGGCTGCTGGTTAGCGCCTTGCATGACAGCTCCCGCCATCAGTGTGTGAATGTGTGTGTGAATAGGTCAATGTGGAAATACTGTCAAAGCGCTTTGAGTACCTTGAAGGTAGAAAAACGCTATACAAGTATAACCCATTTATCATTTATCATTTACTTATGGAGTATATTGTGAATAAATTGAGAACAGGAAGTGAACAAAAGTTTTAGCAACTGCTATGTAACGGAAAAGGGGTAGGATTAAATAAGCTATGCTTCTTCCTACTCCTTTTCGAACATGTTGAATGGAGAAACTTGAAATTGTGATGTATCATGTTGTATGCATGCATGTTCGAAATAAACTCAAACTCAACTCAACTCAACTCAACTGTATATCGCGATATAGATTTTTTAGGCCATATCAACTATTGCCGATGATAGATGAATAAATGAAAACCTTAAAAATCATCAATCAATAAATCAAAGTTTATTTTTTATAGCCCTTAATCACAAGTGTTTTAAAGGGCTGCACAAGCCACAACGACATATCTCACATCAGGGCAAGAAAAAACTCAACCCAATGGGATACAATGAGAAACTTTTATAACCACTGACATATAAGAATGTGAAGGCCTCATCTCGAAATTATTGAGATCAATTAGTTCTCAGTATTTTTCTAAAGTTTATGTCAACAAGAGCCAGTAAACTAGTAAAACCAGTTTGTATCAAACCAATGTTTAAATCCTCTCCAGGCTAAGAAGCAATTCTTGTGACTTCATTCAATTAGCTCCAACCATTTTTTCCTGGCAAAGCAGGGTGGCAACATTCTGCTGGTGGGTGAGAATAATAATAGGTGAGAGATGACAGGAAGTGTGTCTCTTCACCTCTGCGAGCCTGAATGGCTAGTTTCCATGTTGTGTATTAACACTGTTAGGAGCAGAGAGAGGTGGGGGACAATTGATAAACAGATTGTGAAAAAAATGTCTGAGACAAAGAAGCTGTGTACTATGGCCACATTTTCACTGTTTTCGCCCTTTATCAACCTGGCTGTAGCATGGTGGCCATGAACACTGCCGTAAATAGTGTCACAAAAAGTATATACATATATATATATATATATATATATATATATATATATATATATATATATATATATATATATATATATATATATATATATATATACGTTAGGTCAGGAAAAAACACAGAGGCTATTTCATCCATACAAGCCTGTTTTGCAGGTTTCCCTGCTCTTCAGGGGACATAAATAAAATAAAATCCATAAACAAATCCCCTGAAGAGCAGGGAGACCTGCAAAACAGGCTTGTAGGGATGAAATAGCCTCTGTATTTTTTCCTGACCTAACGTATATTCCACTCTACCATCTACTGAGCACTGTATAACGGATATACCACAGAAACCTAGATAGAAAGATAAATAGATTCAATAGATAGATAGATAGATAGACAGTACTTTATTGATTCCTTCAGGAGAGTTGTCTCAGGAAAATTTGAATTCCAGCAGCAGTGTACAGAATTGAGATCAAATTTAAAAAGTAAAAAGTAAATATTGGGGGTATAAATGGAAATCAAATAGAAAATATAACTATAAGAATAAAAATAAAAAGCAAAAATAAGAATACAAATATAACAGTAAAAATAAGAATATAACAAGATAAACTAGGCAGTAGACTATATATATAATTAAGGCTGTCATACGATTAAACTATTTAATCGCATTGTTCATAGATAACTCAAAAATAATCACAATTAATCACAGATATACAGTATGTAACATTTTCATCATTACTAAGTGTACCCGAGACAGATAATCCAAGTTTTAACACCGTGAACGGACAATTTATAATGAAATGTGTTTTAAACATTATGCTTTTTTTTAACAGCTCAACACAAAAAGGACAAACACGATTTAATGCCAAAAATACATGTCTGCTACGTGTTGGTGGTCTTGCCAGATGTTGTAATATAATACAGAATTTGTTTTCCTGCTTTAGGAGCACTTGCATTCAGAGGAGGAGCTACACTTCCATGTTTAGATACCAGTTTCATGCATAAATATCACAAAATGCTTTGATTATCAAAGATGTTTAGTAAAATCCATCCATCCATTTTTCTACCGCTTGTCTCTTTTGGGGTTGTGAGGGGCTGGAGCCTGTCCCAGCTGTTATATGTGATATATCTACCTGGATAAATGCTTCTGATATTCTGTACATTACATGTTCTACAAGTTAATGGTCTTCATATTGCAGCATGACAACGTTTTAACATCCTTTATAATTAAAAAAATATCCCCCTATATTCCTCAACGGATGTACTAGCATTTATTTAGATGCAAATATCACAGAATATTTGACAAATAAGGATGGTTACCCTTCACATTTGAATCTATACGGTACTCCCAGTACCTGGGAATCAATACTGGTACTAAACGGAAGTTTTGTGTGTTCAAGTGGTAAAAAAAATATATTTCTGTAATAATGAAATCTTAAAATGTGTAAATGTAACATATGTATTTCGCTTTATCAAACGATTATCAAATATATCAAAAAAATATCCAATTATTTGTAAAGTAACATGTTGGCAATTGTTTTGCAAATGTATTCAACTTAACTACAACAAGTATTTTCTTAGCATAGCACAAAATAAAACCCAGTTCCATGCCGGGGGTCCATGGAGGCATTGTTGGGTTTTTGTCATGAAACATTGATGGGTTACATGATTCTACTCGCCACTCGCAAGTGCTAATTCAAACAGACGTGACGTCACATGCAACCCAGGCACGACACATGGCACCGCTGAATTACGTGAATTGGTGCCAGGTAGTACTGGCTGGTTTCGGTCGGTGCCAAAAAAGTACCGGATCAGGTGTCCACCCCTATTGACGAAGCATGGTCCTAATGTAAGACATCTTTTATAGTAAATGTAGTTAAACCGTATGTATAGAGCAGCCCTTTTATTTTGAAGCCAGAAAAGTGTGTGATTGTTTTGACATGTTTCGACGTTGTTTGCAATAAAAACGTTTCCTTTCGACTTCCTAACTATTGTCTTTCATTTCTGTTAAGCTGATATGTCATCTTACTTACTAAATCAGTCACAGTAACAATCTAAATGTTATGTCATCACTGCACCTTCACCGTAATCTGAAACACCACTAACCTTTGCACAATGCGCACCTCTTCTCATGGCCAACAAGAGTCTTTTCTTGTCGGGAGAACACCTTGCCATGGCTTTGAACCTGATATTTCCATAGGGTAGCCTTTCCTTTGTCCATTTCTGCTCTCTTGTGGCTCATCAGTAGCAAGTGAACTGCAGCCAAGTTCCCCAGCTATGGCACGGCCCGAGGGTCAAAATGGACGCGTTAATCGGCCGTTAAAAAAAGATGTGCCGTGATTGAAATGTATAGTTAAAGCGTTATCATCGCGTTAACTTTGACAGCCCTAATATATATACTTATATGTACTAGTGTTGTCCCCATACCAATATTTTGGTACTAAAATTATTTCGATACTTTTCTAAATAAGGGGAAGACAAAAAAATTGCATTTTGGCTTTATTTTAACAAATAATCTCAGGGTACATTAAACATATGTTTCTTATTGCAAGTTTGTCCTTAAATAAAATAGTGAACATACTAGACAACTTGTCTTTTATTAGTAAGTAAACAAACAAAGGCTCCTAATTTGTCTGCTGACATATGCAGTAACATATTGTGTCATTTTCTATTCTATTATTTTGTCAAAACTATTAAGGACAAGTGGTAGAAAATGAATTATTAATCTACTTGTTCATTTACTGTTAATATCTGCTTACTTTCTCTTTTAACATGTTTTATCTACACTTCTGTTGTTTGGATGCTTTACATTAGTTTTGGATGATACCACAAATTTGGGTATCATTCCGATACCAAGTCATTACAAGATCATACCGCACGGGACAAGCGGTAGAAAATGGATGGATGGATGGACATTGGTCATATTCAAAGTCCTCATGTGTCCAGGGACATATATCCTGAGTTTATAAACATAATATACATTTCAAAAAAACGAAAATAGATGTTGTGATGCCAAAAAAAATATTAACGTAATCATTGTAGTATCGACTAAATACGCTCCTGTACTTGGTATCCTTACAGTGGATGTTAGGTGTAGATCCAACAATTGCAATTGTTTACATTTTGACGCCGGTGAGCTACGGTGTGTAGTGAATCATGTTAAGCTATTCCTCGTCCTGCAGGGATGATACTTGTAAGAAACGTACTTTATTTGTCGCCATGGAGGCGAGGATTAGTGATTTAGAAGTAGCTAAAACAATGCAGAATGCAGCTGGACTTTAGCCGCTAGCTAGCTAGCCATGTCTGTAAGCAACTCTTCCGGTGATCATTTCAGTGTTGTAACATTTATCTTTAGTTTTTAAGCCAAAATGCGTCCGTTCTCCCTTTTCTGTCTACACACTGTGTCTGTTTGTAAGTGCTCTGTGATTGTGCACTGCCGAACAAGCTCATCTGCTCGTAAACCAGCAATGTCACGACGTGACGACATTGTACTATACCGCCTTTTCAGAGGCGGTATAGAACCAAATATGATTCATTAGTATCGCGGTACTATACTAATACTATACCGTACAACCGTATGTAGAGTAGGTAAAGTTGTATTTTTACCTCATTTCTGTAATAATCCAAAACGCAAAGTAAACAGCTGAAAATTCGGGGTCCACGGCACAATCCCATTATATAGAACTTTGTGTTATATTAGACCGCACCATATTGAACTTTGAGTCTATCACCCTGAGTTTATCAAATTGCAGTAATCAGTTATAGATTTTACATTAATTGAAATAAGAAACGCCATTACGAACCCAATTTTACTGCGGTTTATCATTAACACCGTTGATACCAAAAGTCAGCTGTTTTCCAGACACTGTTAGGAATTGGTAGGGTGGATCCCAAGGATGCAGAGACTTATTGTGTACAATAGCTCTTCCGTTTATTTAGGAGGAAGCACAAAGTAGCAAAATAAAGGCGATGGTGGTAAACACAACAAAACACACCATGTAAAAAAAACTACTACGAGAGATAACACACAAACTAAAAGCGCTAGACAAGGCTAGGAAAAAATACTTCATGAAAGAAGTTAATACAAAACAAAGTACAAACTAAAAACGCTAGACAAGGCTAGAAAAACATACTTCATGAAAGAAGTAAATAGCTAAACAAAGTACAAAATGAAAACGCTAGACAAGGCTAGGAAATATACAGGCAAACCTGATATGAAGAGCACACGACGAACTAGTGAGTTCTCTGGCAAGATAAACAGGTAGCAAGCAGTAACAAAGTTCCGGCGCTCACAGGCCGTCAGCAGCCAGGTTAAATAGGCTGCTCCAAATCAATGTCAGGTGTGTGCAGCTGCCTCGCACCAGCTGCACTCCATACTGAGGATGAGAGAGAGAGTGAACATTGTGTGCAAACAACAACAGAAATGAACAAGGAGATTTCAGATTACCACAGACACGTCACATCAGGAAGCCATGACACCTCTGAAGAAGGTTGGTAAGAGACATCTTTGGTAACACTTTAGTTGTCATGATCTGTGGCCCGGATCATGTTTTGGTATTTTCGGTTAGTTTTGGAGTCCCTCAGTTCTTGTTTTGTGCACCCTTGAGTTTGTTTTAGTTACCATGGTTGCTTATTGTTTTCACCTGCCTCTGATTGGTGTTCGGGACATTCACCTGTTCCCCGAGCACTAATCAGAGGCATTATTTAAGCCTGCCTTTGCCGGTCAGTCGGCCTGGCTTCTTTGTTTGCTTCAAGCTTCTATTACGTGAGTATTGCCTGTCTCTAGTCCATGCTAAGTGTTAGCCCTCGCACCCAGTGCAATCGGCACGTTTCTCCTCTGGTTTGTTTTCTGTTCTGGCAGGCACTTGTTCGAGTTTTTGAGAATAAATTATGTTCCTACCTGCACGTCCTGTCCAGAGTGGTCCGTTTGCATCCCGGGGGAACGAACCCCGCAGCAAGCTGCGACCCCCACACGTAGCATTAGTATGGGGAACATATTCTAAGTAACAAAGACTTAATTTAGAGTTATTTGGACACTAGGTGTTATGGGTCACACTCCTGCTGTTTCTCTTCCTGCTGTGCGTCCTGACAAGCGCACCACGGGCCACGCACACAGACGCACTCTCTCCGCTGCGGGCGCGCCTCCTCGCCCCTCCTCGCGCCTGCAGCCAATCTGTAATCTACACACCTGCCTGTGATGAGCGATCTGCCTTCAAGAGCCAACGCAACCTGAGATCCGACGCCAGAACGTAGCTTCTCGCACCCAGTACAGTAAGCCCACACGTCTATCGCTCACCTACATGTGCATTCTCTCTCCCTGTGCTTCCTCCCCGCCGTTCTCATCGTCTCTTGTGTTGTGTCGTTCTCCAGCTCCCCGTCATCCTTCCTCGTCGTCAAGCTGTGTGTCTTGTCACATTGGACCTCCCTGTGGATCCCCCCTTGCCTTCCTGGATTTCGACCTCACGCCTGCCCACTGACTACGACGCCACACTCCTGTCCTCGACCATCCGCCTGTCCTCCAACACTCGAGCCTGCCTTGCCCTTATTTGGACTTCCGCCTGGATCTCAACACGCACCCTCAACACCCTCTGACAAGCATGCTCAGATAAGTCTCACATTTAGTGACACTTCATCTCTTTGGTTTAATTAAACATCTCACTTACACACCAAGCTGTCAATAAACACGCTGACAGCTAAACGACGTCATCGTCTCTCTGTCGTCTACTTCTCCCGCTATCACGTCACAGTACGTTCTGGCCATGTCAGAACCAGACGGCAAAGACATGACGCGTACCCCGCTCACCTCCAGAACCTCCCCAGTACCCAACATCACAGGCGTGCACACGGCACTCCAGCAGCACCAAGAGCGCTTTTGTGTACTATAAAACAAGTTAGATGCTGCTTTTGCTGACATTTTAGCTCGACTGGAATTTATTTCCCCAGCCCTCTCCTTACACTTCTGACGGGGCCAAGATAGCCTTTATTTTTCATTATTGACAGGAAGGGCCCTCCAGTGGGCCACGGCAGCAGTTGACCACAACATTGGCCTCAGCACAAATTTTGCCGCGTTTCGCTCTGAGTTCCAGGCAATTTTTGATCACCCCACGGATGGAGGAGATGCCGCCTCACGTCTTCACTTCCTCCAGCAAGGTTCTCAGTCTGTTGCAGACTACACCCTCGAGTTCCGCACCCTGGCCGCTGACAGCGGGTGAGATAATAAGGCCTTGTTGAGCGCCTACAGTCGGGGCCTCTCCGACGAAATCAAGGACGGATTGTTGCGAGACCGCCCGGCCACCTACCATGACCTCATCCAGTTGGCCCTGCTCATGGACCAGAGGCTAAAGAAACGGGCAGCGGAACGAAGACTCGCAGCCCGCGAGAGGACCAGACGGCCGGCGTGGGAGAATCGTACCGCGTCCTATTCCCCTACTGCTCCCAGATATCGGGCTGAAGGCGCCCCCTTGGTGGACCAGTCTGGGTTTTTTCCCGCATCTTCCAGTGGGGTGGAACCCATGCAGTTGGGCAAGACTCGACTGGCCACGGAGGAACGGGAGAGGAGGTTCTGGCACTGCCTCTGCCTCTCCTGTGGTTGTGCGGGTCACATGATCCAGACCTGCCCCACACGACCAAAAGATCAGGCTCACTAGTAAGGGGAGTACTAGTGAGCCATACCACCTTTCCCCAGGGTCGCAGTGACCCTGGCAGTCTCTTCCCTGCTACTTTATCTTGGGAGTCAAAGAGTCTGAGGGTGGGAGCATATTTGAACTCAGGTGCAGATGAGAGCTTCCTGGACCATGATTTTGCCTGTCAAGTCGGGATTGAACTTCTGCCCCTGGAGAAGTCCTTACCAGCTCAGGCCTTGGATGGACACCCCTTGGGACCTATCACCCACCGTACAGCACTGGTCACACTAACCCTGTCAGGCAACCACACGGAACAAATCAGCTTTTTGATCCTCAACGTAGCTCCTCTTGTCCTCGGCCGCTCATGGCTTCGCCAGCACGACCCCCATATTTCCTGGGTTTCAGGGAGAATCTTGGCCTGGAGCACGGCATGCAGCACGTCTGGTTCTACAGCGCCTCCGCGAGAACCGCTTGTTCATCAAGGCAGAGAAATGTGAGTTCCATTCTTCTTCCGTAAACTTCCTGGGCCACATCATCGAAAGGGGTAACATCCGAGCCGACCCCAAGAAGGTCAAGGCAGTGGTGGAGTGGCCTCAACCAACCTCTCGTACTGAACTGAGGAGATTCCTAGGCTTTGCTGGATTTTACCGTCGATTCATACTCAACTTCAGTAAGGTAGCTGCACCTCCCCACGCACTTATATCTACACTTACTGCTTTTGTTTGGAACAAGGAGGCAGACGTGGCGTTCCAGAGCCTCAAGAGGAGCTTCAGTTCCGCCCCCGTTCTCGTACACCCTGACCCGGACATGTCGTTCACGGTTGAAGTGGACGCTTCTGACTCTGGGATTGGGGCAGTCTTGTCCCAACGTTCCAGTGGGAATAATGTGTTGCACCCGTGTGCATTTTTTTCTAGACGCCTCTCTCCAGCCAAGAGGAACTACGATGCAGGGAACCGAGAACTGTTGGCAGTCCACGATGCACTGGTTTAATGGAGACACTGGCTGGAGGGGGCCAAGCATCCGTTCCTGGTCCTGACCGACCATCGCAATCTCATACACATCCGATCCGCTAAAAGACTGAATGACAGGCAAGCTCCCTGGGCACAATTTTTCTGTCGATTTAACTACACCCTCACCTACAGACCTGGTTCACATAACGGCAAGGCGGACGCTCTTTCTCGGATCTTCTCAGAGGAACCCACCATTAAATCCACTCCTGAGACCATCCTACCCCCAAACCGCATCACCGGGATGGTTACTTGGGAAATCGAGGGCTTGGTCAAGACGGCCCAACGTTCCGACCCTGGTCCCGGAAACGGACCCCCTGATAGACTGTTCGTTCCTGAACTTTTAAGGGCCAAGGTACTTGAATGGGCTCACTCAAGTGTGTTTACCTGTCATCCCGGTGTCCATAGGTCTCTAAGTTTTATTCAACGCCGTTTTTGGTGGCCTTCCATGGAGGCGGATACCCGTGAGTTTGTCGCCGCCTGCAGCGTCTGCGCCCGGAACAAGGCAGGCCACAGGCCTCCTGCCGGTCTCTTACACCCCCTTCCCATCCCCAGTCGACCTTGGTCCCACATTGCTGTTGATTTCATCACAGGGCTTCCCCCCTCTAGAGGTAACACCACAATCCTCACCATCATTGACAGGTTTTCCAAGGCGGCACACTTTATTCCATTGCCCAAACTCCCATCCACTGCTGAGACGACAGACCTGCTGGTCCAGCATGTGATCAGGATCCACGGGATCCCCTCCGACATTGTCTCTGATCGTGGCCCCCAATTCATTTCTCGGGTCTGGCAGGCCTTCTGCAAGGGGGTTGGGGCCACGGTTAGTCTGACTTCCGGCTACCACCCCCAAAGCAATGGTCAAGCAGAGTGGGCCAACCAGGGGGTGGAGACCATGCTGCGCTGTATGGCTGCGCAACAGCCCAACTCCTGGAGCAAATTTATTCCATGGGTGGAATACTCTTTTAACTCCATGACCTGCGCAGCTACTGGTATGTCCCCGTTTGAGTGCTGGCTGGGGTTTCAACCTCCCTTGTTTCCCTCCCAGGAGATCGAGGTGGCAGTTCCTTCCACCCGGGCCCACCTGAGACGATGTCGCAGAGTGAAAGGATGTGTCACAATGCCAACCGGCGGCGCATTCCGGCTCCCGACTACCAGCCCGGACAGCAGGTGCTGCTTCGGGCCAAGGACCTCCACCTCCCGATCTCCTCCCAAAAAATTGCACCACGTTTTGTTGGACCGTATACGGTAAAATCCAAGAACAACCCTGCTGCAGTACATTTGGATCTTCCACATTCCATGAGATCTCACCCTGTCTTTCATGTCTCCCAAATCAAATCAGTAGTTAGCAGTTCCCTGTCCCCCCCCCCACCCCTGCTCCTCCCCCTCCTAGGGTCCTCGAGGATGGGGACCAAGTCTGGACGGTCAAGGAGATTCTCAGGGTCCAGCGACAGGGGAGGGGATGGGTCTACCTTGTGGACTGGGAGGCTTATGGTCCTGAGGATAGATCCTGGGTACCGGCCTCTTACATCGCCGACCCTTCCCTTATCGAAGACTTTCACAGAGCTCACACCGAGGCACCCCGAAGCTCGCCGGGAGTCTCGCGTCTCGCATAAGGGGGGGATCCTGTTATGGGTCACACTCCTGCTGTTTCTCTTCCTGCTGTGCGTCCTGACAAGCGCACCACGGGCCACACCCACAGAAGCACTCTCTCCGCTGCGGGCGCGCCTCCTCGTGCCTGCAGCCAATCTGTAATCTACACACCTGCCCGTGATGAGCAATCTGCCTTCAAGAGCCAACGCAACCTGAGATCCGACGCCAGAACGTAGCTTCTCGTACCCAGTACAGTAAGCCCACATGTCTCTCGCTCACCTACATGTGCATGCTCTCTCCCTGTGCTTCCTCCCCGTCGTTTTCATCGTCTCTTGTGTTGTGTCGTTCTCCAGCTCCCCGTCATCCTTCCTCGTCGTCAAGCTGTGTGTCCTGTCACATTGGACCTCCCTGTGGATCCCCCCTTGCCTTCCTGGATTTCGACCTCACGCCTGCCCACTGACTACGACGCCGCGCTCCTGTCCTCGACCATCCGCCTGTCCTCCAACACTCGAGCCTGCCTTGCCCTTATTTGGACTTCCGCCTGGATCTCAACACGCACCCTCAACACCCTCTGACAAGCATGCTCAGATAAGTCTGACATTTAGTCACACTTCATCTCTTTGGTTTATTTACACATCTCACTTACACACCAAGCTGTCAATAAACACGCTGACAGCTAAACGACGTCATCGTCTCTCTGTCGTCTACTTCTCCCGCTATCACGTCACACTAGGGGAACATATTATAAGTAACAAAGACTTAAGGGTTAGTGTTAGGCTTTGGGTTATTGTAGTTTTGTGTTTTGTTATGTAAGAACAGACCAAATGTATTAAGTGGTATTTAAAGGGAGAATCATATAGAACAACTTCCTTACTTAGTACTACAAACCCCTTTTCCATATGAGTTGGGAAATTGTGTTAGATGTCAATATAAACGGAATACAATGATTTGCAAATCATTTTCAACCCATATTCAATTGAATGCACTACAAAGACAAGATATTTGATGTTCAAACTCATAAACTTTATTTTATTTTTTTGCAAATAATAATTATCTTAGAATTTCATGGCTGCAACACGTGCCAAAGTAGTTGGGAAAGCGCATGTTCACCACTGTGTTACATGGCCTTTCCTTTTAACAACACTCAGTAAACGTTTGGGAACTGAGGAGACACATTTTTCAAGCTTCTCAGGTGGAATTCTTTCTCATTCTTGCTTGATGTACAGCTTAAGTTGTTAAACAGTCCCGGGGTCTCCGTTGTGGTATTTTAGGCTTCATAATGCGCCACACATTTTCAATGGGAGACAGGTCTGGATTACAGGCAGGCCAGTCTAGTACCCGCACTCTTTTACTATGAAGCCACGTTGATGTAACACGTGGCTTGGCATTGTCTTGCTGAAATAAGAAGGGGCGTCCATGGTAACGTTGCTTGGATGGCAACATTTGTTGCTCCAAAACCTGTATGTACCTTTCAGCATTAATGGCGCCTTTACAGATGTGTAAGTTACCCATGTCTTGGGCACTAATACACCCCCATACCATCACAGATGCTGTCTTTTCAACTTTGCGCCTATAACAATCCGGATGGTTCTTTCCCTCTTTGGTCCGGAGGACACGACGTCCACAGTTTCCAAAAGCAATTTGAAATGTGGACTCGTCAGACCACAGAACACTTTTCCACTTTGTATCAGTCCATCTTAGATGAGCTCAAGCCCAGCGAAGCCGACGGCGTTTCTGGGTGTTGTTGATAAACGGTTTTCGCCTTGCATAGGAGAGTTTTAACTTGCACTTACAGATGTAGCGACCAACTGTAGTTACTGACAGTGGGTTTCTGAAGTGTTCCTGAGCCCGTGTGGTGATATCCTTTACACACCGATGTCGCTTGTTGATGCAGTACAGCCTGAGGGATCGAAGGTCACGGGCTTAGCTGCATACGTGCAGTGATTTCTCCAGATTCTCTGAACCCTTTGATGATATTACAGACCGTAGATGGTAAAATCCTTAAATTCCTTGCAATAGCTGGTTGAGAAAGATTTTTCTTAAACTGTTCAACAATTTGCTCTCGCATTTGTTGACAAAGTGGTGACCCTCGCCCCATCCTTGTTTGTGAATGACTGAGCATTTCATGGAATCTACTTTTATACCCAATCATGACACCCACCTGTTCCCAATTAGCCTGTTCACCTGTGGGTTTGTTCCAAATAAGTGTTTGATGAGCATTCCTCAACTTTATCAGTATTTATTGCCACCTTTCCCAACTTCTCTGTCATTTGTTGCTGGCATCAAATTCTAAAGTTAATGATTATAATGTTTATCAGTTTGAACATCAAATATGTTGTCTTTGTAGCATATTCAACTGAATATGGGTTGGAAATGATTTGCAAATCATTGTATTCCGTATATATTTACATCTAACACAATTTCCCAACTCATATGGAAACGGGGTTTGTAATAAGCAATATTTCTGAGGTTATTGAGGTAATACCCTTAATTATTGACTTACTGGTTATATAATAAGGCCATGCAGAATAATGCATTATTAAGTACTATGACTAATTAAGAGCCAATATGTTACTAATTTCTATGTTAATAAGCAACTAATTAATGGTGAATATGTTCCCCATACTAAAGTGTTACCACATCTTTTACTCAAAAAACTTTATTTGTCTGCTCAAAAGTATCTTGCACACAATGCTGTTATTTGTTACATCCCTACACAGAGCACACGAGTAACACATGGCGAGCATCGTTGGAAACGAGACAGTCATACAAAGACTTCATGTCACCTCATGGAAATCATAACAGTAAGTAGAAGGTTAAACAATACATATAACCCTGGGTACACTGAGTAGAGATGTGTTGTGATGAATATATTTAAATTATGTCCAAATGTGAAAAGAAGAGGTTTGGATGGATGTACAGAGGCAGGCGTCTGGTGGGGGAATGTTCAAGAAGAAGAGCGTGCTCATGCTTGCATGCAGACAACTATTTCCTTCCGTTTCATCTCTCACCTTTAGAGTCTGTCCGATGTGATATTTGTAGCTCTTGCAAACACCATGAAACACACACACACATACACACACAGACACGTTCAGAGGAAATACACCCTGCTCCCACAGTGAGAGTGAAGCGAAGGCCACTGTTTGTTGATGGCCACCGGCTGTTTGTACTTGTGTGCCGGAACGGGAGCTTCCCATAGATGGCACTGTAGCACCGTAGAAGGAAAAACACTCCATCCTGATTTTATGAACTGCATGTACACATATGAATATTGTATACCACGCCCGGCTGCATGCGTGCCCGGTCGTTCATGTATGTAAACCGCGCTTTCTGAGCAAAAGACATTTACCGTACTCAAGCCAGTGTTGTTGCATTGACTGACATAAGGGTGTAGCAGTTGTGTGTGTGTTGAACATTTCCCCACTAGCAGCGTGTGCTTGCTCCTTGACAGTTTCACAATGTCATTGTGGAGACGCCTTGTTTAGTTTCTGTCTTTGTTGTGAAGACACAAATGCACACACACACGTGAGTGCATACAAAAACACAAATGAAGGGAGAATTGTGTGACCCTGGAATGCCCAGAATCACACTAGTTGGTGTGTTTGTTCTCACTGTAGGCCAATTCCGATGTTTCTGGCCATTAGTGACGTGTATCTGATTTTTTTCATGTCAACGTGAACTGTACAATTGTGACTTTTTCTTTTAAATCCGCTGTGACAGTTTCTTATCCTCTAAGTGGCTTACCTGCTTAGTGGCCTTGTGGTTAGAGTGTCCGCCCTGAGATTGGTAGGTCGTGAGTTCAAACCCCAGTCGAGTGATACAAAAATGGCTATAAAAAAATGGGACCCGTTACCTCCCTGCTTGGCACTCAGCATCAAGTGTTGGAATTGGGGGTTAAATCACCAAAATGCTTCCGAAACGTGGCCACCGCTGCTGCTCACTGCTCCTCTCACCTCCCAGGGGGTGGAACAAGGGGACGGGTCAAATGCAGAGGGTAATTTTACCACACCTAGTGTGTGCGTGTGACTATCAGTGGTACTTTAACTTGAACTTTAACTCTTCCTGTATCTATCACCAGACCTTTGCAACTTAGATTCAATATCCCTCTTCAAATCAAGACTCAAAACACACCTATTCCTGACTGCTTATTCATTGTAATCATCTTTTCTTTTCTCTTTGTTGTTGTTGTTGTTTTTTTATCCAATTTGATTTTATTGTTGTGATTTTGCACTGTGTCCTTGAGTGCCCAGAAAGGCGCCTTATAAATAAAATGTATTATAATTATTATTATTATTATCTCTGACGTAAAGTTAAAAAAAAGTTTATAAACTCCTTAAAATTGCCATAAATGTGCCAGGACACCAACTTTTGTAAACACAGTGCTTGTGACGTCATGCTTTGTGCGCATCACTTCACTATTAAAGTTGCATTTTTTATGGGGGTAACATGAACAACGGCATAAAATTATCAAATGATCAAATCAAAAATCAAAATTGGGCATCAAACTCCAAAGTGTGAACCTAGCAAAAACTCACCAAGCTTGGGTTCCAATAGCAATGCGTCCTGTCCTGGCTAGTACTCAGAATTGCAAATACCTCCTCTTAGAGTCGTAACTTCCCCCGACTCTGATCTTAGAACAAGGATATGTTCAGACTGCAGGTCGATTTCTATGTTTTTGCCCACATGTGACACGTATTTGTTTTTTCATGTCAACGTGAACACTACAATTCTGATATTTTTCAAATGGCCTGCTGCTCCAGCCATCCGTCGCACCTCAAAAAATTAAGCTGTGGCAAAGGCGTGGGGTGGGGTGGGGAGGTATGTATCTTAGGGATTCATCGACTAATTGGATAATGAAGCAAATACACATTCAGTTGCTCTAATTTAGCCATCGGCTTTTAAACGCAGCTTGAGATATTTCTATGGACGTGCTAACAAACAATTAAGAGAATATAGCTGACTACTTAATTCAGAAATATTTATCTAGGAACTGTGCTGCTCATTAGACTGCTGCCAAAGTAAAAGGGGCTGTGGACTTGCTCAAAGTTTAACAAGAGCACCACAGTCTATTTTAAGTTTCCATTAGTGGTTTAACAAAACATATATATTTGGTTCAAGTTGAAGTTATTCCTAATTATATTGAATAATAAAAGCTCATCGGTCGGAGGACTGTCTGGTAGACACATACAAGGGCGGCGTGGCTCGGTTGCTCGCAACTTGAGGGTTCCAGGTTCGATCCTTGCTTCCGCCATCCTAGTCCCTGCCTTGTCCTTGGGCAAGATACTTTCCCCAGCTGATAAATCTAACTTAGATAATGGCTTTTCCTACGTAAAGCTCCTTAAGTCACTTGAGAAAATTGCTATATAATTATAATTTACAACAAAAAAATACATGCAAGGAGCGCTTGCACATATACAAGAGAAGAAACTAACAATTTGCAGTAGTCATGTTGCTGTTATGATATAATATATATTCAATGATAGCTAACGCTAGCTAGCCAAATCGCTATCATTAGCTAACAACAGACAATGCCAATGCATATGTGTTATGTACAGGTGTAGTTAATGTCGTTACGAGCTAAAAGCTGGAAGAGGGCGGGACATATGCTTACAACACTTTGGAAAGTTAGCGCCCCCTAGGCAACCGCGTACATGTTGCAGATAGACTCTCTAAGCTTTTACCATGAATTGATTTACGTGAACACCAACTTAAACAAGTTGAAAAACGTATTCGGGTGTTACCATTTAGTGGTCAGTTGTACGGAATATGTACTGTACTGTGCAATCTACTAATAAAAGTTTCAATATCCATTTAAAAGCAACGACAGGCAAAGTACTGATAAAAACACCTCTTTTTATGTAAACAAAGTACAGTCAAAATAGCAGCAATAACATCAAAACAGCAACAAAACTACCGTATTTTTCGGACTATAAGGCACACTTATCGACAGTGCGCCTTATAACCCAGTGAGCCTAATGTACGGACTATTTTTGGTTGTGCTTACCGACCTCGAAGCTATTTTATTTGGTACATGGTGAAATGATAAGTGTGACCAGTAGATGGCAGTCACACATAAGAGATAAGTGTAGACTGCAATATGACTCAAATAAACAATACCAACATTTTATATGTTCCATTAAAAATATAGAACATTACACACGGCACTCAAAAATATATCAAAATGTTTTAGTACGACTTTGGTAAGTTATAAAACTGCACCGCTTGATGGACTGTACTGTGCTTCAACATACAAGTATTGTTATGATGTGTGTATAAGGTAAGACATATTATCTAGCGTTTAGTTTCGCAATATTATGCAAAAGCAACTTTTCTTACCTTCTGGTATCTGCTGATCTGTATTTGGGATCTGCATAAGTCCTGAAAATTTGCGGGCGTCCGCCTTTGTAGTCTGTGCCGACGCCATAGTCGATAGGCTTCTTCTTTTTCTCTATCTTCTTGTCATGGGATATTCATCCTCCGCTGTTGCCATTTCTAATACAAGGTAGTGTAAAGTTCATACTTATATGCAGTGTTGGGTTGGATACTGAAAATCAGTAACTAGTTACAGTTACTAGTTACTTTATTTAAAAAGTAACTCAGGTACTAACTCAGTTACTTACACCAAAAAGTAATGCGTTACTGTGAAAAGTAACTATTTAGTTACTTGTTTTTTATTTAAAAAAATTAAGGCTCCCATTAATGCCCTTTTAGCCTTCATTTCAGTACTTTTATTGCACTGGAGAATAATACAATTTGTTGATCAACTTGACATGCATTTGCACCACTGAACTCTGCTAAGCAATGTGGTCTACATGCAACACACAAAGACAAAGATATGTTTCAAAGGGCCAATTTATTTTAGGCCAGAACAAATTGACACAACTATTTTAAATAGCTGCAACATAACATACATAAGTAACAAACCACATAATAACAACATAGCTGTAAACCTGGCTTCACTCAAGTAAGGCACACATGACATGATTATATGTCATGTCACTATATACAGCACACATACTGCTATACACATGCCTAACCAGGCGTTTTTCTCTCTCAAGGAATTGTGAAATAAAATAATGTCTTCAGTGAAGCCCAGAACACTACGCATTTCGCCAGTTTTAGTTTATAGAAAAGGAAAGATCGGCCTGGCCCACTAGGATCCCTCTTTATGTTTGTGAACTTTATAGTCTATACATTTAGAGTGATGTGATAATCAAACACTTTAGAAGTCTAGAATGAAAGAGTATATATATATATAGAGTATGTACCTTCAGTGCTGAATGATGAGCAGAGGCAGAGTTTGGAGTGTTTTCTTTAGCTTTTTTTCCATGTTTATGTACTTGCTGTCCACTGTGTACAGGTACTTGGAACATGTCCTCCGTGCCATTTTCTGTTTGATGCCCGATATCATGCTAATTAGCTGCCTGAAATCGGGTGACTCCACTGTAGAAATAGCCTGCATGTCTTCGAGCACATACGCTGCAATGGCTCTATCAATTTGTCCTGGCTAGCAGTCCCTTCATTAAAATCCTTAAGTGGAGGTGAAGTGGCATCGGAGTCTGTGTCTCTCTTTACTAGTTTTGTCGAAGCATGTTACTTTTGTAGCTGTTTCAGCAGATTTGAATTGCTGTTTTGGGCAGTAGATAGGATCTTTGATCCAAGACACAACTTACATTTAACTAAAATGTTATTTTCTTTGTGCTCGACAAAAGAAAAGTAGTGAGAATATCTCCATGTTAAGAAACTGGCTCCACCATGATGTCTTGTTAGTAAACACGGACACGCCACGCCCCCTCGCCCCACACAAACACACACACACACACACACACACACCCATACACAGCGCGCCTCTTGTGACACAGGAAGAATCAGAAGTACGACAGCGCAGCTCTCCAATAAAGCACACTCAGATCTTCTCACTTTCTAGCCGATATTATATAAAAAATAACGTAAAATAACGCAGTAACGCATCATGTAGTAACGGTAACTGAGTTACTGAATATAAAAAATAACGCGTTAGACTACTAGTTACAGTAACGCGTTTAACGCGTTAGTCCCAACACTGCTTATATGTGTCAGTAAACTCGCCATGAAAGCGCTAAAACATACCGGTGTAGTGAGTTTATATAATTCACCCAAGGAACTTTAGATTAGAGAGTTCTGGTCGGACGGTTTTTCACAGGACACATTTCCGGCGTTGTCGTTGCACTAGTGAGCCACGGATGAGGAGATGCTGCTCCATTGTTGATTTAAGTAAAGTTCGAATGTCATTAAAACAGTTAGCTCTATCTTTTGACACGTCTTCCACCCCCGTCCTTGCACGCTACACCGCTACAACAAAGATGGCGGAGAATAGACACTGCCAAAGGTGAGCCACGTAAATAAACGATGCATCCTGAAGCAACTGTCAGAAAGCGGCTTTAAGATGATCTCTTAAACATAATTTATGCAACATTTTGACCAAAGAACCACCATTACATGCTACGTAGACCACAAGAAAGTGTTTTCAATTTAGAAAAAAATATATGATACAATTACCCCTTTAATGCGCCCTATAATCCCTATAATTTGTATGAAAATAGACCTGAATAAACCCCCTCTTCGGCAGTGCCCTTTATAATCCGGTGCGCCCTATGGTCCAAAAAATACGGTATCTTGATTCCTCAAAAATAAATAATATTTTGTAATGATGTTTTGAGAAAGTTGCACACAGATATATAAACAAAGTTTAGCTGGCAGACTAAACTTTGCCAGTTTAGTCTGCCAGCTTTAGTCTCCTCCACTTGGGGAGGAGACCCTGCCCAAAGTGGAGGAGTTCAAGTACCTAGGAATCTTGTTCACGAGTGAGGGAAGAGTGGATCGTGAGATCGACAGGCGGATCAGTGCAGCATCTTCAGTAATGCGGACGCTGTATCGATCCGTTGTGGTGAAGAAGGAGCTGAGCCGGAAGGCAAAGCTCTCAATTTACCGGTCGATCTACGTTCCCATCCCCACCTATGGTCATGAGCTTTGGGTTATGACTGAAAGTACAAGATCACGGGTACAGGCGGCCGAAATGAGTTTCCTCCGGCGGGTGGCGGGGCTCTCGCTTAGAGATACGGTGAGAAGCTCTGCCATCCGGTAGGAGCTCAAAGTAAAGCCACTGCTCCTCCACATTGACAGGAGCCAGATGAGGTGGTTCGGGCATCTGGTCAGGATGCTACCCGCACGCCTCCCTCTGGAGGTGTTTAGGGCACGTCCAACCGGTAGGAGGCCACGGGAAGACCCAGGACACATTGGGAAGACTATGTCTCCCGGCCGGCCTGGGAACGCCTCGGGATCCCCGGGGAATAGCTGGACGAAGTGGCTGGGGAGAGGAAAGTCTGGGCTTCCCTGATTAGGCTGCTGCCCCGCGACCCGACCTCGGATAAGCGGAAGAAGATGGATGGATGGACTATGGCTAAAATTATAGTTAAAGCTATTTTTCAAACAACACTTTGTTGTTAGCTAGCTAGCCAACAATCTTACCAAGGAGAGTTCTCATTAACAGATGAACTGCCATGAAAAGCAAGGTCAATTTTTTAAATCAAGCAAGGTTTTTGTATCTTTCAGGTGTTTAGGGTTAAATGCTACTCTGCAATGAGGTTGCGACTTGTCCAGGGTGTACACCGCCTTCCGCCGAACGCAGCTGGGATAGGCTCCAGCGACCCCGAAAGGGACAAGCGGTAGAAAATGGATGGATGGATGGATGGATGGATGGATGTTTCCATACTTTCCATGTTTTCACTCATGGTGTCAAGAGTTAAGTGACGGTGCGGTGACTGACTTTTTTTTTTACAATGTCCTTTAAGAAAAAAAAAGAAAAAAATCGGTGGATTTTATTGTTAAATACTGTCAGGTCAGTTGCCAGAAATGTACCGTAAAATTGACTCAAAATTAGTGTAAATTGAAAATTGATATCAAATTTTTTTATGGTATAGCTCGGTTGGTAGAGTGGCCATGCCATCAACCTGAGGGTTGCAGGTTCGATCCCCGCTTCCGCCATCCTAGTCACTGCCGTTGTGTCCTTGGGCAAGATACTTTACCCACCTGCTCCCAGTGCCACCCACACTGGTTTAAATGTAACTCAGATATTGGGTTTTCACTATGTATAGCGCTTTGAGTCACTAGAGAAAAGCGCTATATAAATATAATTCACTTCACTTCACTTATGGTAACATTTTGGCACAAAGTGCCAGTATTTTACCGTAAAATCTATTGTTGTTCTTACAGTGCTCTGTAAAAACAAAAAAAATCGGGAGATTTTGCGTTAAAATTCTGGCAACTGAGCTGCCAGTGTTTTACTGTAAAACCCGCCGACTTTTTATGTACAGAATATCTAATCACACATTTGTCAGTAGTTGTTGTATTGTTGACGTTCGCGCTTGCAGATGCTGACACACACACTCTTTCTCGCCTTCTCGCCTTCTGTTCCACGGGCAACCGACACGCACTCCACATGTGTGAGATACATGCTGAACTACAAGGTCTGTCCTTCTCAAGCCTGCAGAGGAGAGTTCAGAGGCGCCGAGTGTTCAGCTGTGTTGACTTGAAGAGAGGGGAAGGTTGCTGAAATAGATGACACGCTCAGGGCTGAACACACTCAGGAGCAGATGCAAGCACAGCACTTCTATAATAGTTCCTGCCCCAGTAATGGTGAGAATATATCTGCAGGGTAAGCGGGCGTGTTTTGGTGCGTCTCTTCAATCTTTGAACAACTTGGGGGTACGGTGATGGTGATGACAGGAGTTACAATGTATCACCTTCTACTCTCCAAACCGGAGTGTAACTGTGGCTTGTTAGACTCGAAAACTTTTGGCAAACCATTTTTCTGCTTTGGTATACCCAATTTTTGTAGCTGCAAAAGTGTGTGGGTGTGACAAAGAGAGACCATATGGATGCTAAAAGAAGATAAGGATAGGTTTGTGTCTGATGAGTCTTATTGAACTAATCATTTTTTAACTAATTAACTAATTTGTTTCACACTTATGCGTAGGTTATTCTTTTATCAAATAGAATTACGCTCAAACCCCAAATTTTGTTAATAATCATTTCCAAAAAGCCACACAAAAACTGAATAGTACAAAAATGAAGCAATTTAATAAATAACGCAAATCCAAATGTGTTCCAGACACCCAAAAATATGAACATTTAAACACATTTTCTGCAGAATAAATATAGTTGTATATGCAGACAACAATGTAAAATACATTAAAAATATTGTATATTTTTTCATATTTGCTACGAGGAGCTAGAAACTACACAACAGCTAAGCCCACAAGCTAGACATACAGTACATGAAAAGTGATCTTAATCGAACAATGTTGTAACAAAGGTGTCTGCACTCTTCCGAATTAAAATAATCTTTATCGTTAATTTTTCCGTACTTGCACTACAAACATAAGAATCGAGGTACCCTTTTTCTCTCACTCTGTATTCTGTAGTTAATGAGCTTAACGTCATGAATTATTGTGGCCACTAGGTGCCGCCAAAAAACAATTACCACTTCACGCCAGCTTAAAGACAGCATAAGTTTGACTAATTTCACTTCATTTTCTAACATTGCACACTACAAAATAATAACAATTTTGTATGCATGATTCCTACTGACGTACTCAAAGCTCCATTATTGGTATCGTATCAGAAGTAAAAAAGTTGTATCGTTTGAATTTAAAAGATTCCGATTCCCGTTCCCAACGATGACAATATTCTCACGGCTATTTTCAAGCAGTATATAAATATAAATCTTTTAAACTTGAATATTAATGTTAAGGTTTTTTCTTTCTATAGAATACACTTTCACAAAAGTTTTACTTTATTTTTGAAAACTTAATTTAAAAAAAAATTACACATATTTTGTTGTTTATGTGATAGAGATAGGGATGTTCCAATCAGTCATCTATGAGTGAAATCCGCTGATACCGATTACATCCATCCATCCATCCATCCACACATTAGTTCCTCCTAATTCTTCACTTGAACAAGTCAAAAAAGTCATTATGGACAATTCCATGCTTCTTACATTGTATAGAAGGCCCTACTATGTTCCCTAACAAGATCCAAGTGCGGCCCACCAACGTCCTTAATGTGGCCCGCAAAACGTCATGAGTAAGGAATCTTGCCCACAGGAGGATAGCATTCATTTTAACAGACTGACTCTGATGTTGCTATTTCCTCACTATCAAGTGGACAATGTGAGTATGTCAGGCCAATGACCTTTATGCTCTGATGCTTTACTTATATGACCTAATGCAAACAACCTTCCCTAGTCATGGTGCAAAAAAAAACAAAAAAAAACTAACCAAAACAAAATGTCACTTGCAATATATTCTTTAAAATACAGTCATCCTTCGCCACTTCACCCTTTAAATTCTGCAACTTCATTGTATCGCCATTTTTCAGAAAATATTGATTGGAAAAACCCATACAGGGCTCAAATCTCTCTGTAGAGTTTGTATTTCATCCTCTGTGTGTTTTTGTTTATTCTAGTCTGGCTTGCTCCCACATTTAAAAATAAAAAAAACGCATGTTGTGTCATTGAAGATTTTAAAATGGTCAATACGTGTGAATTGTTTGAATAGGTGTGCCCTGCCATTGATTTGTAACCAGTCTAGCATGCGAGAAGTCAGCTGGGATAGGTCCCAGCTTGTGACCTTTAAGAGTTAAAATAGAATAGATTGACTAGACATGAAATATGTCTTTGACCAACCACTGCAGTTCATTTGTCTATCATTTCAAACCTTTTTAAATCTCATTTCAGTGCATTCCTTATAATCCCGCTGCCCTGACTGTACACACTTATTTTTCTTATCTTCCAACAATCGGTATTTTCTCCCTCCGCTCTTTGGCATTTCATACATCTGTTGTTCCACTCGAATCTCCTTTTTTCTTTGCAATCCATATTCATGTCATTTGTATATGGCTGTCTAGTGCTGCAGATAGGCATTGGAGGGACTTACTTTGTGTGAGAGCTTTTGAAAGCCTGCCTGATATACAATAATAACTTGGAATATGTCCAGAAATACCATTATGGAGAATCGTACTTACACTCAGTCACAAATACACACGCACACGCACACACAGACACACACACAAAGGTTTAACAAGGTTTGAATGTTAAAGTACGAACTGAACACAATATTGCACTTCACCAGACAATATTGATTTTATGGGAAAATATTGTACTTTTTTTTAGAAAATGGTAATCAAACAATATTTAATTAAATGTGATGCCATTGATTATTATAAATACTATTGAAATTTAGCTCGACAGATAGATATGTCGGCAATAAAAAAAGACATCATCATCGGGCTCTTGATATAAACTCAATTCTAATCATATATATATATATATATATATATATATATATATATATATATATATATATATATACACAGTTGTGGTCAAAAGTTTACATACACTTGTAAAGAACATAATGTCATGGCTGTCTGAGTTTCCAATAATTTCTACAACTCTTATTTTTTTGTGATAGAGTGATTAGAGCACATACTTGTTGGTCACAAAAAACATCCATGAAGTTTGGTTCTTTTATGAATTTATTTTGGGTATACTGAAAATGTGACCAAATCTGCTGGGTCAAAAGTATACATACTGCAATGTTAATATTAGGTTACATGTCCCTTGGCAAGTTTCACTGCAATAAGGCACTTTTGGTAGCCATCCACAAGCTTCTGGTTGAATTTGTTACCACTCCTCTTGACAAAATTGATGCAGTTCAGCTAAATTTGTTGGTTTTGTGACATAGACTTGTTTCTTCAGCATTGTCCACATGTTCTCAATGGGGTTTAAGTCATGACTTTGGGAAGGCCATTCTAAAACCTTAATTCTAGACTGATTTAGCCATTCCTTTACCACTTTTGACGTGTGTTTGGGGTCATTGTCCTGTTGCAACACCCAACTGCGCCCAAGACCTAACCTCCGGGCTTATGATTTTAGTTTGTCCTGAAGAATTTGGAGGTAATCCTCCTTTTTCATTGTCCCATTTACTCTCTGTAAAGCACCAGTTCTATTGGCAGCAAAACAGGCCCAGAGCATAATACTACCACCACCATGCTTGACAGTAGGTTGGTGTTCCTGGGATTAAAGGCCTCACCTTTTCTCCTCCAAACATATTGCTGGGTATTGTGGCCAAACAGCTCAATTTGTGTTTCATCTGACCACATAACTTTCCTCCAGAAGGTCTTATCTTTGTCCATGTGATGTCAGATGTAACAACAATATATATATATATATATATATTTATATACATATATACTGAACACAAATATAAATGCAACACTTTTGTTTTTTTCTCCCATTTTTCACGAGTTGAACTCATCGATCTAAAACTCTTACTATGTACACAAAAGACCTCTTTCTCTCAAATATTGTTTACATATCTGCATAAATCTGTTATTGAGCACTTCTTCTTTGCCAAGATAATCCATACCACCTCACACGTGTGGCATATCAAGATGCTGATTCAACAACATGATTATTGCACAGGAGTGCAACAATAAAAGGCCACGCTGAAATGTGCAGTTTTATCACGCAGCACAATGCCACAGATTTCGTAAGATTTTTGTTTCTTTAGAACTCCCCCCCCCACCCCCCAAAAAAAAAGAAACAAAATGTTTTCTTGTCACTCATAATGATTGTGAATGATAGCCAGAAATTCCAAATAAGTGACTTTGCATTTCAAAATTCTTCACCGGTGTAAAAACTGACTCTGTTTACAAAATATAGACACGTTTGACTTTGACAACGGTGGCATCCAACTTAAATCTCTTGTTCATTGGATGTGCTCACATGGATCAATTCCACCAATTTGACTTATTTTTGTGCGTGTGTGTGTGTGGACGCATTGACAGTTAAGCTGGCTGTTGTTGTGATGTTTGAATAATAAGGGATTGTCTTATTTTGATACATATACAGAATACATACACATTATAATGTCTTCAAAGTGTGCATTTTATTATACAAAATAGGGACTTTTTGTCGACGCTACAACCAATGATTCAGGTTTACACTGTTTCTTATGGGGAAATCTGTTTCATTTGACAAACGTTTCGGTCGGCGAACCATGTTCAACAACCAATTAAGTTTGTAGATCGAGGTTCCACTGTAGTTTTATTTAATTGTGTTCTACGTTAGGGTCCTACTCCGGCTCTGCCAACATGACATTTGTGTTAATATTTGTGTGTGTCCGGATTAATTGGATTCACGTGATTTCGGGTGATGTCGTTTTTGGCGAACCTTTTGGAACGGACTACTATCAAAAACTAAGGTCCGCTCTACATAAAAGAAAATAGTAATTACTACTTTCACAAAAATAGTAATTTAAAAAAATTGATGATAACTAGTTAGCTGGCTGGTCTTTTATTACATTGAAGGAAGCCTGCACAATAGTGTTGTCCTGATACCAATATTTTGGTACTGGTAACGGCACCAACAATATTTCGATACTTAACGGTACTTTTCTAAATAAAGGGGACCACAAAAAATTGCATTATTGGCTTTATTTTAACAACAAATCGTATGGCACGTTAAACATACAGTATGTTTCTTATTGCAATTTTGCCCTTAAATAAAATAGTGAACATACAAGACAACTTGTCTTTTATTAGTAAGTAAGCAAACAAAGGCTCCTAATTTAGTCTGCTGACATATGCAGTAACATATTGTGTAATTTTCCATTCTATTATTTTGTCAACATTATTAAGGACATGTGGTAGAAAATGAATTATTAATCTACTTGTTCATTTACTGTTAATATCTGCTTACTTTCTCTTTTAACATGTTATATCTACACTTCTGTTAAAATGTAATAATCACTTATTCTTCTGTTGTTTGATACTTTACATTAGTTTTGGATGACACCACAAATTTGGGTATCAATCCGATACCAAGTCGTTACAGGATCATACTTTGGTCATATTCAAAGTCCTCGGGGGGCACTTTTCAGAGGCGGTATAGTACCGAATATGATTTATCAGTATCGCGGTACTATACTAATACCGGTCTACCGTACAACCCTACTGCACCATGTGACCCAGACCACTTGCAGTCATGAAGTGTCAAAACATTGTTGTGCTGATAAACACAACTAAATGTAGTGGTTACAAACTAGACGTTTCTACGTGTATTCGGCCAAAGTGAGGCTCTTAGCTTGGGTTACCTCAGTGAATGCGACACCTCCTCGCCTGATCACATGACTTTGTGACAGACATGCAGGTTCCAGAGAGGTCCATTACGTGACTGGATTCATCAGTTTTGCCCACACATTGTGAAGTGTAACCGGCGTGACCTCGCCATGACTATCAAGCATTTCTCTGTGGAGTACGATCAGATAAATGGAAGAGCACATTTCTCTCCTGAAGACAAGCTCTCTGGCAGAGTGACCGTGGTGACCAGGAAAGAAACCAAAGTGCAGAGTTTGATGGTCAAAACCAAAGGAAAAGCCAGGGTCAAATGGTACGATCGAGACGGACCGATCACAACCCTTCACCAAGACAAGAAGAATTACTTCGACTTCGAGATGATTATTCTTCAGGATAAACATAAAGGAGATGGTCTGTATTGTTTTGTCTCTGTGTGGAAAATGTGAAGCACAAAACTATGAATTCTAAAATAATAATACTAAATTGTATGAATATGTGCATTGATATTCTCCAATACATTTGATTCTTTTTACACTTTTTTAAAAGGCTGGGTCAAATGGGATGAAATTAAATAAATAAATTAAGATTAAAATATTTACTTAAATGTGTCCGTAATTAATTATAATTTGAAATAAGTGTGACATTAATGTATTTATTGTAAAAGTACATTATTTCAATATTACCTAATTGTTTAATTAATAACTGATTTAATTATTTCCTACATTTTTTTAATTTTTAATTTTATTTCACGAACTGCTCAGTGGCCTTATGGTTAGAGTGTCCGCCCTGAGATCGGTAGGTCGTGAGTTCAAACCTCAGCCGAGCATACCAAAGACCAGTGACGTGCAGTCACTAGAGGCAGGTGAGGCCCCGCATCATGGAAAGAAAAAAAATGTAAAAAGAAAAAAAAAAAATTAAATTGTTATATGTATGCAGTGATTATACTATAAAGTTATTTTCCATTTAACTTCACTAGTTTTAGATTATTTTTATTCAAAATCGCTGAATTTTCACATTTGCCGTTCAAATACTGAGAAGAGACGGTGCGGTGAACAGCAGCCAGTTAAGGCACGTCACTCAGTGCCTCAACATGGACGGACTCGGCTAACTGCTGGCCTGCTGTGCAGTGAGACTGTATTGCTATATGAATTATATTATACATTTCCATAGTTTAGTTAGCTGAGGTATATAATGTACAGTGTATTTTGTCAACAACTGTATGTGTGTAACGTATTTCTTGTGCTGAGCGATCATAAAACGGCTGCAAAAGACGCACTGGCTGAGGCTCCAGTAATCCCGCATCCTGCACCCCCGCCGTAGAATTGTTATATCAACTAAAGCCCACACTTAAACTTTCCACGTGCAAGATTGAATCTATTTAAAAAAGTTATTTCATAAGAAGCCAAAAAGTGCAAAAACAATAATGTTCGTGTTGGAGGAGTTGTGAATGACTGCAGGGCCACAACATTAGGTACACTTGCAGACTGCAGGTGTATCTAATTCACAACTCCTCCAACACGAACATTATTGTTTTTGCACTTTTTGGCTTCTTATTAAATAACTTTTGTAACCTATTTTTATGGGCTTTCCTACTTGTGATGTTAAGTTCCTGTTATGCGCTGTTATACAGTATATGCCTTGAGCTCTTATTTTGAAGGCGCCAAGAGCGGAAGTGATGCCATGTTGTAGTGGAGCGGAGGTTTTTGAAAGAAGGTAAATAAAGTGGTCCTCGTGTAAACTGGAGCCTCCGTGTTTGTTATTTTGTAGTTTCATACAGTATAGGCGACATTTATAAACCCTCGGTTACACTTTTTTAAATAGATTCAATCTTGCACGTGGAAAGTTTAAGTGAGGGCTTTAGTTGATATAACACACCCGTCAGGGGGTTCATTAATCCAGCACTACAGCGACGAATTGACTTTATTTATAAGTAAAGGTAAGACCATAATAACGTTTTTTTTATTAAATGTGCTTTTTTGTGTGCTACGTTTGTATGTGTAAAGTTAAAGTTAAGTTAAAGTACCAATGATTGTCACACACACACTAGGTGTCATGAAATTTGTCCTCTGCATTTGACCCATCCCTTGATCACCCCCTGGGAGGTGAGGGGAGCAGTGGGCAGCAGCGGCTCCGCGCCCGGAATAATTTTTGGTGATTTTACCCCCAATTGCAACCCTTGATGCTGAGTGCCAAGTGGGGAAAAATGCTGGTATAAGCTTTTAAACATAACCCGTTAACTGCTGCCAATCAAATGGTGAATAAGATACTCTTTAGGGTTCATATGTTTGTAAATCTGACTGTGATGAAGTCAGTGCCTCACCAGCCATGAACCTCAGCGCACGTCACTGCCAAAGACTATAAAAATGGGACCCGGGCTGAGTGAGCTGGTATCGGATACCTCTGTGTCCTTCGACGCATCCTCGCTCATCCATGCGGACTGGACACTGGCCGAGAGTTAGTGGGCGGCCGAGGGCGCTTGGTTACTTTATTGGGTCTGCTCCTGTCTCTGGCCATGCTCCCCCCACCCCAGCAGACGATGGCGTGGAACACCGCAGAAATGTTCTTTGTGTTCTTTGATGTTTGATGTTTCCTTCATACACACGTGTGCTTTCGGTATGAGGTTTTTTTTCTTCCTTGGTCTCAGTCTGGACCCCAGGCTTAGACTGTGTTTACCTGTTTCTCATGTTTTTTGTCAGTGCCTCATGCCCTTATTTTATCTGTCAAACGCAACCATCAAAGTCATTGGGCGGAGCAAACACAAATACTGTCCAGTGATTGCGTTGGTCTGATGCCTGAAACTTTGGAGGTCATCGAAAACATGGCGGCTAAGGAATTTTTTGGGGGGATAGCTGGTGGTAGATATTTTAGAGCTGGTAGAAGCAAGACCTGCTGACCCAGAGGATGTATAAGTTCAATTAGAGGAATTTATTTAAGTTAATTTTGCACTTTCAGACCAAATAATCAACCTGTACTCCACTTCTCTGGTCATAGTTCACAGTGGAAGTGCTGTGTAATCAGTCAGATGTTAGGGCACACCCTCTGAATATGACGGCTGAGTTTGACAGATAAAATAACCTGTGTGAAGTTGGCTCCCTGATCATTGCAAATATTCAAATAGCACTGCCATTTGTTTGTGCTCTACGGTTGTGCTGCAATTTTTTTAAATTTTAGTATTCATAACCAGTCCCCCACCCCCACCTTGTCCAAATCTCCCCAAACTTGTTCCAAACATTTGTGCTATGTTTGTGGAGCAATCTTTATTTTATTTTATTTTTATTTTGTCTATTGTAGTTTTTGTGTTGTTAATGTGTTATTATTAATAACCTCAACAATCTCAACATCTCTCCAAACTTCTCCAATTTGTTTGTGCTGGTTTGTGCTCCAAAATGTTAGTCTATTGTAGTTTTATACTATTTACGTTTTATGATTCATAGACCATGTCAAAATCTCCCCAAACTTGTCCCAAACATTAGCTGAGTTTGACAGATAAAATAACCTGTGTGAAGTTGGCTCCCTGATCATTGCAAATATTCAAATAGCACTACCATTTTTTTGTGCTCTACGGTTGTGCTGCAATTTTTTTAAATTTTAGTATTCATAACCAGTCCCCCACCCCCACCTTGTCCAAATCTCCCCAAACTTGTTCCAAACATTTGTGCTATGTTTGTGCAGCAATTTTTATTTTTTTTATTTTTTATTTTGTCTATTGTAGTTTTTGTGTTGTTAATGTGTTATTATTAATAACCTCAACATCTCCCCCAACCTTCTCCAATTTGTTTGTGCTGGTATGTGCTCCAAAATGTTAGTCTATTATAGTTTTATACTATTTACGTTTTATGATTCATAGACCATGTCAAAATCTCCCCAAACTTGTCCCAAACATTTGTGCTGCAATTTTTTTGGTCTAATACCATTTTTACGTTATTAACAGTTTATAATTATGTTATTAATGTGTTATTTATAACCAGCACCTCATACATGTCAACATTTCCCCAGACATCAGTGCTACATTTGTGATGCAAAAATGTTTTGTCCAACTGTTACAGTTTTTTTATGTTATTAATGTTTTTTGTGATATGGGACTAGTTATGAATAATAACATGTTATTAACTTAAAAACTGTAGTTGTTGGACAAAAAATGTTTGTAGCACAAACATAGCAGAAATAATTGGGCCAAGTTTGGGGAGATTGTGACAAGGTTATGAATCATAAAATGTTAAAAATATAAACAACTATAATAGACAAAATTGCAGCAGAAACCAGCAGAAACAAATGGGACACATATGGGGAGATTTTGACATGCTTGAAGGGCTTGTTATGAATTATAACACATTAATAACATAACAATTATACAATGTTAATAACATAAAAACTACAATAGTTAGAATAAAATATTGTTGCTGCGCAAACCAGCACAAACGTAGTACAAACAAATGGGACACATATGGGGTGCTTTTGACAAGGTCAGAACATTTTTTTTAGAATAATTAAAAAAAACATATCGGTACAAAAAAAAATGTAAGCAAAAACGAGCACAAACGGATGTGAGGCTAACTTCACACAGTTGATAAAATAAATGTTTGTTTATGATATAATTAAATAAATAATTAAATCATGAAACAACAATTCCATTGTACATTAACTAATTAGGTCATTATATTATTTAATTAAATATTCAAATAATTAATTAAATCAATAAATAAATGTTTATTAATTTAATTTCATATATATATTGGCAACACTAAATTGGCCCGAGTGTGTGAATATGAGTGTGAATGTTGTTGTCTATCAATCTGTGTTGGTCCTGTGATGAGGTGACGACTTGTCCAGGGTGTACCCCACAGCTGGGATAAGCTCCAGCCACCGCCACGACCCCGCGAGGCACAAGGGATAAAAAATGGATGGATATATATATTTTTTATATACAAAAATGAATGAACAAATGACACTTTTCATAACACATACGCTTTATAATCAGTTATTAATGACACATTTAAGTAATTATTCAAAATGTTGTCCTATTTTACCCTCTGTATTTTCTATTCAACTAAGCTTTGCTTTCAACTCTATGGTTAGGAGAAAAAAAAAAAATGTTTTTTTGCTTTGTACCAACTAAAACAGTAGTGAATGTAGTAACATAACTGTTTTTTTTAATCATTCCTTCAAGGTTCAGAAATCATTGGTCAAGGGAGAAATGTGTATCCTTTTACATTTATTATCCCAAATACGTGAGTATGTTTATCTGATAGGGGAACTGCACTTTTTTTAAAATTGCCTATTGTTCACAATCATTATGCTAGACATGTCGATGGATGTTTTGACGATCAGAAAGTTCACTATCCATGGAGCCTATGGGAACTGCGTAATTCTGCCTTTTAAGCCCTTAAAAAAACATTTAATCACCTCTATTAAGGTTTTATGAACATGATGTAAGTATATATGTAATGTAGTAACGGGCACATTTATAATAACATTTAATATTTACCTATTTTGATCATTTTAAGCATTAATTTCATAAGCGCGTCACAACGTTCACTTTTTTTTTCTTCATCACTGATTATTACTAACTGCAGACTTTTAGAGGCAACAAACATAATAAAACATCACTTACTGTACACTGTCTGCTGTCATTAGGATGCCGACTGCTGGGATGTTTGCATACCGTGTATTACCAAATAGTAGCCCGGGCGTTTATTTCACAAAATCGATTTTGGAGACAGGCAAAAGAAGCAGGCGGTTATTTGCACAAGGCTTTTATTTATTTTTGCACCAGCCTGCACCAGGCCATTATTTGGTTACAATGGTTACTGTCTAGTATTTTTTTTTCGTACAAAAAACTTTAAATGTAAAAGCTATTGTAAACATACAAACAAAAAAACAAGAGATCAACATAAGGTAGGCTATTAAAAGACAAGAGATCAACAAGGCCTCAACATGGCAGTAGTGCAACAATTGTCAAATAGAATACCAATACTAAAAATAAATACACTTTTTAAATAAAGCAGCCTACCGGGAAAAATAAAATTGTGGTACCAAGTACTCAAGTATAAAACCCACCATCAAAACAGAACAATAATACTGTCACTTAAATAAAAATAAAGGCTACAGTACTCCAAGTTTTAAATAAAGCAGCATACAGGAAAAATACAATTATGGTACCAAGTACTCTATAAAACCATCAAAACAATAATACTGCAGCAAACGCAACCCCAGTAACAATTTCATCTAAATTATGCAAATAACAGTCAATGGGCGGCTATTTGGACATAGGCGGTTATTAGGAAGAGGCGGTTAATTCACAAAATGGGGTCAGACCCCGGGCGGCTATTAGGACATGGGCGATTATTTGCCCAAGGGCGTTTATTTGGTAATATACGGTATTCCCTTTTAGGTGAAAATGACTCATAATCCTCATGTCGTCTTCGCCAGCTTCCGGTCCTAAATTGGCTATCAAAGTGTACCTATTTGTCGGAATGCCTACTCAGACTTTTTCTGCCCAGGTGATTTATGATCTCGAATAAACTTACAGGGAACACGGAAGGAAGAAAGCAGCAGACCACTCGATGATGTAAACATAAGCACACAAGCTTGTGATCACGGCACCGGTAGAAATCGTTTGTCTGCTAGCGCTTATAATAATAATTTGACTAATACTTGGTTAATATTCAAATCACGAAATGTAAATGGGGTAATGTTGGCGCTTTTTGAATGGTTATTTATTGGATTTTGTGGGCAAAATGGAGGAGCTCCCATTGGCTCCACTGTAAGCTGATTTGTATTTAATATTTTGATTACATGAAAAATAATAATCCGTCGTCATGTCTTTCATAATGATTGTGAACGATAGGCAAAATTCTCCAAAAAGTGAAGTTCCCTTTTAAGTCCACCATGTAGATGCAAGCCTCTATCTTTTTCACCCATCTTCATCAATGAAATATTCTGTATAATCAGAACACTTGTAGAAAGTCTTCAAGGAAGGTGTCAGGAAAACTTCCAAGACTATTGATTCACATTTATGTGAGGGTTATCGTCTACTGTGAGTTTGAGACAATAAACCAACACGTCTACAAATAAACCCTGCGGCTTTTGCTTTTTACTAGTGATGTAAAATGCAAATATTTTTACTGAGCCATTCACTAAAGTGAATCGCAAACTTGAACCCTCACAGCAAATTGCACCCAAGAGTCAGTAAAACTTGCTGGCCGAGAGAGTGGATTTGAGGCAATAACAAATGGCAAAAGAAAATCAGTTCTTAACTGTCTTATACTGGATAAATACATGTTAAATAAATGCATAAATACACGTAAATTAGCAAGTAAATGTTCTACATTACCAAGATGGCTTAGCACCGTAGACAGAAAAAGGATGTACAGTAGGACAATTGTGTCATTTGATCAATAAATAGTTGATATGTTCTTCAAGATGGCCGTGTCAACAGAACTGTGGAAGATCCCAGAAGAATCCTTTCAGGAGTGCATTAAGGCAATTTAGAGAAGGCTTGGAAAGTGTGTTAGACTCCAGAGGGATTACTTATCATCAGGCAGTTATGTATTTGCCGGGTTCCGTCTGTTCTGTTAGTCAGTTAGCGACATACCTGGAAAAGTTATGAGTGGAATCTGATAAAACTTTAAAGGGGAACTGCACTTTTTTTTTCTCTATCGGTCACAATCATTATGAGAGACATGATGACGGATGTATTTTTTTAATGCATTCTAACTTGTAAATAAATCTAAATAAAAGTCAGTTTATAATGGAGCTAATAGGAGGTCCTCTATTCCAGTGGTTCGCAACCTTTTTTCAGTGATGTACCCTCTGTGAAATGTTTTTAAAATTCAAGTACCCCTAATCAGAGCAAAGCATTTTTGGTTGAAAAAAAGAGATAAAGAAGAAAAATACAGCACTATGTCATCAGTTTCTGATTTATTAAATTGTATAACAGTGCAAAATATTGCTCATTTGTAGTGGTCTTTCTTGAACTATTTGGAAAAAAAGATATACAAATAACTAAAAACGTGTTGAAAAATAAACAAGTGATTCAATTATAAATAAAGATTTCTACACGTAGACGTAATCATCAACTTAAAGTGCCCTCTTTGGGGATTGTAATAGAGATCCATCTGGATTCATGAACTTAATTCTAAACATTTCTTCACAAAAAAAGAAATCTTTAACATCAATATTTATGGAACATGTCCACAAAATATCTAGCTGTCAACACTGAATATTGCATTGTTGCATTTCTTTTCACAGTTCTTTTTGACAGACATTTTAGTGAGGGTCAAGCCGTCATGGCATGGGGGAAACTCTGGGTTTATGGTAATGAATGGAATAGCCTACTTGATTTGATGTTCAGTTTATGAACTTACATTCATATTTTGTTGAAGTATTATTCAATAAATATATTTATAAAGGATTTTTGAATTGTTACTATTTTTAGAATATTTAAAAAAAATCTCACGTACCCCTTGGCATACTTTTAAGTACCCCCAGGGGTACACGTACCCCCATTTGAGAACCACTGCTCTATTCCACCCAAAAAACCCAATACATAACTATCCAAAAAGCGCCAACAATACACCATTTACATTTTCTGACTTGAATATTAACCAAGTATTAGTGATATCGTTATTATAAGCGCTGACGCAAACAAACTATTTACAGCCGTGCCGTGATCACAGGCTTGTGTGCCAATGTTGACATGTTCGACTGATCAGCTGCTTTCTAGCGCTAGCATGTGCAATAGTGTCAATAGCATGGTGGATGTCCGATTGTGCCCTGTGGAAATCATACATGAAGTGACCAAGTTGTAACTAATCGACGGCCTCGTCATTACGGCCTAAAAACGGAGCCTTACGGACCCATTGTGAAGTGAAAGCTCTGTAGTCACCGCCGCAAAGTGGCACTCAGATAAAAGAATGGTACCAGTACTTTTCAAAGGTGGTATAGTATTGACCTCAATTAGAGATGTCCGATAATACCGGGCTGCCGATATTATCGGCCGATAAATGCTTTAAAATATCGGAAATGATCGGTATCGGTTTCAAAAAGTAAAATTTATGACTTTTTAAAACGCCGCTGTACGGAATGGTACACGGACGTAGGGAGAAGTACAGAGCGCCAATAAACCTTAAAGGCACTGCCTTTGCGTGCCGGCCCAATCACATAATACCTACGGCTTTTCACACATACAAGTGAATGCAAGGCATAATTGGTCAACAGCCATACAGGTCACACTGAGGGTGGCCGTGTAAACAACTTTAACACTGTCACAAATATGCGCCACACTGTGAACCCACACCAAACAAGAATGACAAACACATTTCGGGAGAACATCCGCACCGTAACACAACATAAACGCAACAGAACAAATACCCAGAACCCCTTGCAGCACAAACTCTTCCGGGACGCTAACATATACACTCCCCCCAATACTCCCAACCCCCCCCTCCCCCAACCCCGCCCACCTCAACCTCCTCATGCTCTCTCAGGGAGAGCATGTCCCAAATTCCAAGCTGTTGTTTTGAGGCATGTTGAAAAAAAATAATGCACTTTGTGACTTCAATAATAAATATGGCAGTGCCATGTTGGCATTTTTTTTCCATAACTTGAGTTGATTTATTTTGGAAAACCTTGTTACATTGTTTAATGCATCCAGCGGGGCATCACAACAAAATTAGGCATAATAATGTGTTAATTCCACGACTGTATATATCGGTATTGGTTGATATCGGAATCGGTAAGTAAGAGTTGGACAATATCGGAATATCGGATATCGGCAAAAAAGCCATTATCGGACATCTCTAATCTCAATTGATTAGTACCCCGATACTTTAATATACCGTACAACCCTAATTGTAATCATGCCTCTCACCATAGTAGGACGAAGATGGTACACTTTGACACCCAATTTAAACCCAAAAAATGTCGAGAACGACACAAAAAGACGACCCCGTTTTTCCCGTGAGGATTATGACTCATTCTTCATCTAAAAGGAATATTTGAAACATCCCAGCAGTCGGCATTTTAATGACAGCAGACATTGCACACTAAGTGATGTTTTATTATGTTTGTTGGCTTTCATGAAGTCTGCAATATCTAGTAACCAGTTGAAAAAAAAGCGAAAGTCATGATGCGTTTTTGAAATTAATATGTCGCGTATGCTTAAAATGAACAAAATACGTATATATTAAATGTTATTATCAATCAATTAATCAATCAGAGTTTATTTATATAGCCCTTAATCACAAGTGTCTCAAAGGGCTGCACAAGACACAACGACAGATCCCACATCAGGGCAAGAAAAAACTCAACCCAATGGGATACAATGATAAATTAAAGCTGCAAGCAGCGATGGACGGGACCGACTTTGACGGCACATAAAATCCAAACCGGAGCAGTAATTAAAACTCTTTGGTCAAATTGTAATCAGAAGCGTTCAATCTCTCTCCTGTGCTAGTTTGAAGCCGACACGACAAACGCGCTCAGAGGAGATAATGTTTGAAAAAAGGTGACCGGTTTTTACAAAACTTTTGTTTTGACGGGGGAATAGCACACTTTCTGTTGATTTTTGCTGGGGGTTGTCAGTATATGAAATGCAGGTCTAAGTGATACCTACATAGAGGTTTTTGTTTCATGTCTCTACTGGAAGTTACAGACAGTTTTGTCTGAGTTTTCTTCTGAGGAGCAGTTGTGTCTGTGTTTTCTTCCTAGGGGGCGCTAGAGCGCAATTTTGAGTTTTGGGGTTGGATTTTTGTATTAGATCGCAATTTTTGCCAGTCCTGATGTGTATGTCCAGTTTGGTGAGTTTAGAAGCATGTTAAGGGGGTCAAATTACAGCTCAAAGAGGCAAAAGTGACTGTTTTTACGAAACTTTTGTTTTGAAGGGGGAATTGCCAACTTCCTGTTGATTTTTGCTGAAGGATGTTAATATATGAAATCTAGGTCTAAATCAGACCTACATAGAAGTTTTTGTTTCATGTCTCTACGACATTGCTATCGGAAGTTACAAGCAGTTTTGTCTGTTTTTTCCTAGAGCGTAATTTTGAGTTTATTTTTTTATTTTTTTTTATTAAATGGCAATTTTCGCAAGTCCTGATGTGTGTGTCAAATATGGTGAGTTTTGAAGCATGTTAAAGGGGTCAAATTACAGCTCAAAGAGGCGGCGGAATAATAATAATAAAACCTAACCTCTGTCCCAAAGGGACATTGCAGTCCCTAATTATTTTATTGTATTAATACAATTAGAAATGTGCCTGTTACTACATTACATATATACTTACATTATGTAAATAAAACCTTAATGGAGATGTTTGGATGTTTTTTTAAGGGCTTTATAGAACAGAGCGGCTCCCATAGGCTCTATTGTGAGCGGACATTTGATCGCATTTATTTAATATTTAGAATTCATTAAAAAAAATATACATCCGTCGTCATGTCTCTCATAATGATTTCGAACGATAGTCAAAATTCCAAAAACAAGTATAGTTCCCCTTCGAGTAAATGTCACAAATAGGATAAGGAACATGTGTTTCTATTGGGAATCAGGGTTACCATCTGAATTCAGGATATTTTAAAGCATTCTTTATTATTAAGAGATAAGGCCTATTGGAGGTCTGCGTCCAGTCTCCAAATACTTTTCTAGTTTGGATGTGTGACTCCAGTCCTGGAACTTTTTTAGACACACCTTACAAAGAGGAGGCCACCTCTTTGTTTTGTTCTATTTTCACTTCCTGTAGATGCCTTTGGATATTCTCAATTATCCAAGTCATTGTAGTCTCAGGGCATTAAATGGCTTGTTTTAAATTGACTCCATGCCTCCAGCCTTGAGCTGTCCTTGCTAGTCTCTGAGCATGAACTGATGAAGCCTGTTCAGATGAATGGCTAAACTTCCTGAACATTTCAACTGTGATCGATTTAATGTCCTGACATTTTCTGTAGGTGTGATGCCCAAGTGTGTCAGTACATACTTTATTGCAGTGTTTTTCAACCACTGTGCCGCGGCACACTAGTGTGCCGTGAGATACAGTCTGGTGTGCCGTGGGAGATTATCTAATTTCACCTATTTGGGGTATAAAATATTTTTTGCAAACCAGTAATTATAGTCTGCAAATGATGTGTTGTTGTTGAGTGTCGCAGAGTAACTATGTAATACTCTTCCATATCAGTAGGTGACAGCACGTAGCTAATTGTGATCACAATATGCAGACGACAGCGGGAGGCAGGGTGCAGGTAAAAAGGTGTCTTATGCTTAAACTGAAAAACAAACAAAAGGTGATTGCCCCTAAAAAAAAGGCATTTAAGCTTAGGGAAGGCTATGCAGAACGAAATTATAACTGAACTGGCGACAAAGTGAAGAAAAACAGAATGCTGGACGACAGCAAAGACTTACAGCGTGTGGCGCAGAGAAGGCGTCCACAAAGTACATCCGAACATGACATGACAATCAACAATGTCCCCACAAAGAAGGATAAAAACAACTGAAATATTCTTATTTGCTAAAACAAAGTAGGTGCGGGGAATAGCGCTTAAAGGAAGACATGAAACTGCTACAGGAAAATACCAACAAAACAGGAAAAGCCACCAAAATAGGAGCGCAAGACAAGAACTAAAATATGACACAGGAAAACAGCAAAAAAGTCCAAATAAGTCAGGGTGTGATGTGACAGGTGGTAACAGTACACCTACTTTGAGACAAGAGCTATAGTGTTGCATGCTTAGTTATAGTTTAAAGTCATATCTGACAACGTTTTATTGTCAATATCAAGTTTCATATTTTAATGATTTCTGCTGGTGGTGTGCCTTTGGATTTTTTCCAATGAAAAAAATGTGCCTTGGCTCAAAAAAGGTTGAAAAACACTGCTTTATTGTATGTGCTTACATTTCCATACCAAACAAAGCTCATTGTCCTCATGCCATTTAATAATTTCTTTGCAGAGATATGCCTTCATCATACGAGGGAAAATGGGGCAGGATTATATACAGTTTAAAAGCACAACTGACACTGTCAATCTGGAGCATCCACAAAACCAAGATTGAATTTCCATTTCTCACCAAATCTGACTTCCCCTTTGCTTCCAAATCAGAAATGATAATCATGGGACTTCAAGTATGGACTGCATTGTTTATATAAGCAGAGTATTTGTGCTGTCTGACATTGTGTTTTTGTTACGTAGGAGCAGCAGTCTTCAACCAAAATGTCATTTTATGGATCTGGAAAGGTTACTTTGAATGTTACTTCAGAAAAAATGGGACTGAGGCAAGGTAAACAAATTGAATATGTCGTCTTTAACAGGAATGTATATTGTAAGGATTTATTCGATACCTATTTTGATATTCCTAATACATACTGGTATTCATTGGTACTCGTATATGTAATTGGTGTAAATGAAATGTGAAAAAATGCATCTTTTTATTAGCATTTTTTATTAGTACAAGAGGTTGTACACCACCAACATCATGTAACATCTCACAGCTGGGAAGTCTTTTAACGACACCTTCTTTTTAAATCTTAAGCAAGTAAACTATGTTTGCAGTGCAAGGTGCAATGCAGTTATGTTATCATCTTGTAAAGACCACATATATCCATCACTGTGTTTCTATTAATAACAATTACACTCAGCTGGAAATCATATTCATGTATGGCATTCATATGCAAAGCACATACCTTTTACATGAAGATATATGATATACATCAAAACCATCATTTAGCATGTTTGGTGGGTGTGCATTTAAACAATACTGCTTTACTTCAGAAAAACTTTATGGATAATTATGTTACTTAAATTTGTCACTATTTTGAGTGGATTAATATTGGCCTGTGGATTACTGGATCGCTAGGAGGACGGTTGATGAAGTGCGGTAGGAAGTAAGTAAAGCACATTCATTTCAAACCGCTATTAATTCATATCAGCATGTTTGACTTTGGGGGACTTTTGAGGAGGAAATATTGTTGTTTGACAAACTTTGTGTGGTGTTGCTTCTTTATTTGTTATTAGTTCAAGTCAATTAGCAGATCCTACCCGTATCTTTTTTATGCAGACCAGCAACACCTGAAGTGAATGTGACAGTAACCATAATTATGTGCCGTAACCATAATTACGTGCCATAAACATAAAAAAATACCAATAGGCGTATCATTTGTCCACAATTGTAACAGTCCTCCTGGACCAACCCAAATAGGAACTAGTACCAAAAAATACAGGTACTTGGTACCAGAGGTGGGACCAAGTCATTGCTTTGCAAGTCACAAGTAAGTCTCAAGTCTTTACCCTCAAGTCTCGAGTCAAGTCCCGAGTCAAGACAGGGCAAGTCCGAGTCAAGTCCAAAGTCAAGACTGGAAAGTCTCAAGTCAAGTCCCAAGTCCTGCATTTTGAGTTTCGAGTCCTTTCAAGTCATTTAACCACAGACTAATATATTTACACAGATTGTGTATGCTTTTAAAACGCTGTATTTATTTATTAAAACAAGTGCATTTGAAATTGCAGGGAAAAAGATAGTGCTGACATTGCACTTCAAAATAGCACTATTAACCAGTCATTTTAAACATGTAACTCATTCCTTTACAGAATAAACACATTTGAAAAAAAACAAGTGCAACTGTACTTATTTGCACAAAAGTGTTAACATTGTATTTCCATGGCATATTGCATTGTAACTAGTTCCACAGCAGTTTCTATCCTGTTCTTACCTTATCTCATTGATCTCATCTCATACTGTATGTGTGTTTATGTGTGCGTACACATGAAAAACATAACAAATATATGAACATAACAATGAACAGAGTTGTACTTTTTAGATGTCAGGACCCTATGCAATATGTACACATATTCTTAATATAGTATACATTTTAACTGACCTTTATTTGAATATGTTTGTCTTTTTGTAGGTGGCTAAAATACGCGGTGCTGCTGACTGCCGTCTAACGTTACGTTACTGTGTGTGATACATTGACAACGTTACGTTACTGTGTGTGATACATTGACTAACGTTACGTTACTGTGTGTGATACATTGACTAACGTAATGTTACTGTGTGTGATACATTGACTAACGTAATGTTACTGTGTGTGATACATTGACTAACGTTACGTTACTGTGTGTGATACATTGACTAACGTAACGTTATGTATAGGTACCTCATGAAACCCTGCTTAAAAAAAAATCACTTGACAAAAAGTATGAATAAGGTAGCAAACTGCAGTGGACGCAACAGATTGCCGTGTTTGCAATGACGTTATAACCATAGACATCTTATAAGTAGACGCAGCATTGGTTGCTGTGACGTGAGCAATTTGACCGCCATCTTGAAGTGCTGATGAGGAGCCGGCGAGCAGCCTAAACTGACAGTTGAAAGGTAGAAAACAAAGATGCCGGGCTGGTGTTCAGCGTTTTCCTGCTCAAATGAGCGGACTGTTGAAAATAGGAATCGGGGGATTACTTTTCACAAGTGAGATTTAACATTAACGTACTATTGGTTGTATTTTATGAAAATTATATTACCACAGAGTTGAGAAGGATCAAAGATCTTCAATATTTGTATGTGAAAATCACAAAGAAATATTCTGGGGGAGGATGACCCCCCTACAGGGGTTTGGTTTACAAACTTTCAGCCCCACCTAAAACAAAATTCACCAGCCACTACTGATTATGATGCATTCTCATTTTAGGCAAAGTATAAGACAATACTTTCTTAACAGTATAATTGTAACCAGGAATCAGTCTTCAAGTAACAATATTCAAATACTAACATTGTTGGGTTAAACAGAATTTGGTTTTATTCTGAATCCAGTGAAACAGATTGGTGGTTTTAGCTGATATGAAGACTTTCAGGTGTTTATATATGTTTAAGTATTTGGCAGACGCTTTTATCCAAAGCGACTTACATAAAATAATACATATAAAACAATCACTGCAAACATTATCATTTAAGGGAAGAATGTAATAGAAAATATCAATACAAAGTGTCAAGACAGAATAAACTCTCTGCTGCTGCAGCAACAGAGATACAGTCTATAGGTCCCTAAGATATATAGATATCTAATGTATTCATACATTGTTTATGTAGGATACACGCATATGTATATATAACCTAATCATATTGTTTCTTCAACTTAAAAATAGTTTACCGTTTTTTTCCCCTTCTCTGGTATTATATTCCCAGTTTTGATCTCGGACGTCTGGTCACTTAAGCGTATAAGAATATTATATTACTGTTAAGCAAACTATGAATAATAAAACACGCCAAAACATGTGTCTGTTATCATAGCTACACGTATGACAAAAAAGGGGGTGAAAATCAGTGGTATTCAGTGAGGTAAAATGAATTAAATGCGCTGACAGTTCATTGCTCCTGCCAAATTAATTGCACTGAGTGGAGCGGATCACCACTCCAAGATGGCGGCCACGCGCCTCGTCTGCGCCATTAGGCAGTAGCGCTCTATGCTGCGTCTACTTATAAGATGTCTATGGTTATAACGTTAGCAGTGAGTTTGCAGCCTCACTGATTTAACTACACAGCAAATAAAAGTCACGTTACTTAGCCAATAAACGTTATCTTACATTCAAAACGTACCCTTCTTTGTGCAACTGCAAATGTCGAACGAAGTTGGAAGTTGTTGCGTCTCTATCTGTAATATTCGAACTGCGTGATTTGCATACGGCAATTCGTTTTTTGTTGACCAAGTCGTAGTTTTTATACCCGAACGAAACCAACTTTAACATAATTGTTTATCACTGGCACGTTGTTGGACAACTCTTGTTCATTGGTTGTCCTGCAATTTGATTGCATGAATGCTGTGTGATGAAAACAACGTAAATCTAATTTGATTGGCTGTTGTACTGACAGCACACCAGCTGACAGGAATAACACGCTGATAGACAGACGAAGAAAATGAAAAATACGGAGCGCTCCCAAATAACTTTTTAAACTTTGGATTTTGGGGAAAGTGGCAAGTCATGTCAATTCATGTCAAGTCAAAAGGCTCAAGTCCAAGTGAAGTCACAAGTCATTGATGTTAAAGTCTAAGTCGAGTTGCAAATCTCTTTACATTTTGTCAAGTCGAGTCTAAAGTCATCAAATTCATGACTCCAGTCTGACTCGAGTCCAAGTCATGTGACTCGAGTCCACACCTCTGCTTGGTACACACCTCTAGTCCATAATGTTAAATCTTTGAATCTGAGGCCATAGTTTGCTGCCCAAAAAGGTTGGGTTGCACCCTTGGGGTTGGAAGTGAGGTCTTGTCCCAGGTGGAGTTCAACAGGATTTGGTTCACGTGTGAGGGAAGGCGGGAGTGCGAAATGGACACAAAAATCGGTGCAATGTCTGCAATAATGCATTTGCTGTATTAGACTGTTGTAGTGAAAGAGAGCTCATCCAAAAAGCAAAGTTCTCGATTTACCAGTCGATCTACATTCCTAACCTAATCTATGGTCATGGGCTTTGGGTATAGTGACCAAAAAGGACAAGATTGTGGATATAAACGGCCAAAATTGTCACATTCCTGTTTCCCCGTGTGTGCTTTTTCCTGGCCGCTCTGTTCTCTCTTCCCCCAGTTGTCATGGCAGCCAAAGAAGGCGGGAAGGCTGAGCACACCTGACAGCAATCACCACACCCTACATCAGTGGTTCTCAAACTTTTTTTGTCATCCCCCACTTTGGACAAGGGCGAGTTTTCAAGCCCCACCTGCCCCCATCGCCCCAACAGAACGCTAATGCCAAGCTTAACATTTTCAAATTTATTGAACATCAAGTAACATCAAGTTGTATACATTCAAACTCAATAACATAAAATAACATCAAGTTCAATAATAAATCAAATAACTGTGCAGCTGTGGTATAACTTGCCCATCCATCCATCCATTTTCTACCGCTTATTCCCTTTGGGGTCGCGGGGGGCGGTGGAGCCTATCTCAGCTACAATCGGGCGGAAGGCAGGGTACACCCTGGACAAGTCGCCATCTCATCGCAGGGCCAACACAGATAGACAGACAACATTCACACTCACATTCACACACTAGGGCCAATTTAGTGTTGCCAATCAACCTATCCCCAGGTGCATGTCTTTGGAGGTGGGAGGAAGCCGGAGTACCCGGAGGGAACCCACGCAGTCATGGGGAGAACATGCAAACTCCACACAGAAAGATCCCGAGCCTGGGATTGAACCCAAGACTACTCAGGACCTTCGTATTGTGAGGCAGATGCACAAACCCCTCTTCCACCGTGCTGCCTGGTATAACTTGCATCAAGTTCAATAATAAATAAAATAACTTGCATCAAGTTCAATAATAAATAAAACAAAAGTGTTATAACTTGCATCAAGTTCAATAATAAACCAAAAAAAGTGTTATAACTTGCATCAAGTTCAATAATAAATCAAATAAAAGTGTTATAACTTGCATCAAGTTCAATAATAAATCAAATAAAAGTGTTATAACTTGCATCAAGTTCAATAATAAATCAAATAAAAGTGTTATAACTTGCATCAAGTTCAATAATAAATCAAATAACTTGCATCAAGTTCAAAATAAATAAAATAAACTTTGCAATCTTTGCAAAAAAAAAAGGAGGATCTATGCATTTGGCAAGACAGGGCAAGTGACAGCACTTTGCCCCGGGAGAGCCACCTTGCTTCACTGTGAAACACATACTTGCCAACCCTCACGGATTTTCCGGGAGACTCCCGAAATTCAGCGCTTCTCCCGAAAACCTCCCGGGACAAATTTTCTCCCGAAAATCTCCCGAAATTCAGGCGTACCTGAGTGACGTGTCGACAGCATGTTTTCACGTCCGCTTTCCCACAATATAAACAGCGTGCCTGCCCAATCACGTTATAACTGTAGAATGATCGAGGGCGAGTTCTTGGTTTCTTATGTGGGTTTATTGTTAGGCAGTTTCATTAACGTCCTCCCATCACGGCAACAACACACAACAACAGCAGTCACGTTTTCGTCTACCGTAAAGCAGTTCGTCTGCCGTAAACAGCAATGTTGTGACACTCTTAAACAGGGCAATACTGCCATCTACTGTACATGCATATGTAACATTAACATCTAGGGCTTTTAGAGAGTGCAGTGCACAACTGCGCACACAACAAGGAGACGAAGCAGAATGCATCATCAGAGAGGGTGTTCAGCATGGTTAGAAAAATAATGACAGAGAATAGAACAAGGATGGACAATTCAACCCTTAACTCAACAATGAGTAGATGAGTGTTATGTGTGTGTATATGTGTAAATAAATGAACACTGAAATTCAAGTATTTCTCTTATTTATATATATATATATATATATATATATATATATATATATATATATATATATATATATATATATATATATATACATATATATATATATATATATATATATATATATATATATATATATATAGCTAGAATTCACTGAAAGTCAAGTATTTCTTATATATATATATATATATATATATATATATATATATATATATATATATATATGTGTGTGAAATACTTGACTTGGTCAATTCTAGCTGTAAATATACTCCTCCCCTCTTAACCACACCCCCACCTCCCGAAATCGGAGGTCTCATGGTTGGCAAGTATGGTGAAACAGCACGGCTGTATGATCAGCTCCCATTTCCTCACACAGTGCAGAGAATAGTCGCGCTTTCAGTGGTCGTGTTTTGATCAAATTTACCGCGCTCACATCTGTTAAAACCTCATTGAGTTCGGGGCTGAGCTGCCTTGACGCGAGTGCTTCCCGGTGAATGACACAGTGTGTCCAATGCGCATTTGGCGCAACCCTCTTTATTAGAGCCTGCAGCTTGTTTCTTGACCCTGCCATGGTCATTGCGCCATCAGAGCAAAAGTCCACACAGTTTTCCCATTTAAGGTCGTGTTCTTTGAGGAAACTGTCCATTATATTGAACAGCTCATCAGCAGAGGCTCTATTTTTGATGTATTTTCAAAAATACGGGAGGGAATTTCACTTTATTTTTTTTATTTTTTTTATTTTTAGATTTTTTTTTTTTTTACTATGCTTTCATTTTCTGTACACACTGTGAATCACTTTGTGATTCACAGTGTGTAGCAGATTTCACAGACAGAATCACAAAGTGATTTACAGTGTGTACAGAAAATGAAAGCATAGTAAAAAAAAATAATAATCTAAAACAAAAACCCTGCCATGGTCATTGCGCCATCAGAGCAAAAGCCCACACAGTTTTCCCATTCAAGGTCGTGTTCTTTGAGGAAACTGTCCATTATCTTGAACAGCTCATCAGCAGAGGCTCTATTTTTGATGTATTTGCAAAACAGCAAATCCTCGCACAGTGACTCGCCATTCACAAAGCGGACGTATGCGATGAACAGGCAGTCTTTATTGCTGTCAGTAGCTTCGTCCACTTGTAAAGCAAAACGACTTTATTTTCATTTGTCTCCGAGTTGTTCCTCAAGATCACTTGCAATGTCGCATATACGTCTCGCAACTGTGTCGTTTGACAGTGGGACAGCTTTTCATTTTGCTGCGCTTGTCTCGTCAAGTTTGTTCCGCTTAGCCCCGCCCCCATTAGTTACTGTTGCTATGTCTGTCAAACTTTTGCTCCTACCCAGAAATTTAAAGCCGACAGGAAAAATAAGTATTTTACATTTATTTATATAGCAGATTTCACAGACAGAATCACAAAGTGATTTACAGTGTGTACAGAAAATGAAAGCATAGTAAAAAAAAAAAAAAATCTAAAAAAAAAAAAAAAAAAAAAAAAAAAATTAAAGTGAAATTCCCTCCCGTTCCTCGCGCCCCACCTGTCATGTCTCTATTCCCCACCAGTGGGGCGCGCCCCACACTTTGAGAAACGCTGCCCTACATACAGTGATTGCACACACCTGTTAGTTGTGGGTTCTTTCCTTAATGTCCCTCCATGAATCCAGACCACGCCAACCTTCCTCCTGCAGTTCATGTGCAAGTATCTTTTCATTGGTGTTTCATTTGTTACTTTGTTTTTTGTGCTCAACCTTTTACCTGCCTTCCTATGGCCACTGTATTTTGAACTTTGACCCCTTGATTTTTGTCATGGCACTGATTCCTCCACCCAGTGCTGTTTTTTGTTTCTTTCCTAACTTGGATATTATTTTTTTTGGAACAGTTACAACCTCTCTCTCTGCGATCCAGCGTTTACTGAGCGTGACAAAATGGTGCTTCCTTCATAAAGTGACTGGATTCACTCTAGGAGGTGAGGAGCTTGGTCATCCAGGTGGAGTTAGAGTAGAACCGCTGCTCCTTCGCATCGAGAGGAATCAAGTTCAGGTGCCTTGGGCATCTAATCTGGATGCCTCCCTAGTGACGTGTTCTGAGCATGCCTGACTCAAAAGAGACCCTGGGGTAGATCCTGGACACACTAGAGTAAGGGTGTCAAATGTACGGCCCGTGGGCCGGATCAGGCCCGCGAACAGGTTTCTTGCGGCCCGTGAGATGAGTTTGCTAAGTATAAAATTGTTTAATGAGAGAAACTGCTGATCTAAATGTGTCCACTGGGTGTTGCAATAACAACTCTGTTGGGCAAGCAGATGCTTGATACCGGTGCCAAGCAAGAGGTATGCAGTTAAGCGCATATAGCTATGGTAACGCAAAAATGAGCTGCATGGTCGAGTCGCCAGAAGAAAGCCATCACTCCAAATTACTTTGTTCCAGAAATTTTGAAGCTTGTCTCTGTGCTGCGTAATGTAAGCGGAATACTTTGTGACATTTGCGCAGAAATGGTTTTCTTTTGGCGACTCGACCATGCAGCCCATTTGTCTTCAAGTGCCTCCTTATTGTGCATCTTGAAACCAGCCACACCGCAATTTTTCAGAGAATCCTGTATTTCAGCTGAAGTTATTTGTGGATTTTTCTTTGCATCTCGAACAATTTTTTCTGGCAGTTGTGGCTGAAATCTTTGCTGGTCTACCCGAATCCCTCATTTTCCACTTCTTAATCAATGTTTGAACACTGCTTATTGGCATTCTCAATTCCTTGGATATCTTTTTATACCCCTTTCCTGTTATATGCAGTTCAATTACCTTTTCTCCCAGATCCTTTGACAATTATTTTGCCTTCCCCATGACTCAGAATCCAGAAAAAATCTGTGCAGCACTGGATGAAAGATGCAATGGTCTGTCAGAAGCCCAGAAACTCACTGACCTTCTATATACACACATTAATTACAAACAAACATGTCACAGGTGAGGATTGGAACCTTGATTAGCCAATCAAACTTGTTTGTGTCAACATTTGTGCATGTTATCAGATCAAAGTCACTGAGGTATGTAAACTTTTAAACAGGGTCATTTGGGTACTTTCTTTGGTCATTTTTATTTAAAAGGAGTAAACACAGTTGTTTGCCAATAAATAGCTTCACACAACCATTAAGCATGAGTGGAAGAAAGGTTGTTGTGTTATCATTCATATTCTCTGAAGAATGGCCAATAAATCATACATTCTCCCAGGGTATGTAAACTTATGAGCACGACTGTATTTATGTAATTGTTCTAATGTTAATCCCTGTGATGCACATGTGCACCCCAATTTGTATATGCCGTCTTTACAGTACCATTACAAGTCAGTGGTTAAAGTTAGTGACTTGCTGTTTTTTTCTGGTTAAACTACATCTTAAGATCTTTCGAAACAGACGCTAATTGTCTCCGTGTGCAAAATAAACTCATTTTAAAAACCTGTGCGTAAAGTGTGCAATAAACCACTCCCTTTCCTTGGCACTTGCAACAATAGTGGAATGGGGGAGTGTCAAAAAACATTTATTTTCGAATGACTCGGGATTCTTAAAACCATTCTTAATCGATAAAAAAAAAAAAAATCTTTTTGTTTTTGTTTTTAAATCTGCTCTGTCTAGCCACTCAGGCAAATCATATTGTTGATGTAGATGCCCATATTTGCTGTACAGATTTACTTTAGAAAAGAGAAGTGTGGGATACTTCTCTTGTTCTCTTATCTGTATTTATGTTTGGGAAAAATTGTATTAAACAAAAACAGTTTTCTTATAATATATATTAATTATACAGTAATATAGAAATGTATCACAGCTGTTTATTTTATGAAGGAGTGTAGCTAATCATATAACTAGCACCCAATGTTATTTAAAAAGTATGGACATTTGAATCAAGAATCATTTTGAAATGACAATTGATTTTTAATCAAATAGTTACTACCAATAATCAAATAGAATTGTGTGGTGCCCAATGATTCACAGCCCTAATTTTTACACTCCAGCAAGAAGCACCATGTCATTGTCGAAGTTTTTATTTTTTGCCATTCTGCTCATTATCTTTCTGATTGTGGAGTGCTAGTTCTTAGGCACTTGGCTAATTTAAGTAGGATTTGCATATTTAAATGAGGGTGGTGGACTGGGTGTGGCCAGTCACACCAACATGCGTGCTCAATTCCACCTTGACTGGGATGTAAACAAGAAATGTGCTTGGCTTAAAGACCGCACACAATTTAATACATCCGAAACGTTGTGCGTGCAATGTTTTCTGGATTTGAACTTACACCATTCTTTAGTAGGAAACCCGCAACTCTTAATACATGAGGCCCAGCAAGTTTGCCCTTCCCTACAGAGAGAGCTATACCCACGAACCGGACAAAGAGAAGAGGAAGTAAATGGATGGATGGAAGCATTCACCATTTAGAAATCATTTTTAAATCCTTGGCTGGCACAAAAAGTAGCCCTTATTTCCGTATGATACAGAGTAGCCGTCTTCTTATTATTTTTCTGCTTTTCACTTAAGTGCAGGATGAAAGCCTCGTCACCAATTTTCCATTTTGTTTAACCTTGAGCTATTCTCAGCCAAGCAGTGCCACTTTTTGCTGGGAATTCAACCCTCATCTTCTGCATTGTCTCCCTCTTTTTCTGGATAGCAGTTTTTCAACCTGTTCTGAGCCAAGGCACATTTTTTGATTGAAAAGATTCTGAGGCACACTGCCAGCAGAAAACATAAAAAAATTTAACTACGTAGCCGATATTGACAGTAAAAAGTCATTATCGCAACTGTTGGATATGAATTCAAACCATAACCAAGCATGCATCACTATGGCTCTTGTCTCAAAGTAGGTGTATTGTCACAAGTTTGTTGGTGTTTTCCTGTGTGTAGTGTTTTAGTTATTGTCTTGTGCTCCTATTTTGGTGGCTTTTCCTCGTTTGTTGGTATTTTCCTGTAGCAGTTTCATGTCTTTCTTGAACGCTTTTCCCCGCACCTGCTTTGTTTTCGCAATCAAGACTATTTAAGTTGTGCGGACACAATCCTTCTTTGTGGGGACATTGTTGATTGTCATGTCATGTACGGATGTACTTTGTGGACGCCGTCTGCTCCACACGCTGTAAGTCTTTGCTGTCGTCCAGCATTCTGTTTTTGTTTACTTTGCAGCCAGTTTAGTTTTAGTTTAGTTTTGCATAGCCATCCCTAAACTTCAATCCCTTTTCTTAGCGGCACTCGCCTTTTGTTTATTTTTGGTTTAAGTGTTCTGTACCTTTTTTACCTACACGCTGCTTCCCGCATATTGTGATCACGACAAACCACGTTCCCGACATCTACAAAGCCTATTAGCTACCTTCTGCCACCTACTGATATGAAAGAGTATTACACTGTTACTCTGCCGAGCTCTAGATCGCACAGACGCTCAACAATGGCACATTTGCGGATTATAATTACTGGTTTGCAAAAAATATTTTTAACCCAATTAGGTGAAATTACATAATCTTCCACAGCACACCAGACTGGATCTCACGGTACACTAGTGTGCCGTGGCACAGTGGTTGAAAAACACTGGTGTATGGTGATGGCTGGTTCTTTACTAGTGTGAGGGGACAAGCTTCCTCTCCCACCTCGCTGTCTTACTAGTACTTGTATCACATACAAGTGTCCTTTTTACTCCTGTCTTCTTTTTCTCCTATTTCTTCCTTGCCAGCTAGAAAAGTTCAGCATGCCCCTAGGCAGTTTAGAGGCCTGCCCCAGGGGAAGGTCAAGACATCACTGGTGTCAACAAGTGGGTATACACACAGAGATCTCCTTGTTGATGGGAAAGGTGTATGCCCACACTTCGGTATGGGTGCTGGCTTGGGTCTCTGATTTCCTTAACCTGCTTTCTTCAGCCCTACTCTCAAGGCCTAAATATTCCTTGGCTGATCCATGTTCTGTATCCAAATATCAGTCTTGGTGGTGGTTAAGCCCAAGGAGAAGAGGGGAATGGCTGGTTCCCTGTCAACAACAAAGGCACTATAATACCAGCCAACCAGGGCCAAGCTAATAAAAATAGCCTCCATCAACATGCCCTCTATGACATATCTGAGTAGGCAAGCTACCTTCACCAATCATGGGTACAAACCAGACTAGCTCGGCTACGCTCCAACTGCCTCGCTAAGTCAGTTACATGGTTGGTCATGTTTTTGATAATTAATTGCTTTAATTCAATGAATAACATCCACTTATTGTTCCCAGCACTGTCCTTCACACTCATACTCTTCCTTCCCATGATTGGAAAAACACTGTTTATATCTATCTATAGCTATAAGCTAATACTAGTGAGTAAGACCGGATGTTTTGGGGCGGATCTTACAGGATTCAATCTGACAATCTTTATGTCAACTCACATTGGGAGGGTTGTAACTCAAATGTATGCTTGCAATTTAAAACTTAACTCGCATCTCCAAATACTCATAAATTGTGGTACCTTTTAAGTCGAGGCACCACTGTAGTCTATATTGTTAAATCTAAGGCCATGGGAAAAGGGTGGATTGCACCGTTCAAGTTGGGAGTGAGGTTTTGCCTCCGGTGAAGGAGTTCTAGTATTTTGGGATCTTGATCTTTCTGTCTAGAATGGCCGCCCGGATCTGAACCCAAGTGGTGTTTTGTTATTGGACTTTTGTGCCTGTCACGGATTGTCCATAACGAACACCATGTTCAAGCATAAGGGTGTCCATATGTGCACTTGGCACCAGGACACCCTAGGCCGCAGTTCTATGATCGACTTTGTAGTTGTGTCATCGGATTTGCGGCCTCATGTTTTGGACACTTGGGTGAAGAGAGGGGCGGAGCTTTCTACCGATCACCACCTGGTGGTGAGTTGGCTGCGATGGTGGGGGAGGATGCCGGACAGACCTGGCAGGCCCAAACGCATTGTGAGGGTTTGCTGGGAACGTCTGGCAGAGTCTCCTGTCAGAGAGAGTTTCAATTCCCACCTCCGGAAGAACTTTGAACATGTCACGAGGGAGGTGCTGGACATTGAGTCCGAGTGGACCATGTTCCGCACCTCTATTGTCGAGGCGGCTGATTGGAGCTGTGGCCGCAAGGTAGTTGGTGCCTGTCGTGGCGGTAATCCTAGAACCCGTTGGTGGACACCGGCGGTGAGGGATGCCGTCAAGCTGAAGAAGGAGTCCTATCGGGTTCTTTTGGCTCATGGGACTCCTGAGGCAGCGGACAGGTACCACCAGGCCAAGCGGTGTGCGGCTTCAGCGGTCGCGGAGGCAAAAACTCGGACATGGGAGGAGTTCGGGGAAGCCATGGAAAACGACTTCCGGACGGCTTCGAAGCGATTCTGGACCACCATCCGCCGCCTCAGGAAGGGGAAGCAGTGCACTACCAACACCGTGTATGGTGCGGATGGTGTTCTGCTGACCTCGACTGCGGAAGTTGTGGATCGGTGGAGGGAATACTTCGAAGACCTCCTCAATCCCACCAACACGTCTTCCTATGAGGAAGCAGTGCCTGGGGAATCTGTGGTGGGCTCTCCTATTTCTGGGGCTGAGGTTGCTGAGGTAGTTAAAAAGCTCCTCGGTGGCAAGGCCCCGGGGGTGGATGAGATCCGCCCGGAGTTCCTTAAGGCTCTGGATGCTGTAGGGCTGTCTTGGTTGACAAGACTCTGCAGCATCGCGTGGACATCGGGGGCAGTACCTCTGGATTGGCAGACCGGGGTGGTGGTTCCTCTTTTTAAAAAGGGGAACCGGAGGGTGTGTTCTAACTATCGTGGGATCACACTCCTCAGCCTTCCCGGTAAGGTCTATTCAGGTGTACTGGAGAGGAGGCTACGCCGGATAGTCGAACCTTGGATTCAGGAGGAACAGTGTGGTTTTCGTCCTGGTCGTGGAACTGTGGACCAGCTCTATACTCTCGGCAGGGTCCTTGAGGGTGCATGGGAGTTTGCCCAACCAGTCTACATGTGCTTTGTGGACTTGGAGAAGGCATTCGACCGTGTCCCTCGGGAAGTCCTGTGGGGAGTGCTCAGAGAGTATGGGGTTTCGGACTGTCTGATTGTGGCGGTCCACTCCCTGTATGATCAGTGTCAGAGCTTGGTTCGCATTGCCGGCAGTAAGTCGGACACGTTTCCGGTGAGGGTTGGCCTCCGCCAAGGCTGCCCTTTGTCACCGATTCTGTTCATAACTTTTATGGACAGAATTTCTAGGCGCAGTCAAGACGTTGAGGGGATCCGGTTTGGTGGCTGCAGGATTAGGTCTCTGCTTTTTGCAGATGATTTGGTCCTGATGGCTTCATCTGGCCAGGATCTTCAGCTCTCACTGGATCGGTTCGCAGCTGAGTGTGAAGCGACTGGGATGAGAATCAGCACCTCCAAGTCCGAGTCCATGGTTCTCGCCCGGAAAAGGGTGGAGTGCCATCTCCGGGTTGGGGAGGAGATCTTGCCCCAAGTGGAGGAGTTCAAGTACCTCAGAGTCTTGTTCACGAGTGAGGGAAGAGTGGATCGTGAGATCGACAGGCGGATCGGTGCGGCGTCTTCAGTAATGCGGACGCTGTATCGATCTGTTGTGGTGAAGAAGGAGCTGAGCCGGAAGGCAAAGCTCTCAATTTACCGGTCGATCTACGTTCCCATCCTCACCTATGGTCATGAGCTTTGGGTTATGACCGAAAGGACAAGATCACGGGTACAAGCGGCCGAAATGAGTTTCCTCCGCCGGGTGGCGGGGCTCTCCCTTAGAGATAGGGTGAGAAGCTCTGCCATCCGGGGGGAGCTCAAAGTAAAGCCGCTGCTCCTCCACATCGAGAGGAGCCAGATGAGGTGGTTCGGGCATCTGGTCAGGATGCCACCCGAGCGCCTCCCTAAGGAGGTGTTTAGGGCACGTCCGACCGGTAGGAGGCCACGAGGAAGACCCAGGACACGTTGGGAAGACTATGTCTCCCGGCTGGCCTGGGAACGCCTCGGGATCCCCCGGGAGGAGCTGGACGAAGTGGCTGGGGAGAGGGAAGTCTGGGCTTCCCTGCTTAGGCTGCTGCCCCCGCGAACCGACCTCGGATAAGCGGAAGAAGATGGATGGATGGATGGATGGATCTTTCTGTCTTGCCTCTGGTGAGGGCGGTCACATTTCTTTCCGCTCCCTTCTTCTCCCTGCTTGCTCTCTTTGTTTTGTCTTGTCTACACTTTTTTGAAGCTTCTTTCTTTGCGCTGTCCTCCAAATCTAAACATCAGACATGGAAATTATCAGCTGAACTCTCGACTCAATTGACAAATGTTTCGACGAGGAAAAGAGGTTCTGGGGAGCCTTGCTGCCCTGATGGAACCATTGCTGCGGGGTACGTGAGAGATTCCTGGGATAAATGGAGAATCATGGGCCTCTCAGTCCTTTCCATCGAGGACGTAGAAGACATTTACCTGATTGATTGGGCTGGGCATTGCTCTGGTGTATCGTCAAATTCGTAAGACGATGGCAGCCACTCAAGGAGCCCAAAGGCTGTTCGTCGCAATGGAAGGCTTGGGCCGGGCTGTGGGATCAGACAAGCCATTGTAATGTCTGCTCGCGGGAAAAACAAAAATCCTAATCTACGATTTGACTCCCTCGAATGGCCTTGATGCTGCAACAACAGGAGCAGGCTGTTCTGATAACATCTCCCGAGGACTCCGCAATGATGGACGCTTTTGACCTCCCTCCCTCCTCAACGACACCTGGAGTCAAACTTTTGCTTGCATGCAGAACGGCCCCAGGCCTATGAATACTACATCAACACACCCAAGACAACGGGCATATGCACACACACCCCCTCCCCCACCCCATGTCTTCACCACCGCTTGATTCCCCTTCGGAGTGATGGACAGCGCTTCATAGCAGCAGCAACCCCCCCCCCTCCTCTGTTGCGAGTTGTCGTGATTATATGTAACATGTTTGTGTGTGCATGGCATGGAGGTTTTTTCCCACTCCAGACTAGGCCCCCTTAGGAGCCCAGTCTAGATTGTATTTTTTTTTACTCACCTTCTTCCCCAGTGTTTTACCTTTTTTATCCCATCTTTTACGGGGCGCCTCGTGGCAACCCATCAGCGTTCCTGTTCTGTAACCCTGTACACTGTTTGTTTGTCTAATCTTTGTGCTGAAAACATAGTTTTGTTGTACTTGTGCAATGACAATAAAGTCTTATTCTATCCTATCCTATCCTTGATCACAAGTGAGAGAATGCGGGAACAGAGAATGACAGGCAAATTGGTGCTGTCTGCTGTAATGCAGTCACTGTGCCGGACTGTTGTGATGAAGATAGAACTGAGCAGGAGGCAAAGTTTTCGATTTATGTTCATACCCTCACCTTACGGTCACAAGCTTTGGGTAGTGACCGAAAGAGCAAGAGTGTGTTTCCTCTGTAAGGTGGCTGTATTCATTTTAAGAGAGTAAAGAGTTCGCCTGAGAGGAGTTCTGAGTAGATCCGCTGCTCCTCAGCATTGAAAGGTGCCAGTTGAGGTGGATGGGGCATCTCGTCTGGATACTGCCTTGCTCGTGAGGTGCTCCGGGCATGACTTATATCCAAAAGGAGTCTCCAGTGTAGACCTATGACAAGTTATAGAATGTATTTAAATGCAGATTTGCTACAATATTTTAATAAATGGATCTTTAACATATACATGGAAGTGATTGATGGCCTGGTGGTTCAGTCCGTGTGGGTTCAGTCCCAAGTCAGTGATAACATCAACGGTTGTTTGTCTGTGTTTGTTCTGATTGACAGGCCCAATGTAGTCTACCTTTCAGCCAAAGTCAGATGTGATAGGCTTCAGCTCCACACAACCCTAAACAGGATAAGCAGTAAAAAAATGGATGGATGTATACATGACTATAAATGGCATGTCTCTGTTCTTGTAGGTGAAACAATGCACGTGTCTGTCCAAGTACTCAACAGCTCAACTCAAGCAGTCATGCCCAAATTCTACCTTTGTGAGAAACAGACCTTCGTCGCTCAGTCAAAAACAATTGTGCATGTAAATGAGATCCTCTTTGGGACCGGAGAATCAGTCCAAGCTCAGAGCAGTGGAACCATTCAGAATGTTCTGAGGATCCCTTCACAGCTCCCCCAGACCTTCTTCAACTGCTCAATGATGAAGCTGGAGCATACAATCAAGGTAATCCTACACAACGCACAATAACAAACTCAACATTTGTATTGTGAATCATCGGGTTTGTCTAATAGTTAGCTACATAACTCTCAAAATTATGGGTGGATTTTGAGGAAAAAATGATTAGACCGATTTGTCTTAAACATTTTATTATGTTACCTTTTACGTTACGAGGCCCCACTTCTAATGTGCGTATGCTACCGGCCCCGCCTCCACCCACAGAGAGTGGATGACCTACAAAAGGGTTTACTCTGTTTATCCCATTCCGCTATAGATGAATCAAAATGTTATAATGATCATGAGGAAAACATGTCTTTCCTCAGTTTTGAGTAAGTTATGTTACTTTTCGATTCGAAACATGATTTGATTTTAATATTAAAATATATTTTTTGGTAGACAAATGTCGGATTTTGCACGCAGGTCAAAATCGTCTGACCACATTTCTGCATGAAATACGCTTATTTCAATGAACCATGATCTTCGTTTTTGCTGGTAATTGGTTCTGGACAAGATCCTGATAAATGATATGGTTTTTGCAAAGTAGGACCTATTAATTACAAAAAGTATTCGCATAAAAAAATTGTTTACGACCTACTAAATCCAGGTTTAACATTACAAGAGCACTCTCAACATTAACATAACACCACATAATCACCCTTATACTCCTTTAATCCAATGTAGCACCGCTGTCTCCAGCTGAGCCAGTCAGTGGCCATGATCTGATGAGTGCGCTCTGATTGGTTTGCTCACATCTAATGGCTAACACTACTGTAGTATTTATATTTTTAGTTTATTTAGCCATTCAGTCTCTTATATATTCACATACTTATGGCCGCCAAAAGTAAAAGAAAAAAATTACTTATTTTGTATATATTTTATTAAGATTATGTGATAGAGTACATAAGACTTAACCTTCCAGGTGATATATTTGTTTCCATCTTCTGCAGTCATATCACACAAAACAATGACTACGCTATTTCGCCTACTTTTGAGGTTAAAGCAGATGTGCAAATCGATTACTGAAATCTCGGTAATGCCAGTACCAGATCATAATCCTCTAATATCAATTATCGAATCAAAATAGCGATAATACTGAGACTTTAATTATTGGAAATAATGAATACCATTAACAGCAACACAGTGTAAAGTAACTAAAGCATTCAGATATTGTCTGAAGGTAACACGATTGGCCAATTAGCCCACGTACAGTACGCAGAGAGCTTCATGGAATGGGTTTCTATGGCCGAGCAACTGCATCTAAACCATACATCACCAATGCAAAGCGTCTGATGCAGTGGTCCCCAACCACCGGTCTGCGGCCCGGTACCGGTCCGTGAATTGATTGGTACCGGGCCACACAAGAAATTAAAAAAATAATAATAATAAAAAATATATATATATATATATTTTTAATTTTTATTAAATCAACATAAAAGACACAAGATACACTTACAATTAGTGCACCAACCCAAAAAACCTCCCTCCCCCATTTCTGTTATTAATATTTCTAGTTCCTACATTATAGATCAATACAGTCTGCAGGGATACAGTCCGCAAGCACACATGATTGAATTTCTTTATGACAACCCCCCCCCCACCGGTCCGTAGGACAAATTTTCAAGCGTTGATCGGTCCGCAGCTACAAAAAGGTTGGGGACCACTGGGTCACTCAGTACTACAAAACAGCAGGTGTATTGTGGACTACATATAGAGTTGAACATAAATAATATAACGCATTCAGTACAGAATGACGCTATTATTTTTTTCGCTGTGTGATTTTTATTTTGTTTAAAGATGATTTTTCTCCATGAGCAACAACACTTGAATACACTACTTTTTAAACTTTACCAGACACATTAGGGATATTTGCACAAAGCATCAGATCAGTATCGCTGATACCAGCCTGAATTTTACTTGGTATCGTATCAGTAAAAAAATCGTGGCATCACTAGTTTGAGCAACAGACTTCGGTAGTTAGTCACCACGCACACACAGTGGCATGTTAGCTCCAGGAGCAGTACAGAGTTAGCAGTCAGTATTAGTTTTTACAGAGTTTGGTGAATATATGTAGAAAGTAGAAATACACTTGCTATTTTATACCAATTTTGTTGTGATAAAATCTACATTTAAAAACGTTTTTACAAGTTTGCTCTGCTAATTTTCATTAGTCTGTCAATTAGCTGATCCAGTTGTCCCCAAACTAAGGCCTGCGGCCCGGATACGGCCCGCCAGCGTCAAAAAAACGGCTCTCGGGAAGTCCCAAGTAAAAAAATAAAAAAATAAAAAATTGTGTGTGTGTGTGTGTGTGTGTGTGTGTTTTATTATTTTTTCAAATCTGTCCTTTCTAATTCGTTCTCTACCGCTTGTTACTCTCGATGTCTCCTAGCCTCTCAAGCAAATCATATAGTTTAAAAATGCATTTTCTCATTGATAACGTGACATCACGCTCGTGCGAGTGTGTGTGTGTGTGCGCGTGTGTGTGTGTGTGCGTGTGTGTGTGTGGCCAATTTTTTTTAACCCAATGCAGCCCCAGAGTCAAAAAGTTTGGAGACCCCTGAGCTAGTCTATTATGTTAGCATCAAGCTTGCGGCAGGAGAGTCAATTTTCATCCTTTATAATTGTTGCTTTTTATCCGTTTATACCAAACTGTGGTGCTGATTTAACATACCTATGTGTATGTGCACTTCATTTGTATATTGATGTACTTAAGTTTGTGTGCTTAGTTTTGCTGTAAATTATGGAGGATATCAATAAACAATTTCTATTCATGATTTTAATTTAAAATAATGTTTACATATTTGGCAAACTAAATACATGTGCATTGGCCATGTATAACCATTTCAAGAACCAACCAAGTGTTATGTTTTCCCTTTATGATATGGATGTATTGAGTTTTCTGTGCAAATATATTTAGATGCAAATGTGAGATTCTAATTTTAACAAACCATTTTAGTCCTCAAAGGTTGCCATCAACTAATGCAAATCCAGGTCGTTGGAAATTTGAGCTACTACTCAATTAATCAGTTAGTGGTTGTCAGTGTTCCAGGTAAACTGATATGGTGACCTCAGGCAGCTGTGAGAGTAAGACAGGTTGTTTACCACTCAAATCACATTGGCGTGTGGTTCATCCATGTCTATAGAGTAGATCCCCAGGTGGTCTCGGAAAGTAACCTCAGTGGAAAAAATAAATAAATGCAGGAAATAGACACCCATTAAAAAAGTGTATTTTGGACATTTTGAATTATGATGCTGGATACTCTCCTCCCCCTCCAAAAAGTCCTGCTAGCTTGTTGTTAACATTTTCCCCGATTTTGGATAAATCTATGCAATAAAAGTGAAGGTTGTTATTATTAGATAAGATTTAGTTCTAATAATATTCCTTGTCTCTTTTTATCTGTTCACTCACAGCGCAAGAAGCTGACAAGCTAATTGCAAATAAACATAATTCAGGTTGCTAAATATACCTCATGCGTTTATTAAACACATTTTATTGGAAAAAATATATACACTATATTGTCAAAAGTATTTGGCCACCTGCCTTGACTCACATATGAACTTGAAGTGCCATCCCATTCCTAACCTATAGGGTTCATTATGATGTGAGTCCACCTTTTGCAGCTATTACAGCTTCAACTCTTCTGGGAAGGCTGTCCACAAGGTTGCGGAGTGTGTTTATAGGAATGTTCGACCACTCTTCCAAAAGCGCATTGGTGAGGTCACACACTGATGTTGGTCGAGAAGGCAAGGCTCTCAGTCTCCGTTCTAATTCATCCCAAAGGTGTTCTATCGGGTTCAGGTCAGGACTCTGTGCAGGCCAGTCAAGTTCAGCCACACCTTGCTTTGTGCACTGGTGCACAGTCATGTTGGAAGACGAAGGGGCCAGCTCCAAACTGTTCCGACAAGGTTGGGAGCATGGAATTGTCCAAAATGTTTTGGTATCCTGGAGCATTCAAAGTTCCTTTCCCTGGAACTAAGGGGCCAAGCCCAGGTCCTGGAAAAACAACCCCCACACCATAATTCCTCCTCCACCAAATTTCACACTCGGCACAACGCAGTCCAAAATCTACCGTTCTCCTGGCAACCTCCAAACCCAGACTCGTCCATCAGATTGCCAGATGGAAAAGCGTGATTCGTCACTACAGAAAACGCGTTTCCACTGCTCTAGAGTCCAGTGGCGACAAGTTTACGCCACTGCATCCGACGCTTTGCATTGGACTTGATGATGTATGGCTTAGATACAGCTGCTCGGCCATGGAAACCCATCCCATGAAGCTCTCTGTGTACTGTACGCGGGCTAATTGGAAGGTCACATGAAGTTTGGAGCTCTGTAGCAACTGACTGTGCAGAAAGTCAGCGACCTCTTTGCACTAAGAGAGGGGTCAGCGAATGCTGAAGCGCAGTCAGTTTACGTGGCCTACCACTTGGTGGCTGAGTTGCTGTTGTTCTCAAACTCGTCCATTTTCTTATAATGAAGCCGACAGTTAACTTTGGAATATTTAGGAGCGAGGAAATTTCACAACTGGATTTGTTGCACAGGTGGCATCCTATGACAGTTCCACACTGGAAATCACTGAGCTCCTGAGAGCGGCCCATTCTTTCACAAATGTTTGTAGAAACAGTCTCCATGCCTAAGTGCTTGATTTTATACAGCTGTGGCCGGGCCAAGTGATTAGGACACCTGAATTGATCATTTGGATTGGTGGCAAAATACTTTTGGCAATATAGTGTATGTATTCGCATCTAATAAATTATAATGAACATTTGTGGATAGAACAGATGGACTCGGACTGACGGAATGGCTTACATTTGTTCCTGGATAGCTGTTGGCGAGTGTCTATAAAATCCACACTTTTGGCCTGTTGTAACTCCTGTACCGACTTACGATCACATATTAACTTGTGTTCACCTCACTGCATGTTTGAAGATTGTAATCATCACACAGGCCTCCGCCATTAAACACTGACATCTGTTTGGTTCTAGGTCACTCTTGGTGACCACCTGGCCAGAGATCCGGACATCAAACTTCCCCTAATCGTTCTTTTGGGTTCGTCCAAAGCACATCCCAAAATAAAAACTGCACCGTTCAAGCCCACGTTGAGCAGTGAAGCAAACAAATCCCGGTGAAGGTGAGAAATAAGTTGTATTTTTTAAATAATTTTGATTATTTGTACGAATTGTGTGACCTAGGCATTTAACATACACAGAGTGTCTGAAAACGTGATGGAGATGATAAAATGTATAAAACAGGGGCGTCCAAATTGTGGCCACAAAATAAACTCATCTCGGATTAAAAGATGACGCAAAAGAAAACATTGTAATGGCCCAAATACCCCCTAAAATGGAACCTGTACCCCAAAATGGCTGCCGGCCTGTGCATCTTACTGATAATTTCTGTGTCACAAATACATGATTTCTTGTAAGATATGTAAGTTTGTAAGCCCTTAAAAATGTTTAGTTGACTGAATAAAAAAAAAAAAAGTAACAATTAAATAACTTGAGTCTGTCTTTCAATTTAGATTAGATTATATACTTTCTTGCTTTGTTAGCAATACCACAAATTAGGGATGTCCGATAATGGCTTTTTGCCGATATCCGATAGTTCCGATATTGTCCCACTCTTTAATTACCGATACCGATATCAACCGATACCGATATATACAGTCGTGGAATTGACACATTATTATGCCTAATTTGAACAACCAGGCATGGTGAAGATAAAGTCCTTTTTATAAAAATTAATAAAATAAGATAAATAAATTAAAAACATTTTCTTGAATAAAAAAGAAAGTAAAACAATATAAAAACAGTTACATAGAAACTAGTAACTAATGAAAATTAGTAAAATTGACTGTTAAAGGTCAGTACTATTAGTGGACCAGCAGCAAGCACAATCATGTGTGCTTACGGACTGTATCCCTTGCAGACTGTATTGATATATATTGATATACAGTATAATGTAGGAACCAGAATATTAATAACAGAAAGAAACAACCCTTTTGTGTGAATAAGTGTGAATGAGTGTAAATGGGGGAGGGAGGTTTTTTGGGTTGGCGCACTAATTGTAAGTGTATATTGTGTTTTTTATGTTGATTTTATAAAAAAATAAAACAATTAAAAAATAAAAAAAAACATACCGATAATAAAAAAAAAACGATACCGATAATTTCCGATATTACATTTTAAAGCATTTATCGGCCGATAATATCGGCAGGCCGATATTATCAGACATCTCTACCACAAATCTAAAATGTGAATTCCAGACGATAAGCTGCTACTTTTTTCCTACGCTTTGTACCCTGGGGTTTATAAACCGGTGCGGCTAATTTATGGATTTTTCTTTGCTAACAGCTAAAATTTCAAATAGTTTTCATTAAATTTTGTGGCCTTGTGGTTAGAGTGTCCGCCCTGAGATAGATAGGTCGTGAGTTCAAACCCCGGCCAAGTCAATAAAAATGGGACCCATTGCATTCCTCCTTGGCACTCAGCATTAAGGGTTGGAATTGGGGGTTAAATCACCCAAATGATTCCCGAGCGCAGCCACCGCTGCTGCTCACTGCTCCCCTCACCTCCCAGGGGGTGGAACAAGGGGATGGGTCAAATGCAGTGTGTTTGACTATCAGTGGTACTTTAACTTTTACTTTAACCTAAACACACTTAAATGGTAACTTATTCTTTGTGCTATGCCGCCATCTTTTGGACGAGTTTGCTCATTGCAGGTGCTGTTGGGTGAATGTGAAGTTCTGCTGTTTTTAAGCTTTGAACCGAAAGTAGAAGTGCGGTTCCGTCTTCTAGTCGTCCATAGCATATCTACTCGTACAGATTATTCATTCATTTCTCCAAGTAACATTTGTAAGTTTTACAGTATAACTAAAACAAATCTTACTTACTAAACCGTTCCATGTGTGATGTCTGGAGGGGTATTTTCATGTATATTTGTACATGGTATTGTAATGTCATGAAGCTAGCTTTGTTAGCATTAGTTAATATGCTAAAACATTATTAGTTAATATGCTTAAACGAGTGTCTGTTGGTATTTTACGTTACAATGGAAATGTTTCTGTATTGTTCCAGTTTCACAAATTCTTTAGTAAACTCACCAAGATGAAACCGAATTAGTCTGTTTAGCTGACTGGAGAGCTAGCTTCTGCAGCTAGTGAGTTCATGACAATGACGTTTGTTTTGTTTGATGAGCAATTTTACACCATTTGGTAACACTTAAGACAAGGGTGTCAAACTCATTTTAGATTGGGGGCCACATGGAGAAAAATCTACTCCTAAGTGGGCCAGACTGGTAAAATCACGGGACGATAACTTAAAAATAAAGACAACTTCAGATTGTTTTCTTTGTTTAAAAATAGAACAAGCACATTCTGAAAATGTACAAATCATTTTATTTATTTTTTTCTCACCCCTAACACCCCCCCAATTGTTTACGTGTATCTCAGCTTTTTTGTAAGGGCCGCCGGAAGTTGGCTGACCCGTCAGCGATCCTGTTCTGTCTCCCTGTAATGTTTGTTTGATCTTGAATGGGATTGTGCTGAAAATGTTAATTTCCCCTCGAGGATTAATAATGTATTTCTGATTCTTCCATCCATCCATTTTCTACCGCTTGTCCCTTTTGGGGTCGGGGGGGGGGGGGGGGGGGGGGTGCTGGAGCCTATCTCAGCTGCATTTGGGCGGAAGGCGGTATGTTGGGTTTTTTTTACACTTAAATGTTGTGGTTAATAGTATCCTACCTTTTATTTGTCGTTATTTATACATTCTGAATATATTATTTGATAATGTTCATGAGTCAACTCATTGGTGTTCATTTTCAATCCATCAAAATAAAAAAATAATATCAAAATCAAATTACAGGATGTTATTTATGTAGTTTGCTCATTTTCCTCGACTGGTGCACTAACGTGTTTTTTCTTTTTTTTTTTACATATGTAGCATCAACTACAAATAGACAAATAATTGCTATTGTGACATCTAGTGGACACATTTAGAACAGCAGTTACTTTCATTGAAAATTTCGGCTCATTTTTATACTTAGCAAACTCATCCCACGGGCCGGATAAAACCTGTTTGCAGGCCTAAGACGGCCCGCAGGCCTCACATTTAATACCCCTGACTTAAGGTATGTAAATGAACATTTACAAAATATTTTCGTGTAAATAACTAATTTCACAACATACATACGGTTTATAGCCCGTGAAATTTTGTTTTCTAAAAATTTTGTGAGTGCGGCTTATACAAACCCCGTTTCCATATGAGTTGGGAAATTGTGTTAGATGTAAGTATAAACGGAATACAATGATTTGCAAATCATTTTCAACCCATATTCAGTTGAATATGCTACAAAGACAACATATTTGATGTTCAAACTGATAAACATTTTTTTTTTTTTTGCAAATAATCATTAACTTTAGAATTTGATGCCAGCAACACGTGACAAAGAAGTTGGGAAAGGTGGCAATAAATACTGATAAAGTTGCTCATCAAACACTTATTTGGAACATCCCACAGGTGAACAGGCAAATTGGGAACAGGTGGGTGCCATGATTGGGTATAAAAGTAGATTCCATGAAATGCTCAGTCATTCACTAACAAGGATGGAGCGAGGGTCACCACTTTGTCAATAAATGCGTGAGCAAATTGTTGAACAGTTTAAGAAAAACCTTTCTCAACCAGCTATTGCAAGGAATTTAGGGATTTCACCATCTACGGTCCGTAATATCATCAAAGGGTTCAGAGAATCTGGAGAAATCACTGCACATAAGGAGCTAAGCCCGTGACCTTCGATCCCTCAGGCTGTACTGCATCAACAAGCGACATCAGTCTGTAAAGGATATCACCACATGGGCTCAGGAACACTTCAGAAACCCACTGTCAGTAACTAAAGTTGGTCGCTACATCTGTAAGTGCAAGTTAAAACTCTCCTATGCAAGGCAAAAACCGTTTATCAACAACACCCAGAAACGCCGTCGGCTTCGCTGGGCCTGAGCTCATCTAAGATGGACTGATGCAAAGTGGAAAAGTGTTCTGTGGTCTGACGAGTCCACTTTTCAGTTCCCAAACATTTACTGAGTGTTGTTCAAAGGAAAGGCCATGTAACACAGTGGTGAACATGCCCTTTCCCAACTACTTTGGCACGTGTTGCAGCCATGACATTCTAAGTTAATTATTATTTGCCAAAAAAAATAAAGTTTATGAGTTTGAACATCAAATATCTTGTCTTTGTAGTGCATTCAATTGAATATGGGTTGAAAAGGATTTGCAAATCATTGTATTCCGTTTATATTTACATCTAACACAATTTCCCAATTCATATGGAAACAGGGTTTGTATACCAATGCGCTCTGTAGTCCGGAAAATGCGGTATATTGGATCATTATTTACACTTCTAACCAGTGTACAGAAGACCAGTCTCCCCCTTGAATAGCTGCCATACTAATCATACATTGAAATGAATTCTGCTGATCTAAAACACTGTTTAAAACATAAATGACGCGTCAGTCAATCTTCATATATCACCTTATGAAACTAATTGGAGAGGTCAAAACAGGCAAGGCAGCTTGAGATGCATCCACATTTTCTACTCTGAATAAATGCCTGCACACAAACACACACACAGATACACTTGAATAATTAAATGATAAAAAACAAAATTAATCCCTCACATAGCGTAGGATACCGACAGAAAATGCCCAAATGAGATGAGTAAGGAGTTGTAATCGGCTCCCAAACATTTGAGACTCAATTAAAAGTTTCTTCATTCTGCTAATGACAAATCACATCAGCGATGCAGAGTGTGATTGAAATACAGAAAAGAAGCCACCGAGTCCCTGATTGCTTTCTGAACGAGCGCGGCCATTGCAATCGGTTTAGGAAGATGGCTGCAATCTGCACGTGTCAGAGGAAGTGCACATTGCATTGCAGCTGTCCATGGCTAACACACAACACCACTAACTTGTCATCCTAACCCTAACAAGAAGAGACAATCAGTCATGTTGATAGGTACCGGTCCTGCGTCTGTGACACAATAACGTCTAAAAGGATGCAGTAAACTAACGATCCATGCGTCTCAGGGACACACCTCATTTTTACCATTAAAAAACAATATTTTGTAAACAACAACTCGTGTTTTAATATCACAGTAACTGGCAAAAAAACATTGTTGCCAGCAGCCCAAACAAGTGGACTCTTATGCTAGTTAAGCAGCTACCAAACGACTACCCAGTCAATGCAAATTTAATTTCAACAATTAAAGATACAAATTGACAGTAAATATCCCCGGGTTTCTGTTGTGACCTCAAAATGTGACATCTGTGTGTGTTATATGTTGTTTTATATTTATATCACTTTTTGTTCATAATGATGTAGCCGTTTTGCATCCATGGTAATTTAAAAATAGATGGAGTGTTATTATCCGTTGCCCGGATCATGTTTTGTTCTGTTAGTTTGACTACCTCAGTTCTATTTTCAGCACCCCTGGGTTTGTGTTTTGGTTTCCATGGGTGCTGATTAGTTTCACCTGCCTCTGATTAGTGTTCAGGACGCTCACCTGCTCCTGGGCACTAATCAGAGAGCTACGTATTCCTGTTTGTTGCCACACACTGTCTGGCTGTCATATTTGCTTCTATGCAACAAGTTACGTCGTCTACTTATTTAATTCCTTTACGCTAAGCTTTCGCACTAGCTTCCTTAGCTTTGCTTCCCGTGCGATCGGCAGGCTGGTTTTATTTATTTTGTGTTGAAGTTAAATTTAATCGGGTATAATTTTCTGATAGGATTGGAAGTAGCATGTGTTTGTATTTGGTCACATAATCCTTTAAAAGCAGTCTTCTACTAAGGTCAAAGTGCATGTGTCCAGCCGCAGCGCTGCAGACAGTTCCCAAGAAAGTGGGAATCCCACAAGAATGTACATGTAGGGTTTAGGAGGAAGATTAAAGACCTTAGCAACATCTGGAAGAAGGTCCACACAAAGAGACTGAGGATAGAAGTTGGAGGTCACCAGACCCAAATCGATCACAGGAGATCGGTTGACTAGTCAAGTAAATAAACTGAGTGGTATGCAGGCTGCCCGGCACCCAGATTTGACCCACAATGAGAGGGGGTCTACAAGAATTGGTATTTAAACACAGTGTTCCGACAGGACAGCAGAATGAAGATATTTGGCACCCTTCTTCTCCTAGAGCTGCAGCTCTAGTCCGAGGCTCGCTGAAATAAAATAAAGCTTTATGTTCAACGGTTCCTCTTGGCGGCTCCTTGGCTCATCACCCATAACACAAGCATCAAATATACAACAGTATCCTGTATGATTTATGCGTTTAAATCATTGTTTCACCTGCACCTTGCCTCCGGAGTTCTTGCTGCATTTTGGGAGAACGACCCAAAATGCACAACCATGCGACCACGACGTTACATGGAGAGTGGAACTAATATGTACTGGAGTAGGTGCCCATAGGTCTCTTTTAGGTGCGAGCACGTCCTCTTCCACTCAGGAAACGTGAGAAGCAACAAGCTAATTCATATATTCACTCTCCTTAAACATTACCTGCGTTTTCCAGATTAGTAATTTTGTGAAGTAACGCAAAAACAAATGTTTAATAATTAAACATCCCAGAACTGAACTGTGATATAGTTCAGTGAGAGATATTTATGTTTTGTGTGTCCTGGGCATGATGTTAAAGTGCATCCGGCAGTGGAGGCTTCTCTATGGGGTCTTGGGGCACTAGGAGGTTAACCCCTTTACTACTGTTACCCCAGGTGGCCCTTGGCAAAGGCCTAGTACCTGACTGCCCCCTCGCCAGGGATACGGTGAAGCCCTCAACGGCGGAGCAGGCGGAAGACGGTAGATGTAAGAACTACCACAACGGCTGCGATGGCGGAAGAAGGCACCCCCACGTCCATGTGGGCCCAGTTATGGGGAAATAACAACCCAAGACCTCAACGGTGGAACAGTCGGAGGATGATTGCTAACCCTATGGAGCGTCACAACGACTGGGATGGCGGATGAAGGCTGCAGCAGAAAAGGGTCCCCAGTCGTCTTGGACTCCATGCCACTGGACCCTGACCCGGATCTGTCAAGGATCGTGTGGTGACTGTCTGTGCACCAGTCTCCCCACGTTAAATAAAGTCACGCACAGGCATCCTCCATAAAGGGATACCCCCCTACCAGGAGGATCGTCATACTCGTTCGAGTGACCGCCGATGATGATGATGATTTATGTTTTAGTAAGTTAAGAGTTTAGCACTACAGTGCAGTTTTTCTTAATCATAGGGCCATTGTTTGGACGCGAGCGCCACTCAGAGGGCCGTCATAAAATATCTGTTTCTCAGCTGGGGTCCGTATGGGCCGCCTCCCTTCTCAGTTGTAATATGATTTTCCACCACCGGTGGCAGTAATGACAATCTCAAACAAACAGGGATTGTCTGGCGCAAAAGTCATGGAGAAGTTTCTTATGCGCAAAAATTACGACTAAAGTGGTGAAGTTTTATTTTCATTTGCACTTTAATTTTATTGGCAGTTTATTTAACAAACATATTCATTATTAATTTAGTTTATTTTAGCACATAATTGAATGTATTTTTTTTTTGTCAGTTATTTGTTTCCCTCTTTATGCAGTATGTTTGGTTAGAACTTAATTTTCTAATCAGCCCAACCTAAGCTTAAAGTTTTTGTGTTAAATAATATTTTTTTTGATTAAAACCTGGTTTCATATATGTATTCTGGATAAATGTCCTTTTGTTATCTCGCACAAGGTTATTTCTTGCTATGTGTAAACATATTATGGACTGAGTGATGTTTATACATATTTTGTTTGACTATAAGTATACTTCCCAAGGACGTTTTCATGCCTAAATTAACACTCAGATATGAATGATCTTCACTCGGATATGTGAAATGTTTTTGTGACAGCACTATATGGAAATGTGACTAGGCATACCATTATGATAGCTAATGTGCAATGGAAACAATTCATGTTTTCGAGAATCTGACATGAAGTTTTGAGAATATTTGTATTTGTATTGTGAATTATACAAACCCTGTTTCCATATGAGTTGGGAAATTGTGTTAGATGTAAATATAAATGGAATACGATGATTTGCAAATCATTTTCAACCCATATTCAGTTGAATATGCTACAAAGACAACATATTTGATGTTCAAACTGATAAACATTTTTTTTTTTGCAAATAATCATTAACTTTAGAATTGGATTCCAGCAACACGTGACAAAGAAGTTGGGAAAGGTGGCAATAAATACTGATAAAGTTGAGGAATGCTCATCAAACACTTATTTGGAACATCCCACAGATGAACAGGCAAATTGGGAACAAGTGGGTGCCATGATTGGGTATAAAAGTAGATTCCATGAAATGCTCAGTCATTCACAAACAAGGATGGGGCGAGGGTCACCACTTTGTCAACAAATGCGTGAGCAAATTGTTGAACAGTTTAAGAAAAACCTTTCTCAACCAGCTATTGCAAGGAATTTAGGGATTTCACCATCTGCGGTCCGTAATATCATCAAAGGGTTCAGAGAATCTGGAGAAATCACTGCACGTAAGCAGCTAAGCCCGTGACCTTCGATCCCTCAGGCTGTACTGCATCAACAAGTGACATCAGTGTGTAAAGGATATCACCACATGGGCTCAGGAACACTTCAGAAACCCACTGTCAGTAACTACAGTTGGTCGCTACATCTGTAAGTGCAAGTTAAATCTCTCTTATGCAAGGCGAAAACCGTTTATCAACAACACCCAGAAACGCCGTCGGCTTCGCTAGGCCTGAACTCATCTAAGATGGACTGATACAAAGTGGAAAAGTGTTCTGTGGTCTGACGAGTCCACATTTCAAATTGTTTTTGGAAACTGTGGACGTCGTGTCCTCCGGACTAAAGAGGAAAAGAACCATCCGGATTTTGATAGGCGCAAAGTTGAAAAGCCAGCATCTGTGATGGTATGGGGGTGTATTAGTGCCCAAGACATGGGTAACTTACACATCTGCGAAGGCGCCATTAATGCTGAAAGGTACATACATGTTTTGGAGCAACATATGTTGCCATCCAAGCAACGTTACCATGGACGCCCTTGCTTATTTCAGCAAGACAATGTCAAGCCACGTGTTACATCAACGTGGCTTCATAGTAAAAGAGTGCGGGTACTAGACTGGTCTGCCTGTAGTCCAGACCTGTCTCCCATTGAAAATGTGTGGCGCATAATGAAGCTTAAAATACCACAACGGAGATCCCCGGACTGTTGAACAACTTAAGCTGTACATCAAGCAAGAATGGGAAATAATTCCACCTGAGAAGCTTAAAAAATGTGTCGTTTCAGTTCCCAAACGTTTACTGAGTGTTGTTAAAAGGAAAGGCCATGTAACACAGTGGTGAACATGCCCTTTCCCAACTACTTTGGCACGTGTTGCAGCCATGAAATTCAAAGTTAATTATTATTTGCAAAAAAAAAAATAAAGGTAATGAGTTTGAACATCAAATATCTTGTCTTTGTAGTGCATTCAATTGAATATGGGTTGAAAAGGATTTGCAAATCATTGTATTCAGTTTATATTTACATCTAACACGATTTCCCAACTCATATGGAAACGGGGTTTGTAGAAAATATGCATTGTTCACAATGTGTAATAAATAAAAGAAACCTTGGAAGCAACAAGCTTGTTTGTGTCTTCACTCTCCATCACCTATGTTTTCCAGGGCTTTAGCTAACGAACACAACTTTTTTGTTTACTGTGCTTGCGAGCCTGTGACACCTGTCACATGTTCACTGCTGTAGGTTCACTGCTCATTCGTGTCAAAGGTGTTTTAATGTTTCAAGGGACATGCTGTAATGAAATAAAAAAGCAGTCCGTTGGCAGTGATGAAACATACTTGGAATGGCTGTCGCTGTTTTATGTTCACACGGCGTCTGCGCGTACATGCTGCTTCACACGAGATAGTAAGCAGAACACAGTAATGCCACTGATGAGAAAGATAAAACATTGCTGGTCAGCGGACTATTGCACTTGTATTTTCTGCTTCCACTGATTAGACACGTGATAGTACTTCAACATTGCCTGTACGTACTTCTATATCTTCTACTGCGCCTGATGCAAAATAAGTGCATCTTCCTTCAGCATCTTCCTCCTAAAGTGAACTCCTCACTGCATACAAATGTCTGCACTTTTAGGATGACAATTTAATGTATTGCAAAATTTGCACTACTGACAACGCAATAGGAACGCCTATTGTGGTTGAGAATGTTTTATGTATCAAAATCTTCACTTTTATTTATATTTTTTAGCATGAGTTGTTTTCAGTTTAACTTTACAAGTTTATTTTGGTGACAGTTGTATTTTCAGATTTGGAGTTTGGTTCATTTCAGATACATTTTCAACATAATGGAATCCATCCGTTAATTATAACCATATCATACCAAACCACCACCAAAGAAATTTGATACAACTATTTTTTTTTTTAAATAAGCGTAAAACATACATAGAGAATGTCTGCAACTTTTAACGGCAAAGCAGACAGCAGACAATAAGGACACCTTTGGTAGTGTTTCTTTTTCCATGATTATAATTAATCATTACAGTTATTAGTTACCGTATTTTTCGGACTATTAGGCGCACTTAAAATCCTTTCATTTTCTCAAAACTTGACAGTGCGCCTTATAACCCGGTGCTCCTAATGTACGGAATAATTTCGGTTGTGCTGACCGACCTCGAAGCCATTTTATTTGGTACATGATGAAATGATTAGTGTGACCAGTATATGGCAGTGACACATAAGAGATATGTGTAGACTGCAATATAATGGCAGTCACACATAAGAGATACGTATAGATTGCAAAATGACTCAAGTAAACAACACCAAAGTTGTATTTGTTCCATTGAAAATATAGAACATTACACACGGTGCTAAAAAATCTGTCAAAATGTTTTAGTACGACTTTGGTAAGCTATGAAGCCGTACCGCTAGATGGATTGTACTGTGCTTCAACATACGAGTATTATTATTATGATGGTATATGTGTATAAGGTATGACTTATCTAGTGTTTTGTTTCGCAATATTATGCAAAAGCAAAATGTCTTACCTTCTGGTACCTGCTGATCTGTATTTGGGATCTGCATAAGTCCTGACAATTTGCGCGTGTTCGACTTTGCAGTCCGTGCCGACACCGTAGTTGATAAGCTTCTTCTTTTTCTCTATCTTCTTGTTATGGGACATTCATCCTCCGCTGTTGCCATTTTTAATATAAAGTAGTGTAAAGTTGTTATTTATATATCATTGTGGCTTGTGCAGCCCTTGGAGACACTTGTGATTTAGGGCAATATAAATAAACATTGATATATGTTTGTTGTTATATGTTGATATATATGATATATTTGTCAGTAAACTCGCCATGAATGCGCTAAAAATACCGGTGTAGTGAGTTTACATTATTTACCCAAGGAACTTTAGTTATTAGAGAGTTCCGGTCGAACGGTTTTTCACGGGACACATTTCACGGAACATGTTGTTATTGCAGTAGTGAGCCACAGATGAGAAGATGTTGCTCTGTTATTGATTTAAGTAAAGTGTTAATGTCATTAAAACAGTTACCTCCATCGTTTGACACTTCTTCCACTCCCGTCCTTGCATGCTACACCGCTACGACAAAGATGACGGAGATAAGAGGCTGCCGAAGGTGAGCCACAATAAGACCGCCCACTAAACGGCACATCCTGAAGCGACTTTCAGAAAGCGGCTTGAAGATGATCTGTAAAACATAATCTATGCAACATTTTGACCAAAGAACCACCATTATATGTTATGTAGACCACAAGGAAGAGTTTTCCATTTGGAAAATATAATAATATGACCCTTTTAATGCGGCCTATAATCCGGTGCGCCTTTTGTATGAAAATAGACCTGACTATACTTGCTCATCGGCTGTGCGCATTATAATCTGGTGTGCCCTATGGTCCGAAAAATACGGTATATTGAATAAATCAGTACAGCAATTTGACAATGTGCTTATACTCCCATCTAGAATGAGTAAAACATCAATACAATAATTGCTTTTCAATTTGTGTTAAAATTCTGTGCTGACACTTACAACACCAGTAAAAAATTTAAAGTTAATTCAAAATTATTGAAAAAAATCAGCCTAGAAACATTACTGTTGCCGCAACTTTCTGAAAAATCTACCGCAAATTCAGGCATTTTAGGCTGAGGCAATCACAAAGAAATCCCGGCAGGAAAAGAAGAAGTGCCATTGCCGAAAATTGACATTAGATATTTTATTAACTTTGAGAGTGTCACTGTAGCACCTTTATCTACTTCCTTCAGAGTCGTGTATAGAGAGTAAGGACAACCCGGTTTCAAGCGATCTCATCAAAGATTGGTCAAAAGGCACTCAAGTGACTACCGGGCGCCATGTTACGTACCAGATTGAAGCCGCAGCTCAGCGAAACTACACTTCCTCAATTTACATTACTTTTAATTGAAGAGTGTTTGCCAAGTGTAAACATGCCCTGTTGTGCGACAATGCGGGTGCACCACTCGCATAATTGCAGCAAGCAATTGCAAATGTTTCCAGCAACCCAGAAAGGACAAAAATATGGGAAGTGAAGGTTGGCCGGGTAGACTGGAGAGTCAGTAACAAGTTTCCTGTGTGAGGTAAGCAAGTATATACACATGGGAAACGTTGTATATCGCAGTGAACAGTGAATTAAAACACTTTGCCTGACAAAACTTTGCTAAAAAATTGCACCTTTTCTTCGTACGTTGCCAAATAACACAAACTAATACATATTGCAGTAAAAAAACAGCTTTATCTAAGTATTCAAGTTAATATGGTGATAATACTGCGATGAGGTGGCGACTTGTCCAGGGTGTACCCCGCCTTCCGCCCGATTGTAGCTGAGATAGGCTCCAGCGCCCCCCGCGACCCCAAAGGGAATAAGCGGTAGAAAATGGATGGATGGATGGTGATAATAAAATCAGTTGACATACTTCAAACAAAAGTCATAATTTCTCCGTAATTGTTAGACCAAAGCTAATGAGGATTTTGGCAAAATGAGGCTACTACATTTATTTTTGGTCATTGTGTATTAGAAAGCCGATGGTAACTCAGCACTGCTTGAATATACTGTAGCGGTGGAGTACATAAAAAACGGCCGCAAAATTGCCCCAACATTATTATATATCCTAGTTTGAAGAAATAAAAGTGTGTTTTATTGTAAATGTATGAGCTGGAGTATTAGAACTGTATTTTATAGTTGTTATTTTGGTTTATTTTGTCAGGAAAACTACCGGTAACGTCAGAAAGACTCAATTACACAGCAGCACAAGTCCGAGGCACCAAACCTCTCGTTTAGTTGTCCATACTCTCTCTCTACGCGACTCTGATATCTATGTGATGTTACTGACAACTAATGATCAGTTAGTGTAGAGTACTATATATCATCACAATAGATTCGTCCGATTGTTGACAACTGGCAAAACCTAATGAATCATATTTGACTATGACAATACTTTGTCAAACACAGCCCTGTTGTGTAGAGCAGTGGTTCTCAAATGGGGGTACGCGTACCCCTGGGGGTACTTGAAGGTATGCCAAGGGGTACGTGAGATTTCTTTTAAATATTCAAAAAATAGCAACAATTCAAAAATCCTTTATAAATATATTTATTAAATAATACTTCAACAAAATATGAATGTAAGTTCATAAACTGAACATCAAATCAAGTAGGCTATTCCATTCATTACAATGCAACAATGCAACAATGCAATATTCAGTGTTGACAGCTAGATTTTTTGTGGACATGTTCCATAAATATTGATGTTAAAGATTTCTTTTTTTGTGAAGAAATGTTTAGAATTAAGTTCATGAATCCAGATGGATCTCTATTACAATCCCCAAAGAGGGCACTTTAAGTTGTTGATTACTTCTATGTGTAGAAATCTTTATTTATAATTGAATCACTTGTTTATTTTTCAACAAGTTTTTAATTATTTTTATATCTTTTTTTCCAAATAGTTCAAGAAAGACCACTACAAATGAGCAATATTTTGCACTGTTATACAATTTAATGAATCAGAAACTGATGACATAGTGCTGTATTTTACTTCTTTATCTCTTTTTTTCTACCAAAAATGCTTTGCTCTGATTACGGGGTACTTGAATTAAAAACATTTTCACAGGGGGTACATCACTGAAAAAAGGTTGAGAACCACTGGTGTAGAGTATGCCAATCAAGTGACACATTTCAGTGAGGAACAATAACATAATAATTAAAATGGCATCTTAACTGGTCTTTGTAATAGATGTGTGCAGTCCCAAATTTGTTTAAGCGTTTCTTTGGAGAAGGTTCTGTCTCCCCAGGATTGGTACTTAGACATTTGAAAAACAGAGACCGTGGGTGTGTAACAGATCAGTGAGATAGGATGAGGTGTAGAGCCTTGAAGGTGAGAACTTGAAAGTGGATACACTGAGAAACCAGAGGAGGCTCTTAACGATGTTTGATGTGATCACCAATAGTGTCTAAGGAGATGGTCATGTCCTAATGTTACATAATATTGCTGTGATGATCTCGAGCAGAGTGTTTTCAGTACACGTAGTACAGTTTAGTGACATTTTTCATGACAAACTGACTGACCACCGACATCCTAAACTCAGACCTTCTTGCTGACATTAAAATTGTCTACAAGGTTAGCGGCTGGCTGCCTTCCAAAGTGTGTCAGCCTGGCATCTGGCGGTTCATCCTGCCTGCCCTTTAATCAGGCCACCCACTGAAGGTATATCCTGCTCCATGTCCTGCGTAGTCAACAACTGCTGCAAGATAATTAGCGTGATAGCAGGACTCCAACTATGAAGCCCAAAATGGATGCAAAAAAGAAAAAATTGCTGAGATCATTTAAAACTAAGCTCAAGTCAGTGTGTTGATTTAAAATGATCACATGAGAACATTTGTAGGAAGTGTGTTTGATTACGAAGGTCAAACACAATCCAGTCAATGAAACATTGATCATCTGCCTCCAAACCTTTATAAAGATCAATCCTGGTATTTACCAATCAACTGATGGCTACATGATGATCATCTTTGGCACAAGTGTGCCTTTGTGTTTCTCAAAAAACACAATATAAGTCATATCTGTTAATAGGGATGCCCGAAAAACATCTATTCATGTCCGAATAGCGATTTTTATACATATTTATATTAAAGTTAAAGTTAAAGTACCAATGATTGTCACACACACACACTAGGTGTGTGGTGAAATTTGTCCTCTGCATTTGACCCATCCCCTTGCTCACCCCATGGGAGGTGAGGGGAGCAGTGGGCAGCAGCGGTGGCCGCACCCGGGAATCATTTTGGTGATTTAACCCCCAATTCCAACCCTTGATGCTGAGTGCCAAGCAGGGAGGTAATGGGTCCCATTTTTATAGTCTTTGGTATGACTTGGCCGGGGTTTGAACTCACAACCTACCGATCTCAGGGCGGACACTCTAACCACTAGGCCACTGAGTTGGTTATAAATTATTATTATTATTATTAATCGTTTTTACATTTCAACACAAGTCATATGTCAGCAACCAGGAGGAGATTTTGTAAGCCGTTTCAAAGGTTTTATGACATTCCAGAATATATAGCAAGAATCGATTTTGAATTAGGAATACTTGCCAACCCTCCCGGATTTTCCGGGAGACTCCCGAAATTCAGCGCCTCTCCCGAAAACCTCCCGGGACAAATTTTCTCCCGAAAATCTCCCGAAATTCAAGCGGAGTGGCCTCCAGCTCCATGCGGACCTGAGTCCGCTTTCCCACAATATAAAGAATGTCTACAGTAAAGCAGTCCGTCTGCCGTAAACAGCAATGTTGTGACACTCTTAAACAGGACAATACTGCCATCTAGTGCATTTGATGAAATCACTTTTGTGCGTGTCACACATCAATGCATAATCAGAGAGGGTGTTCAGCATGGTTAGAAAGATAGTGACAGAGAATAGAACAAGGATGGACAATTCAACCCTTAACTCAACAATGAGTAGATGAGTGTTATGTGTGTGTATATGTGTAAATAAATGAACACTGAAATTCAAGTATTTCTTTTATTTATTTATATACATATATATATATATATATATATATATATATATATATATATATATATATATATATATATATATATATATATATATATATATATATATATATATATATATATCCATCCATCCATCTATCCATTTTCTACCGGCTTATTTCCTTTGGGGTCGCAGGGATATATATATATATATATATATATATATATATATATATATATATATATATATATATATATATATATATATATATATACTTGACTTGGTGAATCCTAGCTGTAAATATACTCCTCCCCTCTTAACCACGCCCCCGCCCCAACCACGCCCCCCGCACCCAGCCCCCACCTCCCGAAATTGGAGGTCTCAAGGTTGGCAAGTATGCTGTAAGACTTAGCATCCATTACTATTATAACAAATAATACATTAAATTGTTACTATTCAGATCTTCCAGGACTTTGCTCGCTTTTTTGTGATTGTTGCAACCTGAAATTGCCAATTTCGTGGAGGCTTTTTCACATAGTTGCGGCAAAATGCGGTTACGAAACATACATTTTTTTATTAACATTTCATGCATTTGTTGAATGTTTCATTTTTTACCGTCATCACCTTTTAGATTAGGAGGTACTTTGTCTTTTTTTCCAACCCTGACCCTATATTGTTTTTTTCAAAGTAACTACAAAGTCCCAATTGTACACATTTAGGCCCTGGAGGCAACTGTCTTGCTAAATCTGGCGACTTTACAACTTCTACTAGCGATTTTTTCCTCAATCTCGACTAGCGACAAATCCAGTTATTTTTCTGATGTTTTGGAGACATGAAAGCACAGTATCACTCTGCACTGAATGTCTCCAACAAGTAGCGAGTGCTGCCGTGAGCCCCTCTTCACAAGCGGTTCATTTGACAGGAGCCTCACGCAGCAGTCCCAGCTGCACTGAGAGCAGAGAGGAGAACCACACTCCTTTGCATTTAGATGGCAAACAAAATGTGCATGTGCAAAGCTACCGCTGTTTTTGCTTTTTTGACAGAGCAACATGTAAATATTTTTTCACTTTCACGCTAGACCTGGTCTGATATTCGATAAGTCAATTAACCAAACGATAAATGAAAATTAACTTTGCCAACCTCGATAAAAATGTCACGTGCACACGTGTTTACAGGCTGTAAGACCATTCATTCTTTTCATCAGTTTCAACAGCTGCCTCTTCTCATGCATGAAGTGTCTTTGTGCAAAGAGACAGGGTCACTAGCAGGCACACAGTGCAACAAGTTCGCCCATGAGTACCAAGGCAACAGGAGCGATAGGAGAAATTTGGAGAAAAAAGATGATCTGAAAACCAAATGCCATCGTACCGGTTTGGCAATATTTCAGTTTTAAAACAGTGGAACAAGGTGAGGCAATCAATCAATCAATCAATCAATCAAAGTTTATTTATATAGCCCTTAATCACAAGTATTCAAAGGGCTGCACAAGTCACAACGACATCCTCGGCTCAGATCCCACATCAGGGCAAGAAAAAAATCAACCCAATGGGAACAGCGAGAAACTTTGGAGGGGACCGCAGATGTGGGGACTATCAATACTGGCAAGACGGTTGGCTGAATGTGCTCGAGAATGGTGCCAACAAAAAAGTCAAATACGATAAACTTGCATGCCCATTTGAAACAAAACCACCTGATTCAGTATTTCAACTGGTAAAAGAACTGCACATGAAGATGCAAAGGTTTTGTCCCAACAGTCCACACCTTCTGAGGCGTTTGGTAGACAAAGTCAGAACAGAAGAAACCGCGCAAAATGGTGTTAAAAAGGCAATATCTGGAAAAATGCTGCAAACGTTTGACAGACAATACGATTACAAATACATGGCAAACGGCAATTCCAGACCTTTACAACAGAGTAAAAGATGATATACTAAAGGAAATTAAAGACATCCCATTTCATATATGTGGTCAAGCTCAAACATGATCCCTTACATGAGCTTGACCATACAATATATAACTGCTAACTGGACCCTGCACTCCAGATATGTCTCTGGTAACTCCACCCATGAAGAAAACCTAAACCTTTAGCAGACTGGGGACTGGATGAGAATAAACTATCCTACGTCACTACAGACAATGCTGCGAATATCTCGGCTCCAATAAGGAACCTTGACTAGCAATGGCCTAATTGCTTTGGCCACAACCTCTATCGTCAATCAATCAATCTAAGTTTATTTATATAGCCCTAAATCAAAAGTGTCTCAAAGCTTGCTGTGTCCCATGGTCTGGACAGCGAAAAAGACCAGATAGCCCGTACCATAGAACTCTGTAGAGCAGGGGTGTCAAACTCATTGTACTTCAGGGGCCACATGGAGGAAAATCTATTGATAAGTGGGCCAGACTGGTAAAATCATGACATGATAACTTGTGATTAATCTTTTATGTAGGATAAGGGGATCTTTTTTTGGATTAATCACATGCGTTAACACACAGCCCTATATATATATTTATGTATGTACAGTACAGGCCAAAAGTTTGGACACACCTTCTCATTCAATGTGTTTTCTTTATTTGCATGACTATTTACATTGTAGATTGTCACTGAAGGCATCACAATTATGAATGAATACATGTGGAGTTATGTACTTAACAAAAATGGTGAAATAACTGAAAACATGTTTTATATTCTAGTTTCTTCAAAATAGCCACCCTTTGCTCTGATTACTGTTTTGTACACTCTTGGCATTCTTATAATGAGCTTCAAGAGGTAGTCACATGAAATGGTTTTCACTTCACAGGTGTGCTTGAAGTTCATCGAGAGTTACGTGTTAAATTGAAATGAATGCCTTCTCATTTAGATGAGCAAGACAAGAGACATAGTCTCACTGGCTCAGAGGCGGGTAGTAAGTACTATCTCCATTTCATGTCTTCTGCCCAGCGCTATAGCGTCTCCTTTCATTGCGGCCGGAAAGTGTACAAGCAGTGACTAAGTTTGTGGTTTGCCACAGTGCTACTGATTTTCAAGAGGTAAATGTTCAATTGTAGTCAGAGAAAAATTGCAACCACATTTTCACTCAGTCATTTCCATTATTCAGGTGAAACTCATAACATTTGAATATCATGTAAAAGTCCATTCATGTCAGCAGTTTAACTTCAAATGTGAAACTAATATGGGATATTATACTAATTACATGCAAAGTAAGATGTGTTAAGCTTGTATTTATTATAATTTTGGTGGTCATGACTTACAGTTTTTGGAGACCCCACATTTTCTGAGATTTTCAATTCAAGGTTTTCATAAACTGTGAGCCATAATCATCAAAATTAAATCAAATGAAGGCTTGAAATATCTTGCGTTGCATGTTATGTATATGAGTTTCTTTTTGTAAATCTAAACAAACCATTCTAATATTTTGAGTGTCAGCAATATATTTGCTAGGGAGATGACAAGCGATGCCTAAACATTTTAAAAATGTTAATTTAAATATTATATTCCTAAATAATTTCCACATATATTTTATTTTGGTAAATTCTACAGAATAATATCTATTTCTTATATTTTACATACTTGGCAACCCTCCTGATATTTCCGGGAGACTCCCGAATTTCAGTGCCCCTCCCGAAAATCTCCCGGGTCAACCATTCTCCCGAATTTCTCCCGGTTTTTCAATAGCCATACAGGTCACACCGAGGGTGGCCGTATAAACAACTTTAACACTGTTACAAATATGCGCCACACTGTGAACCCACACCAAACAAGAATGACAAACACATTTCGGGAGAACATCCACACCGTAACACAACATAAACACAACAGAACAAATACCCAGAGTCCCTTGCATCCCTAACTCTTCCGGGCCACAATATAAACACCCACTACCACCAAACCCCGCCCCCCCCAACCCCGCCCCCTCAAACCCCCCAATCTACCGAATTCGTCGAAGGTCTCAAGGTTGGCAAGTATGATATTTTATTTTCAAAATAATCTATTCTTCTATGCTATGTGCCTCTTAAGGCCTCACTGTTGGCTTTGTAAGGGCATGTTAGCTCAAAACTAAACGCAATTGATGCTAATCTACCTTTTTGATTTCTTTTTTTCCAAATAAGAATCGATAAGAGAACCATTAAAGAACCGTATCATTAAGCAGAATCAAAAGTGGTATCAGAATCGGAAAATTCTTATCAATTCCCATCCCTTGTATACACACACAATATACTGAAAATCTGTGTCCTCTGCAGTTGACATTGGTTTTATTATCCATTTCATCAATCAATCAATCAAAGTTTATTTACATAGCCCTTAACCACAAGTGTCTCAAAGGGCTGCACAATCCACGACATCCTCGGCTCAGATCCCACATCAGGGCATGGAAAAACTCAACCCAATGGGCGGCCGGTGCAATGGACGTAGAGTGGATCTAGTTAATAGTGTGAGAGTCCAGTCCATAGTGGGGCCAGCAGGGGATCATCTTGAGTGGAGACAAGTCAGCAGTGCAGAGACGTCCCCAACTGATGCACAGATGAGTGGTCCACCCCGGGTCCCGACTTTGAACAGCTAGCGTGTCATCTGTGGTCACCTAATAACCTCTCCACGCAGGAGAGGGGGGCAGAGCAGAAAAGAGACTGCAGATCAACTGGTCTAAAAGGGGGTCTATTTAAAGGCTAGCATATACAAATTAGTTTTAAGATGGGACTTAAAAAAATGCTTCTATTTGGTCAGAAATATAAATTGCAGATAAAAAAATTACCCACAGTTATGCTGAACTCAAATGTCACTGTCACCAGTTCTTAGGATCAATCAATCAATCAATCAATTCCTTTATTGTCTATGTCATAATAACACTTAAGTCATACATGAACAACGAGATTTTGTTTGAGCTTTGTCCAGCGGCATAGAAACTGCATTGATGTGCAGGTTGACAATAGTTTACATTTTAGCATTTTAGCATTGTCAGGAAGATCGCGATAAGAGGGACGTGGGGGTGGGAACAGTCAGATGTCTGATGGGTGTTACGTTGATGTTGCAGCAATGCAATGTCCAGAGCACAATTATTGAGGTGGTGAAGAGTTAGGTAATAAGATGGTCCGGGGCAGCAAAGGGGCAGGTTGTTCATTTAGCAGTCTCACAGCCTGGGGATACAGACTGTGAGACATTCTGGTGGTCCTGGCGCGAATCGATCTATACCTCCTTCCAGAGGGTAGCAGGTTGAAGAGGCCATGTGCTGGGTGGTATCTGTCCTTCAGGATGTTGTGTACTCGCTTTAGGCAGCGAGTTGTGTCCATGGCACTCATCTCTGGGAGTATCGTCCTTGTAATTTTCCCCGCCGCTTTAATCACTCGCTGGAGGGCCTGTTGGTTCGCTTTAGTGCAGCTAGCAAACCACACTAAAATCCGTAAGTGGGGACACTGCTGATGGCACAGTTGTAAAAGTTGACCATTGATTTCTGCGGAATGTTTGCGCATTTTAGTTTCCTTTCCGACTGTAGAAGCAGTGTTAATGATGATATAAAAACGATATATTTATGATAATGTAAATGTAAAAACATATTTAAGATTGATGTACACCAACTTAATAACAAATAACAAATATTACCTTTCCCACAGGATATTGCCACACGATGGGCAACTAAGCAGAAAATGGTAGAGAGGGGGTCCCGGCGCAGCTACCAGCAATAAGACAAGTCTAGGTTGAGGACAGAAAACATGGCCACTTCACCCCAAGCTGGCAGGATGTTTTTGTGTTGGTTTCCATCAGTGCAGTATTGAAGCCTGTAGTTGACTTCACAGACATCCTCTCAGGATACAAATATGTCACAGTGTCCTCACTTAAGCCTGTACAAATTGATTAAAAGTGAGCATCTCTCCCCAGCACCTGATGGCGCTGCACTGACAACCAATGTGAAACCAAACATGTGCAAGTTACTGACTGAAAAATGGTCGAGGCAGAGGCATTGGGTGATGTCAAAGATATGCTTGTCCAAGAGCTGCTGGACTAAAACGAGCCAGATGGAAGTCAAGAAGGGACCAGTGGTGAACACAAGTTATTTTGTTAAAGGAAAAGAGGATGAAGCTTTTGCACCCACAAACAAGGAAAATCTTTAACCAGAAGTACTTTAGTAATCCCCGAGGGGAAATTAAGATAATTATATTATAATATATATACAGTACAGGCCAAAAGTTTGGACACACCTTTTAATTCAATGTGTATTCTTCATTTTCATGACTATTTACATTGTGAATTGTCACTGAAGGCATCAAAACATGTGGAGTTATGTACTTAACAAAAAAAGGTGAAATCACTGAAAATATGTTTTATATTTTAGGTTCTTCAAAATAGTCACCCTTTGCCCTTGTGCAACAAGCACCAGTTGAGAGAATGTTTTGCACAGTTGCTATTATTGCAACTCCAGAGAGATCCTGCCTAAAGCCACACAAGGTGAACTTGTTGGTGTTTTTAGCTCATAATCTGCCTGACTAAAGTTTATCTTTTATTTTTTGAAAATGACCTGTGACTACATCTAAATGTACTGTAGTGTTTATTTTGTTACTCCGTACTTTTTGTTTTCAAAGGTTAAGGTCAGTTGAGGAATGGGTAACTACCTCTGGCTAAATGTTCAATATTGAAGTGCAACTTTATTTATTGCTTTGGTCTTCTATGTATTTATACCAGCTCAGTGGCTTTGTGGTTAGAGTGTCCGCCCTGAGAAGGTCGTGAGTTCAAACCCCGGCCGAGTCATATCAAAGACTATAACAATCAGTGACGTGCGGTGAGGTTCATGGCTGGTGAGGCACTGACTTCATCACAGTCAGATTTACAAACATATGAACCCTAAAGAGTATTTTATTCACCATTTGATTGGCAGCAGTTAACGGGTTATGTTTAAAAGCTCATACCAGCATTCTTCCCTGCTTGGCACTCAGCATCAAGGGTTGGAATTGGGGGTTAAATCACCAAAAATGATTCCCGGGCGTGGCGCCGCTGCTGCCCACTGCTCCCCTCACCTCCCAGGGGGTGAGCAAGGGGATGGGTCAAATGCAGAGGACACATTTCACCACACCTAGTGTGTGTGTGAAAATCATGGGTAATTTAACTTAACTTTAACTTTACACATACAAACTGTAGCACACAAAAAAGCCCATTTAATAAAAAAAAACGTTATTATGGTCTTACCTTTACTTATAAATGAAGTCCATGCGCTGCTCCTTTTGAACAAAAGCATGGATAACTTGTTTATAGAAGTCTTCCTTATCTTTCTTCAGTTTTAAAAGTCTCTCTGTCTCGATGGAGATCTTCCTTTAAGTATTACCTCCTGCTTCGATTGAAAGTCCAGTTTAGAAAACTGTTTTATTTTAGATATGTAATCCATCCATCCATCCATTTTCTACCGCTTATTCCCTTTGGGGTCGCGGAGGGCGCTGGAGCCTATCTCAGCTACAATCGGGCGGAAGGCGGGGTGCACCCTGGACAAGTCGCCATCTCATCGCAGGGCCAACACAGATAGACAGACAACATTCACACTCACATTCACTCACTAGGGCCAATTTAGTGTTGCCAATCAACCTATCCCCAGGTGCATGTTTTTGGAGGTGGGAGGAAGCCGGAGTACCCGGAGGGAACCCATGCAGTCACGGGGAGGACATGCAAACTCCACACAGAAAGATCCCGAGCCCGGGATTGAACCCCAGACTACTCAGGACCTTCGTATTGTGAGGCAGATGCACTAACCCCTTACCCACCGTGCTGCCTAGATATGTAATCCTCCATGTTAATAGTCCAGGCAAGGGGAAAAAAATAAATGATCGCTGCTAACTGTTGCTGCTTGTTGTCACTTCTTTTGCAGCCGAGTAGTCGCAAGACTGATCTTTGGGATCACTAGCGCCCTCTACCACCAGGAGGCGGGATTACTGCGAGCCTCACACAGTGCGTCTTCGCAGCCGTTTTATGATTGCTCAGCACAAGAAATACGTTACACACATACAGTTGTTGACAAAATACACTGTACATTATATACCTCAGCTAACTAAACTATGGAAATGTATAATATAATTCATATAGTAATATGGTCTCACTGCATAGCAGGCCAGCAGTTAGCAGAGTCAATGCGCAATCCATGGTGAGGCTCAACTCAGTGACGTGCCTCAACTGGCTGCTGACTCACTGCAAGTCTCTTCTCAGTATTTGAACGGCAAATGTGAAAATTCAGCGATTTTGAATAAAAATAATCTAAAACTGGTGAAGTTAAATGGAAAATAACTTTATAGTTTAATCACTGGATACATATAACAATTTAATTTTTTTTTTTTCTTTTTACATTTTTTTTCTTTCCATGATGGCACGTGAGGCCCCGCCTCACCTGCTTCCCCTGACTGCACGTCACTGATAACAATGGGACCCATTGCCTACCTGCTTGGCACTCAGTATCAAGGTTTGGAATGATTCCCGAGGGTGGTGCATGCTGCTGCTCACTGCTCCCCTCACCTCCCAGGGGGTGAACATGGGGATGGGTCAAATGCAGAGGACACATTTCACCACACCCAACGTGTGTGTGACGAGTTTAACTTAACTTTAACTTCTATACAATATTTATATAGTTGAGTGTTTCCCCTCTCTTTAACAGACACAGGCTTGTTTTTTTCTGCTTTTGGTTGTGATTTTTATTTAAGTGCAACACTTTTGCTAACTAGCCCATTTTATTGTTATTATTCATTGTTTTATTTAACTTGGAGATGTACATGTTTGCATTCCAAATACAATGTTGCATCATACAAGAAATACAAGTTTATTGCATTTGGAAGGGTGTATTTGCATTATCATGTGTTGTATTACATTAGTGGTTAGTTTGGTCTCAAAATAATGTTGACAATAATATCGTTTATCAGAAATAAAATGCATGTCAATGCATCCTCGAGCAAAATTTGTTATTGGCCCAGGCCAATGTCCCGCTAAAAACAAATCACTGCAAAGTCCCAATCCCATAACTCATGTTAATGAGCCGAGCTATCGCTTGGATTTACTTGACGTCACGTCCGGCTTTTGAATATGCGTGCTGGTTAAGCCAATCAATGAAATTAAACAATGGATGTTTGCAAACTTCTTGCAACTCAACGCCAAGAAAACGGAAATGCTGATTATCGGTCCTGCTAAACACCGACATTTATTTAATAATACCACCTTAACATTTGACAACCAAACAATTACACAAGGCGAATCAGTAAATAATCTGGGTATTATCTTCGACCCAACTCTCTCGTTTGAATCACACATTAAGAGTGTTACTAAAACGGCCTTCTTTCATCTCCGTAATATCGCTAAAATTTGTTCTATTTTATCCACTAGCGACGCTGAGATCATTATTCATGCGTTCGTTACGTCTCGTCTCGACTACTGTAACGTATTATTTTCGGGTCTCCCTATGTCTAGCATTAAAAGACTACAATTGGTACAAAATGCGGCTGCTAGACTTTTGACAAGAACAAGAAAGTTTGATCATATTACGCCTACACTGGCTCACCTGCACTGGCTTCCTGTGCACTTAAGATGTGACTTTAAGGTTTTTTTTACTTACGTATAAAATACTACACGGTCTAGCTCCGTCCTATCTTGTCGATTGTATTGTACCATATGTCCCGGCAAGATATCTGCGTTCAAAGAACTCCGGCTTATTAGTGATTCCCAGAGCCCAAAAAAAGTCTGCGGGCAATAGAGCGTTGTCTATTCGGGCTCCAGTACTATGGAATGCCCTCCCGGTAACAATTAGAGATGCTACCTCAGTAGAAGCATTTAAGTCCCATCTTAAAACTCATTTGTATACTCTAGCCTTTAAATAGCCCCCCTTTTAGACCAGTTGATCTGCCGTTTCTTTTCTTTTCTCCTCTGCTCCCCTCTTCCTTGTGGAGGGGGGGGTATGGCGTCACATTAGTGCCAAAAATCCGAGCGCATAAAAACTGTTATCGCGCGCTGATTCTCCACTTCGTGCGCGCGCGCGACACCGGTGCCTTTCTGTGCGTGCGCGGTGCCTTTTTGCGCGCGCGCGGTGCCTTTCTGCGCGCGCACGACGCCTTTCTGTAATGATTGAGGCTAGATGTCCGAGGTAAGATGGCTACAACGTTGCTACACTTGAGAATGATTGGTAGCCATCTTACCTCGGACAGCTAGCCTCAATCATTACATTGATGTCAATGGTACATGTACTAATTCAATTACCATAACTTAAAAACTAGTCCCATCTTAAAACTCATTTGTATACTCTGGCCTTTGAATAGCCCCCTTTTGTTTTAGACCAGTTGATCTGCCGTTTATTTTATTTTCTCCTCTGCTCCCCCCTATCCCTTGTGGAGGGGGAGACACACAGGTCCGGTGGCCTTGGATGGGGTGCTGGCTGTCCGGGGTCGGGACCCGGGGTGGACCGCTCGCCTGTGTATTGGTTGGGAACATCTCTGCGCTGCTGACCTGTCTCCGCTCGGGATGGTTTCCTGCTGACCCCACTGTGGACTGGACTCTTACTGTTATGCTGGATCCACTATGGACTGTACTCTCACAATATTATGTTAGACCCACTCGACATCCATTGCATTCGGTCTCCCTAGAGGGGGGGGGGGGGGGGGGGGGGTTACCCACATATGCGGTCCTCTCCAAGGTTTCTCATAGTCATTCACATCGACGTCCCACTGGGGTGAGTTTTTCCTTGCCCTTATGTGGGCTTTGTACCGAGGATGTCGTTGTGGCTTGTGCAGCCCTTTGAGACACTTGTGATTTAGGGCTATATAAATAAACATTGATTGATTGATTGATTGATCGTTTATCAGAAATAAAATGCATGTCAATGCATCCTCGAGCAAAATTTGTTATTGGCCCAGGCCAATGTCCCGCTAAAAACAAATCACTGCAAAGTCCCAATCCCATAACTCATGTTAATGAGCCGAGCTATCGCTTGGATTTACTTGACGTCACGTCCGGCTTTTGAATATGCGTGCTGGTCAAGCCAGCGTTTGTTCTCAATGGCTATGTTTGCGTTGTCTTCGGCTGATTGAACCTTTTAAATCGTGAAAAGGATAAACGTTTCTTCAGAGTTCCTCAATAGATAATCAAGAAGCGTGGAAGAGTGCAAGATTTTATAAAAAGATGAGAAAAGTGGCACGCAATCCAGTCCAAAGGAGCAGACTCGAAGACCGCACAAGTTTGCAGTGATCACTTTGTTACAGGTCTGTTTGACATACTTTTAACGTTTAGTGTTTCCCATTTAAGTATTAATTTGATATTATTTGTTTTTCTTAAAACACATTTTTGCTACGAGTGTTTCGTAAACTACCATCTCGGCGAGTCTAAATAAAAAAATCATTGCAATCAATTATGCAAATGAGGCGATGACTTTATCTAGTGTGGACATCCAATAGCTACTTTCCTTACGGAGGCAACACTGCCGCGCAGGTCCCAATGTGTCCCAATGATAAATGGGGTTGTCCAAAAGGTCTGAAATGTACCCAAAGAGTCTGTGACAGGGGGGCCTTTTGGTGAACTACCATATTTCGAGGCTATAGAGCGCACCGGTACTTAAGCAGCATTCACCAAATTTTAGAAGAAATACATTGTTTACATTAGGGATGTCCGATAATGGCTTTTTGCCGATATCTGATATTCCGATATTGTCCAACTCTTTAATTACCGATACCGATATCAACGGATACCGATATCAACCGATATATGCAATCGTGGAATTAACACATTATTATGCCTAATTTGGACAACCAGGTATGGTGAAGATAAGGTACTTTTTAAAAAAAATCATAAAATAAGATAAATAAAATAAAAACATTTTCTTGAATAAAAAGAAAGTAAAACAATATAAAAACAGTTACATAGAAACTAGTAATGAATGAAAATTAGTCAAATTAACTGTTAAAGGTTAGTACTATTAGTGGACCATCAACACGCACAATCATGTGTGCTTACGGACTGTATCCCTTGCAGACTGTATTGATATATATTGATATATAATGTAGGAACCAGAATATTAATAACAGAAAGAAACAACCCTTTTGTGTGAATGAGTATGAATGAGTGGAGGGAGGTTTTTTGGGTTGGTGCACTAATTGTAAGTGTACCTTGTGTTTTTTATGTTGATTTAATAAAAATAAATAAATAAATAAAATAAAAAAACAAACAAAAAAAATGATACCGATAATAAAAAAAACGATACCGATAATTTCCGATATTACATTTTAACGCATTTATCGACCGATAATATCGACACGCCAATATTATCGGACATCTCTAGTTTACATATATTAGTTGCACCAAACCATAAGCCGCAGATTAATACTGGTACAACATATTTTGTAAATGTTTGTTAACATACATGAATTGTTTCTAAACAATGCCTGTCACACGGCAGTAATACGGCTGATCAAACAAAACGGAAGTCATCATCATGGACCTACTAGCTGCGGAAGCTAGCTCTCCAATCAGCTAAACAGACTCAATAAGTCCATGGTGGCGTTTGGGTGAATTTACGAAACTGAAACAATACAAAAAAAAAATGCCATTGTAACTTAATAATACTAACACAGACACTCATAAACGTGTTTGCATATTAGCTATTGCTAACGTGTAACGCCAGCTTGATTGATTACGATAGCACGTCCAAATATGCTTGAAAACACTCCTACAGACATCACACATGGGATGGTTTAGTCAGTGTGAAATGTTTGTTATATCATAAAACTCGGAGTGATAAATTAAGAATAATTTCGATCTTGTCCAAAAAATAGCGCAATAGGACAAACAACAACAAACCTTTTGAGTGTTTTTGTTGATGTTGAAAACTAATTGTTGAATACAAAACATTATGGCCGTTAGCCAATAAAAGTCCATAAATTAGCCACACTGAGTAATAAGATGCAGGATTCAAAGTGTAGTAAAAATGTAGCGGCTTAGAGTTCGGAAAATGCAATATGTAGAATATCACAATGTCTCAACACATATCGCCATATCACAATATCGCAATACTTTTTTGTTTCATGACTCAAGCATCGTGATACGTATCAAATCGTTAGAGTCCTTGTCAATACCCAGCTGTAGTGACAATAGGGCGGAAAAATTGAGCATGGACAAAATTGATTGGAAACAATGTAAAAGACGATTAGCTAAGTTGTGCGGAAAGGTGCAAGTGTCAGACAAAGTTGCATGGCAGCGCGAAATTTGTGGAAATCCTTTAAATGTGCGTGAATGTTGCGATTTCAACAACGCAAAGTTCTGGAGGGTCTGACTGTTGAAACCTTTGCCGCAGTCTTTCTTTACGGGTGCCATTATTTTCTTTTGGGATTTGACTCTGAGACATAAAATCTATAGCATTCTGGTGATTTTCTTTCTCAAAATTGCTTCATTTGTCTGAAATTGCAGCAACTGCGTCTGACACACTCCATCAGCCCACAGTGCGCTAGTTTAAGTGCAGCCTATTGACTGCTGCTTTTAGATGCTGCCAGATGGTGATCACTTGTTTATGTTCTCATATTTCTTTGTTGCAACAAACACAGATTGGGCTTGCCAATGCTGTTGTTTTTACAAGTAAGTGTTTTGTGCAGTGTTGCTTTGTTTGTTAGAAATCAGGTAAATACATCTTTGACAGTGACGTGCAGTCAGGGGAGGCAGGTAAGACGGGGCCTCACGTGCCATCATGGAAAGAAAAAAAATGCAAAAAGAAAAAAAAAGTATTAAATTGTTATATGTATCCAGTGATTATACTATAAAGTTATTTTCCATTTAACTTCACCAATTTTAGATTATTTTTATTCAAAATCCCTGAATTTTCACATTTGCCGTTCAAATACTGAGAAGAGACTTGCGGTGATCAGCAGCCAGTTGAGGCACGTCAGTGAGTTGAGCCTCACCATGAATTGCGCAATGACTCGGCTAACTGCTGGCTTGCTGTACAGTGAGACCGTATTGCTATATGAATTATATTATACATTTTCATAGTTTAGTTAGCTGAGGTATATAATGTACAGTGTATTTTGTCAACAACTGTATGTGTGTAACGTATTTCTTGTGCTGAGCAATCATAAAACGGCTGCAAAGACGCACTGTGTGAGGCTCGCAGTAATCCCGCCTCCTGGTGGTAGAGGGCGGTAGTGATCCCAGAGATCATTCATGCGACTACTCGGCTGCAGAATAAGTGACAACAAGCAGCAACAGTTAGCAGCGATTGTTTATTTTTTCCCCTTGCCTGAACTTTTAACATGGAGGATTACATATCTAAAATAAAACCGTTTTCTAAACTGGACTTTCAATCCAAGCAGGAGGTAATACTTAAAGGAAGATCTCCATCGAGACAGAGATACTTTTAAAACTTAAGGAAGACTTCTATAAACAAGTTATCGATGCTTTTGTTCAAAAGGAGCAGCGCATGCACTTCATTTATAAGTAAAGGTAAGACCATAATAATGTTTTTTTTTTAAATTAAATGTGCTTTTTTGTGTGCTACAGTTTGTATGTGTAAAGTTAAAGTTAAGTTAAATTACCCATGATTTTCACACACACACTAGGTGTGGTGAAATGTGTCCTCTGCATTTGACCCATCCCCTTGCTCACCCCCTGGGAGGTGAGGGGAGCAGTGGGCAGCAGCGGCACCACGCCTGGGAATCATTTTTGGTGATTTAGCCCCCAATTCCAACCCTTGATGCTGAGTGCCAAGCAGGGAAGAATGCTGGTATGAGCTTTTAAACATAACCCGTTAACTGCTGCCAATCAAATGGTGAATAAAATACTCTTTAGGGTTCCTATGTTTGTAAATCTGACTGTGATGAGTCAGTGCCTCACCAGCCATGAACCTCACCGCACGTCACTGATCTTTGATATATTGGTACAATATTGAAACAATGCGTGCCGACTTCAAATTTAATCTATGTTATGAAGGGATCCTAGTGTTGATAAAAGTATCAATACTTTGATACCAAGTGGATCCTTACACGCAAAAAATACTTGGGTACCTACTTTTTTTTCAGTAGTCATTACAGAATACTGTACAACACTTTTTCCTTGGCAAGCCACGTGAATTCTTGTCATGTGAGTACCAAAGATGCACGCTTGCTGTCTCAAAGGGGACCTATTGTACAAAACCAACTTTTCATAACTATTGGAAACAGCCCCGAAAAGTTGAAATCAAACCATGGAGGCATGGCGGAGATATTTATAAAACTATCTTGCCTTTTTTCATACTTTCTCTTATAGAGCCGCACAATTTGTGGCGTTTTTCCAAATGTGACGTCAGCGGATATCGCCATATATGGTATGGTATGGTATTGTATGATATACCTGAAGAGTTTTGCACAAGTCGGCGGTAGTAGTCAATAAGCTCCTTCTTTTTCTCTATTATTTTGTTGTGGGGCAGACTGGCTCATACATGCACATGCATCCTCTGCTGTTCCATTTCTAATACAAAGTAGCGTATAGTTTGAACTCATATCTGTCAGTAGACGATTTCTTTGCGCTGGGTGAGGCGTCTCCTCCTGGCTATGCGGGAGCGCATATTGCCCGTCCCATTAAAAGGGGTGGGGGAGTCGCACTCATATACAACAAAAACTTTAACCTTACCCCGAAGCTAAATAATAAATATAACTCGTTTGAGGTGCTTACTATGAGGTTTGTCACACCGCTGCCTCTCCACCTGGCTGTTATCTACCGCCCCTCAGGACCCTATTCGGACTTCATCAGTGAATTTTCAGAGTTCGTTGCTGATTTAGTGACGCACGCTGACAATATAATCATAATGGGGGACTTTAATATCCATATGAATACCCCATCGGACCCTCAGTGCATGGCGCTCAAGACTATAATTGATAGCTGTGGTCTTACACAAATAATAAATGAACCTACGCATCGCAACGGTAATACGATAGATCTAGTGCTTGTCAGGGGTGTCACCACCTCCAAAGTTACGATACTCCCGTATACTAAAGTAATGTCCGATCATTACCTTATAAAATTTGAAGTTCTGACTCATTGTCAACAAACTAATAATAATAACTACTATAGCAGCCGCAACATTAATGCTGCCACAACGATGACTCTTGCTGGCCTACTGCCTTCGGTAATGGCACCATTCCCAAATTATGTTGGCTCTATTGATAACCTCACTAACAACTTTAATGACGCCCTGCGCGACACCATTGATAGTATAGCACCGCTAAAGCTAAAAAGAGCCCCTAAAAGGCGCACCCCATGGTTTACAGAAGAAACTAGAGCCCATAAATTATCGTGTAGAAAGCTGGAACGCAAATGGCGCGCTACTAAACTTGAGGTTTTCCATCAAGCATGGAGCGATAGTTTAATAACTTATAAACACATGCTTACCTTAGCTAAAGCTAAATATTACTCAAATCTCATCCACCTCAACAAAAATGATCCTAAATTTTTGTTTAGTACAGTAGCATCGCTAACCCAACAAGGGACTCCTCCCAGTAGCTCCACCCACTCGGCAGATGATTTTATGAATTTCTTTAATAAGAAAATTGAACTCAATAGAAAGGAGATTAAAGACAAAGCATCGCAGCTACAACTGGGTTCTATTAACACAGATACGACTGTATCTACGACGGATACCGCCCTCCAAAATAGTTTCTCTCTCTTTGATGAAATAACATTAGAGGAATTGTTAAGATGTGTTAATGGGACAAAACAAACAACATGTTTACTTGACCCATTTCCTGGGAAACTTATCAAGGAGCTTTTTGTATTATTAGGTCCATCAGTGCTAAATATTATAAACTTATCATTTTCCTCTGACACTGTTCCACTAGCATTCAAAAAAGCGGTTATTCATCCTCTGCTCAAAAGACCTAACCTCGATCGTGACCTCATGGTAAACTACCGGCCGGTGTCCCATCTTCCGTTTATCTCGAAAATCCTCGAAAAAATTGTCGCACAGCAGCTAAATGAACACTTAGTGTCTAACAATCTCTGTGAACCTTTTCAATCTGGTTTCAGGGCAAATCACTCTACGGAGACAGCCCTCGCAAAAATGACTAATGATCTACTGCTAACAATGGATTCTGATGCGTCATCTATGTTGCTGCTTCTTGATCTTAGCGCTGCTTTCGATACCGTCGATCATAAAATTTTATTAGAGCGTATCAAAACACGTATTGGTATGTCAGACTTAGCCTTGTCGTGGTTTAACTCTTATCTTACTGACAGGATGCAGTGCGTCTCCCATAACAATGTGACCTCGGACTATGTTAAGGTAACGTGCGGAGTCCCCCAGGGTTCGGTTCTTGGCCCTGCACTCTTTAGTATTTACATGCTGCCGCTAGGCGACATCATACGCAAATACGGTGTTAGCTTTCATTGTTATGCTGATGACACCCAACTCTACATGCCCCTAAAGCTGACCAACATGCCGGATTGTAGTCAGCTGGAGGCGTGTCTTAATGAAATTAAACAATGGATGTCCGCTAACTTCTTGCAACTCAACACTAAGAAAACGGAAATGCTGATTATCGGTCCTGCTAAACACCGACATTTATTTAATAATACCACCTTAACATTTGACAACCAAACAATTACACAAAGCGACTCGGCAAAGAATCTGGGTATTATCTTCGACCCAACTCTCTCGTTTGAGTCACACATTCAGAGTGTTACTAAAACGGCCTTCTTTCATCTCCGTAATATCGCTAAAATTTGTTCCATTTTGTCCACTAGCAACGCTGAGATCATTATTCATGCGTTCGTTACGTCTCGTCTCGATTACTGTAACGTATTATTTTCGGGTCTCCCTATGTCTAGCATTAAAAGATTACAGTTGGTACAAAATGCGGCTGCTAGACTTTTGACAAGGACAAGAAAGTTTGATCATATTACGCCTATACTGGCTCACCTGCACTGGCTTCCTGTGCACTTAAGATGCGACTTTAAGGTTTTACTACTTACGTATAAAATACTACACGGTCTAGCTCCATCCTATCTTGCCGATCGTATTGTGCCATATGTCCCGGCAAGAAATCTGCGTTCAAAGAACTCCGGCTTATTAGTGATTCCCAGAGCCCAAAAAAAGTCTGCGGGCTATAGAGCGTTTTCTATTCGGGCTCCAGTACTATGGAATGCCCTCCCGGTAACAGTTAGAGATGCTACCTCAGTAAAAGCATTTAAGTCCCATCTTAAAACTCATTTGTATACTCTGGCCTTTGAATAGCCCCCTTTTGTTTTAGACCAGTTGATCTGCCGTTTATTTTATTTTCTCCTCTGCTCCCCCCTATCCCTTGTGGAGGGGGAGACACACAGGTCCGGTGGCCTTGGATGGGGTGCTGGCTGTCCGGGGTCGGGACCCGGGGTGGACCGCTCGCCTGTGTATTGGTTGGGAACATCTCTGCGCTGCTGACCTGTCTCCGCTCGGGATGGTTTCCTGCTGACCCCACTGTGGACTGGACTCTTACTGTTATGCTGGATCCACTATGGACTGTACTCTCACAATATTATGTTAGACCCACTCGACATCCATTGCATTCGGTCTCCCTAGAGGGGGGGGGTTACCCACATATGCGGTCCTCTCCAAGGTTTCTCATAGTCATTCACATCGACGTCCCACTGGGGTGAGTTTTTCCTTGCCCTTATGTGGGCTCTGTACCGAGGATGTCGTTGTGGCTTGTGCAGCCCTTTGAGACACTTGTGATTTAGGGCTATATAAATAAACATTGATTGATTGATTGATTGATTGATATGACGTCATGCATTTATTTGCTAAATAAAATACAAGCGGCAACTAAAGTATTTAGTGAGTGTGAGCTAGCTCTGGACAATTGTGGTAAAAATAATGGTAAAGATTATTTTAATTGCTATTGAAATCACAATTTTTTTTGTGTCCTGTCCAGCTACTTAGGCAAATCATATTATTGATGTAGATGTCCATATCAGCTGGACAAATTTACTTTACAAATGAGAAGTGTGGGATACTTCTCTTGTTGCGTTATTTGTATTTGACTTTATTAAATTGATTAATATTATTATTTGGTGCAGCCGGGCCGGAGCAGGAGGGGATAGAACGAGAAAAAATAAGGAAGACAGAGGGGGAAATTGCGGGGACAATAGGGGGATAGACAGAGAGAGAACAACAACTGCAAACACAACAATAACAACAACAACAGAACAACATCACAATTTTTCACTAATTTGAGCCTTTATTGTAACACCAAAACTTTACTTTAAACATAATTTAAAAGAACAATGGATATAACTTAGTAACAAACAACAAGTAAAATAATAACAATAGTAGCAACAATAAATTTAAATAACAATAGTACTAATAACAATGTGATAAAATAGCAAAAAGCCATAATGTAATGAGAAAAAGCAGAACTGTTCACACTAATATCTGATGATACACTTTGTCACTTATAACAAAAAGCTGACTTTAATTATATATGATTTATTTACTCTTTTTTTTTTTTTTTTTAACAAAATAAAACATTTTAAATGGCCACAATATAGTTTGACTATTCAGTATGCGATCCTTGTTGGAAAAAGTTTGGACACGCCTTAGACACTTTGCCAAGGACTGTGATAAAACTGTGCAGTGCAAAGAGTGCGACAGTAGTAGGCACCCAACTACTTTACACCCTGGCCCAGCAGTAAGAAAACCAGAGAGCCCTGCTGTCATTGAAGATCAAGGCGGGGAGCGAGAAGAGAAAGAGCCTCCAGAGGTCAAGTCAAAATGCACAGAGGTGTGCGGGAAGGCAGTTGGCGCCCGATCATGCTCCAAAATATGCTTGGTCCGTGTATTCCCTGCAAGTCAACGAGAGAAAGCTGTTAAAGCATATGCTGTCCTCGATGAGCAGAGTAACAGGTCGCTGGCCAAGAGTGAGCTATTTGACCTGTTTGGCATTGGAGCAGGTGCCACTCCTTACACCCTTAAAACATGTGCAGGGGTCATGGAAACATCAGGACGACGCGCAAATAATCTCATTGTCGAGTCAATAGATGGCAGTGTACAGATCCCACTGCCAACATTAATTGAGTGTGATATGATGCCTGATGACCGTGCAGAGATCCCCTCAGCAGAAATAGCACATCATTATCCGCACCTCAAGCCAGTGGTAGATAAAATACCAACTATTGATCCTGACGCAGATATTGTCATGCTTCTCGGCAGAGACATCCTACGTGTACACAAAGTACGAACAATGCACCGTATGCTCAGAAATTGGACCTCGGCTGGGTCATTGTCGGAGACGTATGTCTAAAGGGAGTCCACAAGCCAAGCAGCATTAATGTCTATAGGACCAATGTCCTACCTAATGGACGGACGTCGTTCCTGAGTCCATGTACAAGTGTTATTCATGTGAAAGAAAAGTTCGACAAGAACACACCAAGGTCACGTAAAGAGACCGGTCTCCAGGAAGATGACACTGATGAACTTGGAAGCAACATATTTGAGAGGACAAAGGAGGATGAAAAAATAGCATGGTCTATTGATGACAAAGCCTTCCTTGAGATCATGGACAACAATGTCTACATGAATGAGGCTAACACCTGGGTAGCACCCTTACCATTCCGTTTCCCAAGACAACGTCTGCCGAACAATAGAGAGCAAGCAGCAAAACGACTGTCATCTCTATGTCGCACACTGGAAAGAAAGCCAGTTATGAAAGAACAATACACAGAGTTCATGCAGAAAATCTTTGACTCAGGACAAGCAGAGCTAGCTCCACCATTGAAGGAGAAGCAAGAGTGCTGGTACTTACCAACCTTTGGTGTCTATCACCCCCAAAAGCTGGATCAAATACGCGTGGTGTTTGATTCTAGTGCTAAGCACGAAGGCATTTCACTCAACGACGTCCTCTTGAAAGGACCGGACCTGAATAATACCCTTCTTAGAGTCCTTATTCGCTTCCGCAGAGAGCCGGTTGCAGTGTCCACCGACATACAGCAGATGTTTTACTGTTTCACAGTCTGGAATGAACACCGTGACTTTCTAAGATTTTTGCGGTTCGAAGACAACGACTTCACAAAACCAGTGACTGAATACCGAATGACAGTGCATGTGTTCGGTAACAGCCCTTCGCCAGCTGTGGCCATTTATGGCTTGAGAAGGGCAGCTGAAGAGGGAGAGAGAGAACATGGTACAGATGCTAAGCAGTTCATAATGAGGAACTGCTATGTAGATGATGGGCTTGCCTCATTCTCCAATGCTGAGGAAGCCATCACCGTACTGTCAAATGCAAGAGAGATGTTGGCAGAGTCAAGCATCAGGCTACATAAGATAGCATCTAACAGCAACACTGTTTTGGATGCTTTCCCCCCAGAAGACCTTGCCAAAGGCCTTAAGGATCTAGACCTGACATCTGATTCACTACCACTCCAATGCAGTTTAGGCCTCAGATGGGACCTTCAAACAGACAGTTTCTCCTTCTGTGTGTCTGACAAAGAAAAGCCATTTACAAGAAGGGGAATCCTTTCAGTGGTCAACAGTCTCTATGGGCAAGGCACTCGTGAGAGATGTCTCCACAGAAGAGTATGATTGGGACACTCCGCTACCAGAAGACAAAGCAATCCAGTGGAATGTCTGGAAAGATTCCCTCAAGGAACTTATGCAGCTCCAGATCCAGAGAACCTACATCTCTGTTTCTCTGCTCGCCACAGTATACAGAGAGATTTGTGTGTTCTCAGATGCATCAACTATGGCTATATCAGCTGTAGCATACCTCAGGGCAATCGATACAGAAGGACACAGCCATGTCGGGTTTATCATGGGGAAATCCAAGCTGGCTCCACGTCCTGCTCACACTGTTCCTTGTTTGGAATTGTGTGCAGCCGTCTTGGCAGTGGAAATTGCAGAGACAATAATGGATGACATCGATGTAGAGATTCACAAAGTCAAGTTCTACACAGACAGCAAGATCGTACTGGGCTACATACATAATGCGTCCAGAAACTTCTATGTCTACGTGGCAAACAGAGTGACAAGAATAAGAAGGTCCTCTACCCCAGAGCAATGGCACTACATCAACACCAAACTCAATCCTGCAGATTACGGATCTAGGTCTGTCTCAGCGGCTCTCCTACCAGATACCAACTGGCTGACAGGTCCAGCTTTTCTAAGAAATCCAGAAGTGGATGAAGTTCCACAGCCAGAGGCATTTAACCTTCTGCATCCTGAGACTGATGTAGAAGTTCGCCCTCAAGTTTCAACCTATGCTACGAAAGCCACAAGTGGACTTCCTGGCTCACACCGGTTTGAAAGATTCTCCAGCTGGAAATCTCTTACTCGTGCAATAGCCAAGCTTGTCCAAAAGGCTAGAGTCTTCTGGAAAACTTCAGATGGTATCCAGAAAAAAGATGAACTCAGTCAAGCAAGACTGGTCATATTGAAAACAACACAACAAAATGTGTACAAAGAGGAAATGAAAAGCCTAGCAAAGGGTGAAGAGTTGTCTCGACACAGTCCGCTCAAGAGTTTGGACCCCATCCTTGACGATGAAGGATTGCTGAGAGTCGGAGGTCGGAATTCATCAGCAGACATGACCTGGGACGAAAAGCATCCGATCATTCTTCCAAAAGACAATCACATATCTACCTTGTTGGTACGATACTACCACGAACAAGTGGCCCATCAAGGCAGACACTTCACTGAAGGCGCAGTTCGGACAGCTGGACTGTGGATAACAGGAAGCAAGAGACTTGTGTCAAGTGTGATAAACAAATGCGTCACCTGCAAAAGAATGAGAGGAAAGCTCGAAGAACAGAACATGTCTAACTTACCTGCGGATAGACTTACCTTGAATCCTCCTTTCCCGAACGTTGGACTTGACGTCTTTGGGCCTTGGACCATCTTAGCGCGCAGGACAAGAGGTGGATATGCAGAGAATAAACGCTGGGCAGTCATGTTCACCTGTCTGAGTACACGAGCGGTACACATCGAGCTCATAGAGACAATGTCAACCTCCAGTTTCATTAATGCCTTAAGGAGATTCACCGCCATCAGAGGGCCTGTGAGACTTCTGCGTTCCGATCAAGGCACAAACTTTATTGGAGCTTGCAGAGAACTGCAAATAAACTCTGAAGACACTGAGTTGAAAGCTCACTTACAGGACAAAGGCTGTACCTGGATATTCAATCCACCACATTCCTCTCATATGGGAGGTGTGTGGGAAAGGATGATCGGCATTGCACGCCGCATTTTGGATGCTATGTTGCTTAAGGACAACTGTCGCCTCTCCCACGAGGTACTTGTGACACTCATGAGTGAAATCATGGCAATCATGAATGCAAGGCCTCTAGTTCCAGTATCGTCTGATCCTGACATGCCAGCAGTTCTCACGCCCGCAATGTTGCTTACTCAAAAGACTGATCCAGTATCTGCTCCTCAAGGGAACATGGATCTGAAAGATCTCTATAACAAGCAATGGAGGCAAGTTCAAAGTCTAGCCGAAACTTTCTGGAAACGTTGGAGACAAGAGTACTTGACGACCCTTCAGCCCCGCAAGAAGTGGAAGTCAGAAAGACCAAACTTGCAAGTAGGCGATGTGGTACTTCTCAAAGACACTCAAGTAAAGAGGAATGAGTGGCCCACCGGCATCATTGAGGAAACCTTCCCCAGCCGTGACGGAAGGATTCGAAAAGTGAATGTGAAGATCATAAAACAGGGTACCCTTAAGGTTTATTCCAGACCCGTTTCAGAGGTCGTACTGCTCCTCAGTAGAAAGACATAGTGGTATCTTAAAATACCAGACGGGGAGTGTTATGCCCCACAATGTTATTGTCTAAGACACCTAGTGGTGGAAATCAGTTTTGCAGTTTGTGTTCTAATTTGACCCTCCTGTCTTGCCGTAGCCATCTTAGTGTGGGTGTGTTTCAGAGAGCAGTAGAGAACAGTTGAGAGCAGATGTCAAACAAACAGGATGTACTGCAAGCTTTAAGCTTTCTTTTCGACTTTGAAGACTTTGAAGGTCTAAACCTGTAAGTTTATGTGAATGTTACATGCATATGTATAATGTGACACATTATTTGTGCATTTTCAGTTTAAGACTGCTTTAGTAAGATATTTGTGCCCATTGTTGAAAGCTAATTACTGGCAGCATTTTGTTGGTTTGGATGCTTTGTTGTATATAGATGGATGCTGAATGTAAAATGTTTGTTTGTCTTTTTGTTCACAGTTTTACAAAATATACGATTGATCCTTCACTAAAAAGACCTAAACTACACTACAGACGCTTGGGACTCTTTTTTCATCAAGGATTATATCATGTTAGCTATCTGCTAAGCTAACCAGCAAAAAGCAAGAGCAGAATACAGGGCCATCCCTCCCTATACATTGATCTCACGCTGTGTGTTGGGCCTTGCGATCCGTAGAAGAACTTGTTTTGTGTGAATAAGCACATGCAGCACCCCCCGCGACCCCGAACGGGACAAGCGGTAGAAAATGGATGAATGGATGGAATATGACATTTTATCACCAACGTAGTACCAGACCCTTCCTGCTTTGTCACTGGCACACGGTGTCGGTGCTGGTCTTCTAAGGAAGTAGTGCAGGGTTTGATACTTGGTCAGAGTTATGTAAACAAATGTATGTTAATGTTGTTATTTTGCACTTAAAAATATATATTATTTAACAATTTATTTCCATTATTCGTTTTCGTATAAAACAAGCATTATATTCAAGTTTAGTTGAAAAGTAGAAAAAAATATTTCTCATGGCCCTGAACACACGCAAAAGTACTGTAAATGTACGGGTACCTGGGATTTGTACCATATTGGTCCAAACGGGAATCTCGATGTATCGGGCGCTTTAATTGAATTTAATGCATGTTTTTTTTTACAAAAACACATAAACACAAAACGTTTATTCAATAATTCATTTTTTTTGTGGAAAATAACATTTAGCATCATTACAACATAACGTGGCATTCCTTTATGGCACATGCCCAGCTGCGATTTTAATCCCAACGTGTTTGCTTATCAGTCTATCTCTAACACAGTGCGCCACGGCTCACGGGGGAAAAAGGGGGACATCTGGAGACATTTGCCATTATATTCTTATCATTGACAGAGCAGGAAGGGGCTGGAATTACATTTGTGGTAACATTTCATATGAACCAAACTGTCATTCATGTATTGACATTTTACATGTGCTTATTCACGTTCAAACCCCTGCTTCACTTTCCATCTCCATTTAGCACAGAGGTGGGCAATTAATTTTTACCGGGGGCTGCATGAGCAACCCGAGCACTGCTGGAGGGCCACATCGACAATATTTCAATCAAATTTTGCTCAATATTATTTTTGATATACCGTAAGGTAGATAATAATAACAATAATAATTAATAATAATAATAATACTTTCATTTAACCTAACTTTATACAAAAGCAGATTGCTTTTGATGGTTTTATTTTGAACACTGTCTTACACTACACTTCCTGATGTACAATACAATGCAAAAATGTCAATTTCTGCACAAGGTTAATTTAAAGTTTATCCTGCGTCCTCTTTAAAAGTCCAACATTTTTCCCCGTCAGATTAGGACAACCATCTGTTGTCACACCTGCCAGCAGAGGTGTGGACTCGAGTCACATGACTTGGACTCGAGTCAGACTCGAGTCATGAATTTGATGACTTTAGACTCGACTTGACAAAATGTAAAGAGACTTGCAACTCGACTTAGACTTTAACATCAATGACTTGTGACTTCACTTGGACTTGAGCCTTTTGACTTGACATGACTTGCCACTTTCCCCAAAATCCAAAGCTTAAAAAGTTATTTGGGAGCGCTCCGTATCTTCCATTTGCTTTGTCTGCGTCGATCAGCGTGTTGTTCCTGTCAGCTGGTGTGCTCTCAGTACAACAGCCAATCAAATTAGATCTACGTTGTTTGCATCACACAGCATTCATCCAATCAAATTGCAGTACAACCAATGAACAAGAGTTGTCAAACAACGTGCCAGTGAGAAACAATTATGCCAAAGTTGGTTTCGTTCGGGTATAAAAACTACGACTTGGTCAACAAAAAACGAATTGCCGTATGCAAATCACGCAGTTCGAATATTACAGACGGAGACGGAACAACTTCCTCCAACTTCGTTTGACATTTGAAGTTGCACAAAGAAGGGTAAGTTTTGAATGTAAGATAACGTTTATTGGCTAAATAACGTGACTTTTATTTTCTGTGTAGTTAAATCAGTGAGGCTGCAAACTCACTGCTAACGTTATAACCATAGACATCTTATAAGTAGACGCAGTATGGAGCGGTACTGCCTACTGGCGCAGACGAGACGCGTGGCCGCCATCTTGGAGTGGTGATCCGCTCCACTCAGTGCAATTCATTTGGCAGGAGCAATGAACTGTCAGCGCATTTAATTCATCTTACCTCACTGAATACCACTGATTTTCACCCCCTTTTTTGTCATACGTGTAGCTATGATAATAGACACATGTTTTGGCGTGTTTTATTATTCATAGTTTGCTTAACAGTAATATAATATTCTTATACGCTATAAGTGACCAGACGTCCGAGATCAAAACTGGGAATATAATCCCAGAGAAGGGGGGAAAAAAACGGTAAGCTATTTTTAAGTTGAAGAAATAATATGATTAGGTTATATATACATGCGTATATCCTACATAAACAATGTATGAATACATTAGATATCTATATAACTTAGGGACCTATAGACTGTATCTCTGTTGCCTTGACACTTTGTATTGATATTTTCTATTACATTCTTCCCTTAAACGATAATGTTTGCAGTGATTGTTTTATATGTATTTTTTTTATGTAAGTCGCTTTGGATAAAAGCGTCTGCCAAATACTTAAACATATATAAACACCTGAAAGTCTTTATATCAGCTAAAACCACCAATCTGTTTCACTGGATTCAGAATAAAACCACATACTGTTTTACACAACAATGTTAGTATTTGAATATTGTTACTTGAAGACTTATTCTAGGTTACAAATGTACTGTTAAGAAAGTATTGTCTTATACTTTGCTTAAAATGAGAATGCATCATAATCAGTGGTGGCTGGTGAATTTTGTTTTAGGTGGGGCTGAAAGTTTGTAAACCAAACCCCTGTAGGGGCGTCATCCTCCCCCAGAAGATTTCTTTGTGATTTTCACATACAAATATTGAAGATCTTTGCTCCTTCTCAACTCTGTGGTAATATTATTTTCATGAAATACAACCAATAGTACGTTAATGTTAAATCTTACTTGTGAAAAGTAATCCCCCGATTCCTATTTTTAACAGTCCACTCATTTGAGCAGGAAAACGCTGAACACCAGCCCGGCATCTTTGTTTTCTACCTGTCAACTGTCAGTTTAGGCTGCTCGCCGGCTCCTCATCACCACTTCAAGATGGCGGCCAAATTGCTCACGTCACAGCAACCAATGCTGCGTCTACTTATAAGATGTCTATGGTTATAACGTCATTGCAAACACGGCAATCTGTTGCGTCCACTGCAGTTCGCTATCTTATTCATACTTTTTGTCAAGTGATATTTTTTAAGCAATGTTGCATGAGGTACCTACACGTAACGTTACGTTAGTCAATGTATCACACACAGTAACGTAACGTTAGTCAATGCATCACACACAGTAACATTACGTTAGTCAATGTATCACACACAGTAACGTAACGTTAGACGGAGGTCAGCAGCACCGCGTATTTTAGCCACCTACAAAAAGACAAACATAGTCAAATAAAGGTCAGTTAAAATGTATACTATATTAAGAATATGTACACATATTGCATAGGGCACTGACATCTAAAAAGTACAACTCTGTTCATTATGTTCATATATTTGTTATGTTTTTCATGTGTACGCACACATCAACACACATACAGTATGAGATGAGATCAATGAGATAAGGTAAGAACAGGACAGAAACTGCTGTGGAACTAGTTACAATGCAATATGCCATGGAAATACAATGTTAACACTTTTGTGCAAATAAGTACAGTTGCACTTGTTTTTTCAAATGTGTTTATTATGTAAAAGAATGAATTACATGTTTAAAATGACTGGTTAATAGTGCTATTATGAAGTGCAATGTCACCACTATCTTTTTCCCTGCAATTTCAAATGCACTTGTTTTAATAAATAAATACAGCATTTTAAAAGCATACACAATCTGTGTAAATACATTAGTCTGTGGTTAAAACGACTTGAAAGAACTTGAAACTCAAAATGCAGGACTTGGGACTTGACTTGAGACTTTCCAGTCTTGACTTTGGACTTGACTCAGACTTGCCTGTCTTGACTCGGGACTTGACTCGAGACTTGAGGGCAAAGACTTGAGACTTACTTGTGACTTGCAAAGCAATGACTTGGTCCCACCTCTGCCTGCCAGCTTGTCCCATTTCAGTCCTAACATGTCTAATTACGCATTTACCTATGTGAACAAGTCATTACATGTGGTTGTCCCTTTTAATTGACTGCATGGCTGCCAGCTCCTCCGTGATTTGAAAGTCAGCAGTTATCCCACGTAAGAAGATGAGCAGCTGGGCGGTGTTATGTACATCACAGCTCTCATCCACAGCTAGAGAAAAACAGTCAAAATCGGCCGTTCTGTTCTTCAGCTGAAGCTCCAAGTTTCAGGTGTTGTGCCGGATAATGCACCCCCGGCGTAGAATGCACCCCCTGACGGGAGTGTTGTATCAACTAAAGTCCACACTTAAAGTTTCCACGTGCAAGATTGAATCTATTTTAAAAAGTTATTTAATAAGAAGCCAAAAGTGCAAAAACAATAATGTTCGTGTTGGAGGAGTTGTGAATGAATGAAATATGAAATCCGTGCTGCAGTCGCTGCTGGGCCACAACATTAGGTACACCTGCAGACTGCAGCACGGATTTCATATTTCATTCATTCACAACTCCTACAACACGAACATTATTGTTTTTGCACTTTTGGCTTCTTATTAAATAACTTTTTTAAATAGATTCAGTCTTGCACGTGGAAACTTTAAGTGTGGGCTTTAGTTGATATAACACTCCCGTCGGGGGGTGCATTCTACCCCTGGGGTGCATTATCCGGCACGGGCATTATCAGCGCAACAGAGTCCAATAAGCACTCCTTAATAAACTCTCCGTCAGAAAACGCCTTACTTTTTCTCGCGATTTTGTGAGAAATGACGAAACTTGTCCTGACAGCTGCATCTCTGGGGGTGTGAAATATGGCAAAAAGTCCTTGTTGGGTTTGCAGTTTTACCATCAACGCATCAGCCTCCCATGCGCGCTCTTCATCAGACAGATTCAGGTATTTTTCCTCGTGCTTTGTCGTGTAGTGGCGATTCAAATTATATCCTTTAAACACAGCAACCTGTGTACCACAAATTAAGCACACGGCTTTACCTTTAATTTATTTAAAGAAATACTTGGCAGTCCATGTCTTGTTGAAAACACGGCATT